>NW_027507787.1:231343913-231718913 GCF_037356315.1 Lithobates pipiens
TTGTGGATGCATGGGCGCTGCCCCCACATCCATGCGCCAGGCCCCTTTCAGGACGGCCGGACGCATGGACTCCCATGGCAGAGGTGGGAGGGGGTGTTTTTTTAAAACACCTGATTGGAGCCAGATGTTCTAATAGCTTTCAAAAGCTTATTATTATTTTTGTACATTGCAAGAGGGTCTTGTAGTAGGGATGAGCTTGACTCGACTCGAACACAGGCTGTTTGCCAATTTGGCAAATCCAGAAGTTTGTGGGCCGTGAACGCCACACGAATATGCCGTGAACGGCCTATCGAAGTGCATTGCTGGCTCATGATTGGCCAAGCATGCACTGTGACCCTGCATGCTTGGTCAATCAGAGCGCCGGCAGCAAGGAGAGCCATAATTAGCCACAGGCAGGATGCCTGTGGCCAATTATAGCTCAGGGGGGTTTAGTACACGCCCCACACTATATAAGGCCGCCAGCGCAGCTGCCTTGTAAAGTGTGTTGCGTCTGTCAGGGAAAGAGCACGATGGGCAGGGACAGTGTCTTTGTTGCTTGGGAACCTAGCGCTTGTTCAGTGGGTGTTTTGTGCCTCCTGCAAAGTATACACCTGAAGCTACCCTTTATTACTGGTGTTCTGTTTCTGTAATACAAGCATCTGCAGCATTTACAGTGGGTGTAGTGTGCCTCCTGCACAGTATACACCTGAAGCTACCCCTTATTGGTGGTGTTGTTCTGTTTCTGTAACACAATCAGGCAGCTGCAGTAATTACAGTCGGTGTACTGTTTCACCTGCTCAGTGTGCACCTAAAGCTGCCCCAATTGCTGGTTTTCCCATCATCCTGCAGGCCATTACTATGTCTGGAAGGCCAACAAGGAGAGGCAGACAGTCATGAGCCAATAAAAGAGGGCAAGCAGGCTCTGTGTCTAGAGACAACAGTGTTGGTCATGGATGTGGTGCATCGTCATCAGCTCATGGCCATGGGACACGCTTGTCCTTATTTTCGGCAGCTGGACGTGTTGAGCCGTATCATGCCGAAGACTTGGTAGAGTGGATGACCAAGCCCTCCTCATCCTCCCCATCCTCTCTCACCCAGGCTCAGGGTACTAGCAAAGCAGCTGCCAACGCGTCCTCTTCCCTAGTCTCAATGTCATCAGTCACTGCTTAGAGAGAGGGGATGGATCTGGCATGTTCCATCAGCTGCAGCATACTGCCAGGTTTGCTCCATTGATGAAGAGGGAGGGGATAATAAGGTCACTGACTCCACGTGGGTGCCTGATAGGAGAGAGGAGGAGGAGGCACATCTCCAATGAGGCAGGATGCCCTCCGGGGGCCAGCTTAAGGGCAGCACACTGACAGAATCACACCACAGAGCTCTGCCTATGTTCGGGGGCGCTGCCTCTGCACGTTATTCCAAAAGTTCTTTGGTGTGGGCCTTTTTTGAGATGAGTGCACCAGATTGCACCGCTGCTATTTGCAACATATGTCTCAAGCGTATCTTGAGTGGCCATAACATCAGCCACTTGGGCACTACATGCTTGACCAGACATATGTTGACCTGCCATGCAGCTCGTTGGCAAGCGTACCTTAAAGACCCACAACAAAGAACAAAGCGGACCTCTCCTTTCTCCTCATTAGCTGGGATCTCCAACCCCACTAGACCTTCAGTTCTCTCTAAAACCTGCACTGAGAGGAATGAAGGTGTAGAATTAGGTGCGTCACAGCCAAGTACTTGCGGGCACTCTTCTGGCTTACTGGGTCTTGAGGATGGATCACTGGCCAGAACTAGCACAGTATGCAATTGAGCTACTGGCCTGTCCTGCATCCAGCGTTGTTTCGGGAACGCACCTTCAGTGCTGCTGGAGGCTTTGTAACCGATCCCATGGTGCGCCTGTCCACCGACTCGGTTGATCGACTGACCTTCATAAAGATGAATCAGTCTTGGATCACCACCAGCTACCAAGCACCTGAAGCTGATGTAACCGAATATTTTTTTTTTTAAATGTCACATCCCTTCAAGACTGCCTATGCTGAGGCTGAGTGACTGTCCTGTTATGTTGACTGACTATCCTCTTCCTCCTCAATGATCCTGCTGATAGCTTGGAAGAACATTTTTGGTTCTGGGTGACGCCACCAGTGGCAAAGGCCCAATTTTTCAGCCCCTCTAACAGGGGCATGTAATTACAATTTTTGATGCAATGATTTGCAGCAGGGCTCATTCCTACACTCCAACTAGAGTATCTGGGAGAGGTTGCAGTGTCGTGGCACCAACACCAGTGGCTAAGGCCCAATTTTTCAGCCCCTGTTTAACAGGTGCATGTAATTACAATTCTTGATATAATATTTCACAGCAGGGCCCGTTCCAGTGCCCACCGAGAGTAACTGTGAGGACTTACAGTGTTGTGTCACCAGCACCACCACCATAACCACCAAAGGCCCAATTTTTCTACCACTGTTCAACTATGGCATGCAATTGCAATTTTTGATATAACTCCAGCACCCACCAACAGTCACTTTGAGGGCTTACAGTGTTGTGGCAAAACCAACACCTTAAGCCGCGTACACACGGGCGGACTGTCTGGTCTACTTAGTCCGCCGAAACACATTTCAGCGGACAGTCCGCTCGTGTGTGGGCTTCAGCTGACTTTTTCAGCGTGCAGTCCGGCGGACTAAGTATTTCGGAATTTCCGTAATACTGTCCGTCGTACTCGCATTTCGGCGGACAATCCGCCCGTGTGTATGCCAGTCCGCCGTACTTTTGAAATGAGCAGACTTTTCTCGCCCGGAGAAAAGTCCGCTCATTTCAAGCGGGTATCCAGGTAGCCGGGGCCCGCGAAGGAGACGTCGCTGGCCCCACCGCCTGGTATGGACTTAAAGGGGAACCCCAACGCCGAAAAAAATCGGCGTGGGGGTCCCCCCCAAGTCCACAACAGACCCTTGTCCGAGCACGCTACCCGGCCGGCCAGGAAAGGGGGGCGAGCGAGCGCCCCCCTCCTGAGCCGTACCAGGCCGCGTGCCCTCAACATGGGGGGGTGCCTTGGGGAAGGGGGGGCCGCGCGGCCCCCCCACCCCAAAGCACCTTGTTCCCATGTTGATGAGGACAAGGGCCTCTTCCCGACAACCCTGGCAGTTGGTTGTCGGGGTCTGCGGGCAGGGGGGGCTTATCGGAATCCGGGACCCCCCTTTAATAAGGGGGCCCCCGGATACCGGCCCCCCACCCTATGTGAATGAGTATGGGGTACAATGTACCCCTACCCATTCACCTGTAAAATAAAAGTACAAAAAAAAACACAACACACGAGATAAAATACTTTATTGCACAGCTCCGGGGGTCTTCCGTCTTCGGGGGTCTTCTCGCCGGACTCCTCCGCTATCTTCTTGTAGCTCTTTTGCTAGCGGAGGAGTCCGGCTTTCTTCCTCGCCGCCGGCCTCTTCTCCCGACTTTGGGGGTCTTGTCCCCCTCTTCGGTTCTTCTGCCGGGCCACCGCGCCTTCTTATAGCTCTTTTACAGGTGGTGGCCCGGTCTTCTGTCGCTGCCGCCGCCGCCCCTTCCGTTCTTCTTCTTCTTCTCCAGGAGATGTTGCCTCGACGATCTCTCCGGCCGGAATGCCAGGGCCGCGCTGCACGGCCACTTATATAGGGACAAGGGGCGGTGTCACATGGCTTTATGTCACATGGGTTGGTGCCACATGCTGACCCCGCCCCCTTACGATGTCATAGTCCCCATGTGACATCAACCCATGTGACCAACCCATGTGACATAAAGCCATGTGACACCGCCCCTTGTCCCTATATAAGTGGCCGCGCAGTGCGTCCCTGGCATTCCGGCCGGAGAGATCGTCGAGGCAACATCTCCTGGAGAAGAAGAAGAAGAACGGAAGGGACGGCGGCGGCGGCGACAGAAGACCCTTGTCCTCATCAACATGGGGACAAGGTGCTTTGGGGTGGGGGGGCCGCACGGCCCCCCCTTCCCCAAGGCACCCCCCCATGTTGAGGGCACGCGGCCTGGTACGGCTCAGGAGGGGGGGGCGCTCGCTCGCCCCCTTTCCTGGCCGGCCGGGTAGCGTGCTCGGACAAGGGTCTGTTGTGGACTTGGGGGGGACCCCCACGCTGATTTTTTTCGGCGTTGGGGTTCCCCTTTAAGTCCATACCAGGCGGTGGGGCCAGCGATGTCTCCTTCGCGGGCCCCGCCTACCTGGAGACGCGCTCGAAATGAGCGCACTTTCCTCCGCGTGTGTGGGCGAGTCCGTTCATTTCAAAAGTAGGGCGGATAGTATGGCGGACTTAGTACGCCGTATTAGTCCGCTAAAAAAGTGCCGTGTGTGGGCAAGTCCGTTCATTCGAAAGTATGACGGACTGTCCGTCGGATTGTATGACGGACTAAGTAGGCCATACAATCCGCCCGTGTGTAGGCGGCTTTAGGCCCAAATTTCTGCAGAGCATATAGGGCAGGCCCCTACTTTCAAACATCCAACTTATAAACGTCTCCTACGTGCAAACGGAAGGAGACAACAGGAAGTGAGATGAAAAAAGACGGACGGCCAAAAAAAAATATACTGGGGTGATAACCCTTCCCTATGTTTTCCAAAAAAGCTTAAAAATAGATTTTTTGACTGGAGCTACACTTTAAAAATGTATCCAGTTCAAAATTACAAACAGATTCTACTTAACACAACAAACCTACACAGTCCCTATCTTGTTTGCACCGCCTGTATACTGCTGTTCTGAGTATATAGGGCCTGGGGGCACACCTTTCCTTTTTTTAATATGGGTAAGGGGTTCCCCTTAATATCCGTACAAGACCCAAAGGGGCTGGTAATGGGCAGGGGGGCTACCCATGCCATTTTTCTCAATGATTTTCATCCATATTGCCGGAACCAGAAATTACATTAAAACCGCAAGCAGTTTTAAATAACGTTATTTCCGTTAAATGTCAATTTGTGCAGGGACTGTTCTTAACACAGGAAACACGTGCCACTTCACAGGTATACTATAGACACCCCCCAGGCACGATATTTAAAGGAATATTTCACTTTTTTTTTCACTTTAATCGTCATTAAAATCAGTGTTCCCAAAAAAACTGCAACATTTTTTTGGCATTAATCCATGTCCCCTGGGGCAGGACCCGGGTCCCCAAACCCTTTTTAGGACAATATCTTGCATATTAGCCTTTAAAATTAGCACTTTTGATTTTGAACGTTCGAGTCCCATAGACTTTAATGGGGCAGTAGCCATAGACTGAGTATAGCCTCAAATACAAAATATACGTAATACATATAACAGTACCATCATCCCAATTGATAATTGTCAAGAATTGAGAATTCTAAGGATATTGGGGCAGTTGCTGAGGCTGCTCCCTTGATATCCACACCCAAAAATGTTTGTTGAGGGGACTATTGCGGTACTAAATAAATCATAAAAGACTTTGTTATAAAAAATTACAAGTAATTTAATAAGGACAATAAAATGAAATCCATCAAAACTTTCATATTGCTAAAATCATATACACCACAATTTAATAAACTACCGACGGGTAACCCCGTAAGGTTTCTATTGAAGAGGGGTACAGAAACGTTTCCTCGAACCGCTTCTTCAGGAGGATAGTCTACAGAGTAAATAAAAATATTTGCAAATAATCAAATAGCAGCGAATCATATAATGACATAACAGAAGAGTTACAGTAATTAAAATAGCGAGGGGATAAGCTCACCCACAAAGGAGGAAGCAGTAGATCACAGGACCCAAACAGTATGTTTGGCTTCTACTTTCACAATTGTTTCACTTATATCCTTTTTACCCTATTTTTTGTGGTGGTTTGCCCTTTTCCACAGACTCCTTATTTCTTTTTCCTTTTCTTCCCAATTTGGTCACATTTCTTTGGTAATTTTTTGCTTGCTTAGGACACCTTAGAATGCACAATTAAAGTGGAGTTGCCCCCCAAAAAATAAAACTACTTAAAAATCTTAAAAAAAATCAAAAAAAAATAATTGGCAAAAAAAAAAATTTTTACTCACCTCTAAATACCGGTTGCTAGGGGGTCCCTCGTAGTCTGCCTTCTTCATTGCCCGGGCTGGTGACATCACTTCCCCTCGCGCCGCACATTCACCTGGGACCTGTCACGTGTCCCAGGTGACTGTACGGCGTATCACGGCGCCCTGCGCCGCTCGCGCATGCGCAGTGGGTGCCCGGCTGTGAAGCCACAGCCGGGTGCCCACAGTATGCATGACGGCGCCGCGAGCGGAGCGGGGAGCGAGGGGGGGGCTTCGTTCCCCCGCATCGCTGGAACCCGGGACAGGTAAGTGTCCGATTATTAAAAGCCAGCAGCTGCAGTATTTGTAGCTGCTGACTTTTAATTTTTTTTTTTTAGGGGGTACCCCACTTTAAGCACTTCCTTTTTATAGGCTCTTTTTACAGCCCCTATACACAGTCTATTTTCCATCCCTTTTCACCTATATATCGCTCTTTAGGTGTGTATAGGTTAATGTCTCATCTCACTTTAACTCTCATATCATATATGTCTGTTTAAATTTGAAGAGTCCTTTACAACCCCCCGCATCTGCCGTGGGAGGAAACCGATGGGTCCTGTGATCTACTGCTTCCTCCTTTGTGGGTGAGCTGATCCCCTCGCTATTATATATTAAATTACTGTAACTCTTCTGTTATGTCATTATATGATTCGCTGCTATTTGATTATTTGCAAATATTTTAATTTACTCTGTAGACTATCCTCCTGAAGAAGCGGTTCACCGCGAAAACCGGTAGAGGAAACGTTTCTGTACCCCTCTTCAATAGAAACCTTACGGGGTTACCCGTCGGTAGTTTATTAAATTGTGGTGTATATGATTTTAGCAATATGAAAGTTTTGATGGATTTCATTTTTTTGTCCTTATTAAATTACTTGTAATTTTTTATAACAAAGTCTTTTATGATTTATTTAGTATCGCAATAGTCCCCTCAACAAACATTTTTGGGTGTGGATATCAAGGGAGCAGCCTCAGCAACTGCCCCAATATCCTTAGAATTCCCAATTCTTGACAATTTATTGGGGCAGTGCGGTCGTCCGTACTCCCCTGTCATGTCACCCCCCCCCCCCCCCAGACATCTATAGCACAGCAAAGAACAGAGTGAAGTGTTCTGGCTGTATGCTACAGATCCAAGACTGTGTGTTGGAAAAAGAGAGCACACACATACCAGAAAGGTGCAGTGTCGTGGTGAGGATGAGAACTGTGAGAAGGAGGGGGAGGAATTTGTGAAAAGAGGTGAGAATAAACTCTTTAAAGGGAGGATTACAAATTGTGTCGGGGGGGGGGGGGGTATGCAGAGGAGGCTATAGAAGGGGGGTATACAGAGGTGACTATGGAAGGGGGGTATACAGAGGTGACTATGGAAGGGCGGAAATACAGAGGTGACTATGGAAGGGGGGTATACAGAGGTGACGATGGAAGGGGGGTATACAGAGGTGACTATGGAAGGGGGGAAATACAGAGGTGACGATGGAAGGGGGGTATACAGAGGTGACTATGGAAGGGGGGTATACAGAGGTGACTATGGAAGGGGGGTATACAGAGGTGACTATGGAAGGGGGGTATACAGAGGTGACTATGGAAGGGGGGTATACAGAGGAGGCTATGGAAGGAGGGGGTATACAGAGGAAGCTATGGAAGGGGGGTATACAGAGGTGACTATGGAAGGGGGGTATACAGAGGTGACTATGGAAGGGGGGTATACAGAGGAGGCTATGGAAGGGTGGTATGCAGAGGAGGCTATGGAAGGGGGGTATACAGGGGAGACTATGGACAGGGTATACATTGAAGGCTGTGGAAGGGGGGTATACAGGAGGTGAATATGGAAGGGGGGTATACAGAGGAGGCTATGGAAGAGGGATATACAGAGGAGGCTATGGAAGGGGGGTATACAGAGGTGACTATGGAAGGGGGGATACAGAGGAGGCTATGGAAGAGGGTATACAGAGGTGACTATGGAAGAGGGGATACAGAGGGGACTATGGAAGGGGGTATACAGAGGAGGCTATGGAAGAAGGGTATACAGAGGAGGCTATGGAAGGGGGGTATACAAAGGAGGCTATGGAAGGGGGGTATACAGAGGTGACTATGGAAGGGGGGATACAGAGGAGGCTATGGAAGGGGGGATACAGAGGAGGCTATGGAAGAGGGTATACAGAGGTGACTATGGAAGAGGGGATACAGAGGAGGCTATGGAAGGGGGTATACAGAAGAGGCTATGGAAGGGGGTTATACAGAGGAGGCTATGGAAGGGGGGTATACAGAGGAGGCTATGGAAGGGGGGTATACAGAGGAGGCTATGGAAGGGGGGTATACAGAGGTGACTATGGAAGGAGGGATACAGAGGAGGCTATGGAAGGGGGTATACAGAGGTTACTATGGCAGGGGGGTTATATAGAAGTGGCTGTGGACAGGGGGAACAGAAGTGGCCATGGACGGGGGGGAACAGAGGTGGCTTGCGTAGTCGCAGTGACCAGAACCACTGTCCTCACGGAACAATCCGGAGCCTAGATCCATGACGAGAGGATAAAGAAAGTACCACAAAGGACCCAGAAGCAAGACACAGATAAAGGAGATCAAAAAGGTGATGCAAATCCTTGAAGAGAGAGTGATAATAAGACTCTGAAAAAGATGACCTCACTTTTCTCACAACAGCAGTGGCGGAATTATAGGGGTCGCCAAGATCGCCATGGCGACCGGGCCCCTTGAGGGCCCCCTGTACTCTTCCATAGGAGGGGAGGCTGAGAGGAGCTCCTCGATCATCAGCCGAACTGAAATCGGCACTATGCAGGGAACTCCTCACATGCTAAAGTAAAAGGCTAAAGTGAAAGCACAGTGTGTGCTCTTTGTCTCCCCCTACAGTGCAGTACCCGGCAGGAAGGTAAATGTCTGCCATTTTTTTTTATAAGACTAGCTACTGTATTTGTGTTTATATGTGTGTGCATGCATATGTGTGTGTGTGTGAGCATGCATGTGTGTGTGAGCACGCTTGTATGTGTGTGATCGCGGCCCGGTTTTGAACGGCCCGCCTGGCTATTAGGGCTGTCAGATGAGCCATCCCCTGGCGAGCTGTACATCGGCACTGTGAGAAGCTCCTCAGCCCCAAAAGTGAAAGTGAAGTGCAGAGGAGTGTGCTGTGCTCTCTGCTTCCCCCTACAGTGCAGTACCCGCCTGAATGAGGAAGCTGGAAAGGCACTGTACTATGCTATAAGCTAGATTAGTTTTAAAAGTGCTTTATTCATGTGTCTGTCTGTTACTTTTAATTCAGACCCCCCCCCCCCCCCCCTATTCCCGTACCATCAGAACTGCTTTTGTAAGGCTTGTGTGTGATAGCAGCCAGGACTGCTGCTCCTCTGCAAAGCAATCCATGCACAGATCGCTTTTCAGAGGCATTTGAAAGGCAGTAAAGAGGCATTATGTTGCCTCCTCACCACCTGTTTTAAGCCCATAAATGCAGCATCACTATACCGCAACTGTGCAATTCACACAGTTGCGGGGTAGTTGAAGTGCAGGCCCATTCACCCTGGGTATAACTCCAGCTGCAGCCATAACATGTGTACACCCCCAGCTGTTCCCTCTGCAGCTAAAGGGGGAGAAGTTGGGGGTGGTAAAAACAGCTTAACCATGTAGTTTTACTACCCCTCCAACTTGACATGTGAACAAGCCCTTGGTTCACATCTGTGTGGCTGCGTGCTGCGTGTAGGGAAGCCCATTCATTTCAATGGGCTTCCCTACCCACAAAAATGCAGAGAAAGAAGTCCCCAATCTTCTTTTTTTTTTATTGAACTGCACCAAAAGCACCCCACATTTTCCAATGTGTGGGGTACCATTAAGAATTAATTGTACCCCTAAAGAGCAGAGGCAAGAGAATTCTTGCTGGGCAGTGTATTAGTGCTTGAACGAACACGCAGACAGAATTTGAATGGTTCAATGGTCGGTCCTCGTGCATGTTTACTTCATCAAATCTGGCCCTCTTTGAAAAAAGTTTGGACACCCCTGAACTAGGGGTATACTTCAAGGGTGCCCAGACTGGAAAAAGATTGAAACACCGACATAGAGGAACCGGTCTCTCCATTTTCCTCCTGCAGCCGCTGAATGCCTGTGGGTGGGAAAGGAGGAGAAGCGGGGGGGGGAGGAAATGGAGAAATTGGTTCCTTTATATGCGGCCACCCACTTGGGACTGGGCCCTGGTGTTCCACCATCGGGCTCGGAGAAAAGAGCCCTGTCCGGAGGTCGGGGAGGGGGGCCCTCCATGGTTTCTTGCATCAGGCCCTGAAGGTTCTAGTTATGCCACTGCACAAAAGACTTTTGGGTAAGCCTTGTGGATACTCTTTATGCTGACACTGATGGTGTTTCTGCCCACATGGCTGTATCTATCATCCTGAGGACTTGGGCATCCT
Organism: Lithobates pipiens; assembly: GCF_037356315.1. Lineage (NCBI taxonomy): Eukaryota > Metazoa > Chordata > Amphibia > Anura > Ranidae > Lithobates > Lithobates pipiens. The sequence goes on from NW_027507787.1 coordinate 231,354,318, forward strand.
AAATACCATACGCAGCCCTCCTTCTAATGGAACAGTAACTGGACAAAGGAGGGAATCCAACGTGGAGGGCCCAAAGGGTCCAAAGCACCCCCTCCATTTTACTTACCTGACCCCTCGAAAATCCCGCGCTCGCCCCCGCCGTCCTCTTTCGCCGCTCAGCCTGGCCGCTGATTGGCTGGAGTGGATGGATGGAAAGCAGCGTAGCCATTGGCTCGCGCTGCTGTCAATCACATCCACTGACGCGGAGCGCCGGGGGATGGAGCTGTGTGATACAGTGAGCGGCTATAGCCGCCGGCTGTATCACGGGAGCGCGCCCTTCTCACCATATGAGGGAGCTGGCATGAATGTGAGAAGTACTTGCGGGAGGAAGCAGAGACAGCCGCCGAGGGACCCCAGAAGAGCAGGTTCGGGGCCACTCTGTGCAAAATGAGCTGCACAGTGGAGGTAAGTATAACATGTTTGTTATTTAAAAAAAAAATTTACTTTACAATCCCTTTAACCACTTCAGGACCGCCGTATTGCCATTGTACGTCAACACAATGGCACAGGCAGGCACAATCACGTAGATTTACGTGATTGCCTTCCAGCGGGTGGGGGGTCCGATCGGACCCCCTCCCGCTGTTTACGGCGGTCCGATTCGGTCCAGGAGCGCTCCGTGATGAGGGGATGGCCGTTGGTTTTCGGCCACCCCCTCTGGATCGCTCCTGGCCAATGAGAAGCTTCCTCCCCTGTGTATTGTTTACACAGGAAGGAGGAAGTGATGTCATTCTCCTCGGGGCGGTCTTTTTGACCGGACTACGAGGAGAAGACTAATAGTAAGTGTGCACCAACACTACACTGACATGTAGGTACACACAGGCACACAAACCCCCCCCCCCCCGATCGCCCCCCCTCCCCCCCCAGTCACAGTGTCACTGATTGCATTGATCATTTCTTTACTGATCAATGCATTCAGTGTCAGTTGTGACAGTAAAAACTGTCAGGACAGTTAGTGTTAGGTCCAGGGTAGCCCCCTATCACCCCCCAATAAAGATTTAACCCCCTGATTGCCCCTAGAGTTAACCCTTTCACCCCCTTTTGCCAGTGTCACTAAGCGATCATTTTTCTGATCGCTGCATGTGTCGCTAGGTAAGCTAGTTATTTTTTTAGGTTCACCGCCAGATTTTTATATCGCTAGGTACCCCGATATACTACCCAATAATGGTTTTAACCCCCTGATTGCCGCTAGTTAACCCTTTCACCCCCTTTTGCCAGTGTCACTAAGCGATCGTTTTTCTGATCGCTGCATTAGTGTCGCTACAGTCGCTAGGTAGCTAGTTATTTTTTTAGGTTCACCGCCAGGTTTTTATAGCGCTAGGTACCCCGATATACTACCCAATAATGGTTTTAACCCCCTGATTGCCGCTAGTTAACCCTTTCACCCCCTTTTGCCAGTGTCACTAAGCGATCATTTTTCTGATCGCTGCATGTGTCGCTAGGTAGCTAGTTATTTTTTTAGGTTCACCGCCAGGTTTTTATATCGCTAGGTACCCCGATATACTACCCAATAATGGTTTTAACCCCCTGATTGCCGCTAGTTAACCCTTTCACCCCCTTTTGCCAGTGTCACTAAGCGATCGTTTTTCTGATCGCTGCATTAGTGTCGCTACAGTCGCTAGGTAGCTAGTTATTTTTTTAGGTTCACCGCCAGGTTTTTATAGCGCTAGGTACCCCGATATACTACCCAATAATGGTTTTAACCCCCTGATTTCCGCTAGTTAACCCTTTCACCCCCTTTTGCCAGTGTCACTAAGCGATAATTTTTCTGAACGCTGCATCAGTGTCGCTAGTGTCGCTAGGTAGCTAGTTATTTTTTTAGGTTCACCGCCAGGTTTTTATAGCGCTAGGTACCCCGATATACTACCCAATAATGGTTTTAACCCCCTGATTGCTGCTAGTTAACCCTTTCACCCCCTTTCACCAGCGATCACAGTATAAGTGTCACTGGTGACGCTGGTTAGCCAGTTAGTTATTTAGGTTCCCCGTCAGGTTTTTATATAGCGCCAGGGACCCCCATATACTACCTAATAAAAATTTGAACCCCCTGATTGCCCCTAGTTAACCCTTTCACCACTGATCACCGTATAAGTGTTACGGGTGACTCTGGTTAGTTTGTTTTTTATAGCATTTTATATTCAAATCCGGAAGGCAGTGCTTGGTTTTCGGGGTCCCGTACGTGGCTAGGCTCCCAAAAAGTCCCCCACATGTGGTATCCCCGTACTCGGGAGAAGCAGCAGAATTTATTTTGGGGTGTAATTTGACTTCTGCCCATAGCATGTGTGAGCAATATATCATTTAGTGACAACTTTGTGCAAAAAAAAAAAAGTTTGTAATATTCCCGCAACTTTTGGCAAAATATAAAATATTCCATGGACTCAACATGCCTCTCAGTAAATAGCTTGGGGTGTCTACTTTCCAAAATGGGGTCATTTGGGGGGGTTTTGTGCTATTTTGGCATTTTATGGCCTTCGAAACTGTGATAGGTAGTGAGGAGTTAAATCAAAAATTTGCACCCTTAGAAATCCTGAAGGTGGTGATTGGTTTTCGGGGTGCCGTGCGCGACTAGACTCCCAAAAAGTCCCACACATGTGGTATCCCCGTACTCAGGAGAAGCAGCAGAATGTATTTTGGGGTGTCATTTCACATATGCCCATAGCATGTGTGAGCAATATATCATTTAGTGACAACTTGGTGCAAAAAAAAAAAAGTTTGTAATATTCCCGCAACTTGTGGCAAAATATAAAATATTCCATGGACTCAACATGCCTCTCAGTAAATAGCTTGGGGTGTCTACTTTCCAAAATGGGGTCATTTTGGGGGGTTTTGTGCTATTTTGGCATTTTATGGCCTTCGAAACTGTGATAGGTAGTGAGGAGTTAAATCAAAAATTTGCACCCTTAGAAATCCTGAAGGTGGTGATTGGTTTTCGGGGTGCCGTGCGCGACTAGACTCCCAAAAAGTCCCACACATGTGGTATCCCCATACTCGGGAGAAGTAGCGGAATATATTTTGGGGTGCAATTCCACATATAACCATGGCATGTGTGAGCAATATATCATTTAGTGACAACTTTTTGTAAAAAAAATTATTATTTTTTTTTGTCATTATTCAATCCCTTAGGACAAAAAAAATAAATATTCAATGGGCTCAACATACCCATCAGCAATTTCCTTGGGGTGTCTACTTTCCAAAATGGGGTCATTTGGGGGGGATTTGTACTGCCCTGCCATTTTAGCACCTCAAGAAATTAGATCGGCAGTCATAAATTAAAAGCTGTGTAAATTCCAGAAAATGTACTCTAGTTTGTAGACGCTATAACTTTTGCGCAAACCAAAAAATATACGCTTATTGACATTTTTTTTACTAAAGACATGTGGCTGAATAAATTTTGCCCTCAATGTATGACTAAAATTTAGTTTATTCGATTTTTCTTATAACAAAAAGAAGAAAATATCTTTTTTTTTCAAAATTTTCGCTCTTTTTCCATTTATATCGCAAAAAAAAAAAATCGCAGAGGCAATCAAATACCATCAAAAGAAAGCTCTATTTGTGGGAAGAAAAGGACGCAAATTTCGTTTGGGTGCAATATTGCATGACCGCGTAATTACCAGTTAAAGCAGCGCAGTGCGAAATTGCAAAAAGACCTCTGGTCCTTAAGGTGTTTATTGGTCCGGAGCTGAAGTGGTTAAGTGATCATGGTTAAATCATGTTTGATGATTTAAGAGGGGATTGAAAGAGGAGAAAGAGTTAACATGACTGAAACTTAAATAGCTGACAGAGGAATATGTCATGATCAGGGGTCAGGCTCGAAGACCAATTGCTATAGCAGTTGCAGGACTACCACTAACCAGCAGGATGGGTACACAGGCAGTCACCCTGGCAGATGACACAGGCTCACCTGAGGTGCGGAGTCTAAGTACTAACCGGTTTGTACCAGAGCTCCTGATGGTGGAGATGGATTTAGCTGCGTGTTAGTATCAGGTCGCGGTCCTCAGGATCGCCCCACCAGGAGGTGAGCAAGCCGGGGTTCAGTAGCGGATGAGCAGGTAAGGATCAAACAGAAGCGTGGTCAGTAAGCAAGCCAAAAGGTCGGTAACAAGTTGTTGCAGGTTGGGATCAGGCAGAAGCGTAGTCATGGAACAAGCCAAGGGTCGATAACGAGCAATAGCAAATATAAGCGGCAGCAGGGAAGACAGGAGCGAGATACAGGCTGGAGATGGCACAATATTCTGGCAAGGAGGAAGTGCAGAGACATGGCTTATATCAGGAAGTTCATGGGAGGAGCAAAGAGTTCAAGGTTCAGCTGAAATCAAGGTACAAGGCAGGGTTGTATAAAGCAGTGTTTCTCAACTCCAGTCCTCAAGGCACCCCAACAGGTCATGCTTTCAGGATTCCCCTTGGATGAAACAGCTGTGGTAATTACTAAGGCAGTGAAACTGATCAAATCACCTGTGCAAAATAATGGAGAGCCTGAAAACATGACCGACATGGGGCGTCTTGAGGACTGGAGTTGAGAAACACTGGTCTAAAGGATCTGACAAGGCACTGTCCAGCATCTCAGATAGCTCAGTGAGAAGATTCATTGCCAGACCCAGCTGAGGTCCCGGGTCCTGACAGAATATCTCTTATTTTAGGGTCTTGTTTTTCACGATGACCACACTATAGATAAGGTCTGGTAAAAACTGGTTCTGAAATTATGTCTTCAGACAAATGTCAGCATTACATTTGTGATGAACTTTGACCTCCCTCCCTCCTTCTCTGTAAGATAGCGGAGGAGTCCGGCGAGAAGACCCCCGAAGACGGAAGAAGACCCCCGGAGCTGTGCAATAAACTATTTTAACCCTTGTGTGTTGTGTTTTTTTATTTTTTTACTTTTTTTTCACAGGTGTGGGTAGGGGTACATTGTACCCCATACTCATTCAGATAGGGTGGGGGGCCGGGATCCGGGGGCCCCCTTATTAAAGGGGGCTCACTAATTCCGATAAGCCCCCCGCCCGCAGACCCCGACAACCAAGGGCCAGGGTTGTCGGGAAGAGGCCCTTGTCCTCATCAACATGGGGACAAGGTGCTTTGGGGTGGGGGGGCCGCGTGGCCCCCCTTCTCCAAGGCACGCCCCATGTTGAGAGCACGTGGCCTGGTACGGCTCAGGAGGGGGGGCGCTCGCTCGCTTTCCTGGCCGGCCGGGTAGCGCGCTCGGATAAGGGTCTGATATGGACCTAGGGGGGACCCCCACGCCGATTTTTCGGCGTAGGGATTCCCCTTTAATTCCATACCAGGTGACGGGGCCAGCGACGCCTCCTTCGCTGGAGCCTACACAGGGGCGGATTGTCCGGCGGACTTGAGTCCGCCGGACTTTTCCACCGGATTGTTTGATCATGTGTATGAGGCATTACACACAGTGGCTGCATTCGATGGGCACAGTGGCTGCATATGATGGGCGCAGTGGCTGCATTTGATGGCACAATGGCTGCATTTGCTGGGCACAGTGGCTGTAATTGATGGCACAGTGGCTGCATTTGCTGAGCACAGTGGGTGAATTTTCTGGGCACAGTGGCTGTAATTGATGGCACAGTGACTGCATTTGATGGGCAAAATGCTAAAAACCGCTAACGCTGAAAAACACCAAAAAAAACCTGCTATTGCAAAAATGATGTAAAACTCATTGCAAAGCTACTGGCATTTTTATAACGTTATTACAACATCCAGTGCGCATGAGGCCTTAGGCCGCGTACACACGGGCGGACTGTTCGCTCAACTTTGTCCGCTGAACAGTGTTTCAGCGGACAGTCCGCTCGTGTGTGGGCTTCAGCGGACAGTTTCAGCGGACAGTCTGACGAACAAAGTTTTTCGGAATTTCCGTAAAACTGTCCGCTGAAACTTGGTTTGAGCGGACAGTCCGCTCGTGTGTAGGCTTGTTCGTCAAACTAAGTCTCGCGCATGCTCAGAAAGAATTTACAGGGCGGACAGGGCGGAAGCGCTCGGTCTTGTAAAACTAGTGTTCGTATTGAAGCTAGCATATTCGTCATGCTGCTAATTTTGTGGTTTTTTAATATAGCCCGTTCTTTTCTTCTTCGTAATGCAAGAAAAGTGAAGTAGCTTTGCTGCTTATATTCACACAGAGTTATACCACATGTTTTTATTCATCCTCATCCTATGATTAATCTTCCAATTATAGAAAAAATATATTCAAAATTTTTAAAAAACAAAAAAAACCCCTATAAAAAAAAAAAAAATTATATATATATATATATATATATATATATATATATAGATATATATATATATGTCTATCTTAAAAAAAAAATATATAAAATAAAAACCCCCCAAATTTTATATATATATATATATATATATATATATATATATATATATATATATATAGATATATATATATATATTTCTTTAAAAATAAAAAATGGAATTTATCTATTACTATATATTTTTGGAACTACTATTGTCATATTTTTTATTGTTTTTTTTTTGTGGGGGGGAGGGGGGGGGGGGTTGAAACAAGATGGACTTGCATTTTTTTGGCCAAGCAGGACTATGCAAGTAGAGATAGATAGATAGATAGATAGATAGATAGCTACCCAAACCAGCATTTTAGCTTACACATGATTGCATGTTCAAAATCAGCAGAGCTTCCCCTCATTTCAAATGTTAAGCCTCAAATTTACAGCGACTGCACTTCCAAGTGCACTTGCAGTGCTTTAAAAATTGCACTTGAAGTTAGCATATTTACATGAACGTGTGTTTTGTAAATAACCCCCAGAGTCTTTTGACATGTATCTGCCTACTCACAAATAAACTTTGTTTTTTAAGCCAAAATTAAAAAAAAATATTAAAAAAAAAAAAAAAAAAACATACAAGATTTTTTTTGAAATAATAATTTTTTATTTTTCCTCAGAACAAAAATAAATCAAGAGGGAGGCAACACTGGAGACAATTTTGACGTTTGTGAAGCCTTTTGTCCCCCAGGCACACATCAAGTGAGTGGCCACCAAAATTCAGAACCTGTGTAACATGTAAATAGGGAGCACAACCAGGTCCTAGAATCCCAAAGACCAGGAACAGCAGCAGATGAGATCTATGTCCCCAGACTGTGGTACTACAACAGCCTGCGTCTTCTTTCAGAGCAGACTGAAGCCAGGCAGTCACTTGCGACTCTTCCGTCTAGCCTTCCCTCCACGCGTCGCTGGAGGCTGTGCCTCTGGTGGTGGAGTTGTGGCAGGAGGAGGAGGAGGAGGAGGAGGAGGAGCAGTAGGGTCTGCGTTGTAAAGCTTAGTGGTGGGTGTGAGCTCACCCTTCAGACCCCGTTGGATGGCATCAAAAAAGATTGCTTTACACAAGTTTCGCTGTGGTTTGTCCATTTCTTGTAGCTTACTAGCCAGATAAGTGGCATAGGCCTCCTCCGGATTGGGGGGTTTTGACAAAACTTGTGTGGCTTGGCGTATAAGCACCAAGGACTCCTCCTCTGTACGGCTCATCCTCCTGGGCCTTTTGCTGGCTAGGCGGAGGGGAGGGACCTGGCTTTCAGTCCGACTCCTGCTGGGCCCAGCTAGCTCTTGTGTGTGGCTGGTCTCCTCCTCCATACCACTGGTCCCGGCCTCCTCCTGGGTGAGCTCATCCTGTGTAAAAAAACAAAGAAATCAATAAATAAAATATGTCTATATTTTGAAATCATCAATCACTAACAATTTTACAGTTCTCACTTGCAAATACATTTGTCTTGAAATACAAAAGGCTATCATTTTGACACCATCATTTTTCCATCAGTTCACCAAGATTTGAGCCACATTTGTGTAAACTACTGTATCCTTCTATCTAATTTAATTTGTGATGAAATCCTAGATTTGGAAGCAATTCAAACATTGAACTTGACATCATTAATATTTGAGCAATCCAAACTTTAGAAAATAAAATATACCTGGCTCCAGCTGGGCGCATCAACTTCGTCCAGCAAGGAAGGGTCTGGATCTTCCAGGGATGGCTCACCTGAGGCGGAGGGAAGGGTGGAGGGACGGGTAGACGGAAGAGTCGAAAGTGACGGCCTGGCTTCTGACGTGTCATCCAGAAAACGCAGCCTGTCATAATACCACAGCTTAGGTACATAGACCTGACCTGCTGCTGCTCCTGATGTTTGGGACTCTAGGATTTTTCTGCGCTCCCGCCTATACCCGCTACGCAGGTTCTTAATTTTGGCGTTCACAAAGTCAGTGTCTGCCTGGGGGAGTCGGGTTTTCACAAACGTCAAAACTGTCTCCAGTGTCTTCTTCCGGGCATGACGGTTAGAATATTGTGGGTGTTTGCAATCCCAAAGACTCCTGTGCGACTCAATTAAATCAAGAAATGTGGTGAGGAAGGCCTCCTCCTTAAAGGGGTCTGGGGTATACTTTTGCATTTTCTGTTTATGTTGTTTTCTGAAAAAAAAAAATAAAAAAAAAATAAGTAAATAAATACTAAAAAAAAGAAAAAAAAAGTCAGACCAAATGCACACTATTTATATTGTGACAATGTAGGCGAGACACACACTACCACACACGCTACCCCCCCACACACACACTACCCCCCACACACAAACACTACCCCCCCCACACACACACACACTACCCCCCCACACACACAAACACTACCCCCCCCCCCACACACACACACACACTACACACACTACCCCCCATACACACACACACACACACACACACACACACACTACCCCCCATACACACACACACACACACACTACCCCCCCCACACACACACACACACTACCCCCCCACACACACAAACACTACCCCCCCACACACACACTACACACACTACCCCCCCATACACACACACACACACTACCCCCCCCACACACAAACACTACCCCCCCCACACACACTACCCCCCCACACACACACACAAATACTACCCCCCCCCCCCACACACACACTACCCCCCCCCCCACACACACACACACTACCCCCCATACACACACACACACACACTACCCCCCCCCCCCCCCCACACACACTACCCCCCCTATACACCCACCCCCACCCCCACACTACCACACAAAACACCAACCCCACTCAACCACCAACCCACATAAAAATCAATTAAACATCAATAAGATTAAATTTCAATATACACATTCCTAACGCAGGCTTAAAATTAAACTAAAATAAAACGATAACTATCTTACCGTCGCGTGTAGCACTCGCTGCTTCCGTTAGGACAAGCGTACGGCCTCGCGGTAACGCTTTATATACGGCGCATGCATTCAAGCTCCGCCTGCGTCGCCCGCCCCTGACGTTCCGTGTGACCGTATTTCCCCGCCCCTTTTACCCTCGTTCCGCTGTGGGTGATTGATAGGTGAAAATGGCGGATGCAAATTCAATGAGCAGCGTGAGCAGCGCGGAGGAAAGCCATGGACCCCATGCTTCCGGAGCAAGGAGGAGATATAAGGCCACCAATATGGCCTTCGAAGAGATGGTGGAGATGGTGGCTATATTAAGAAGGGAGGACTATGATGGGGAAAATGGCCCGTACCCCAAACCCAATGTCCGGAAAAGCGGCATCTTGGATAAGGTCGTCACAACGTTGCATAACAAATTTGGGGTAAGAAGAGGCAAGGACCAGCTCCGGAAACAATGGTCCGACATCAAGTCCAGGGAGCCGGAGCAATATCATCGCATCAAAAAGGCCCTGAAAAAAGTGAGTAAACTCCGCGTTTCTCGTGACTGTCGGACATAATCGTTCGTGTAGGTATTGTATGTGAATCTGGCGGATTTGATCGTAATCGTTCGTATAGGTATTGTATGTAAATCTGGCGGATTTGATTGTTCGTGTAGTTAATAGTTCATGTAATGAGCGCATATGCTTGTTCGTATATGTGGACGTAAATAGCATGAATTTGTATATGGTGTAAATTTATCTGGTGTTGGATTAGATTTTAATTATTTATTCATTTTTTTGTATTGTTCATGATAAACTGAATTGTCACACTCAGTTTATAGGGTATACATTTTTAATAAAGTTTCATTAATTTATTCAGTGCAATGTAGATAAGATAAGATAGAAAAGATATAAAGTATCACAGTTTGGTTAAAGGCTAGGTTCACATTGCTGCAATGTACGAGATCGAATGTGATTTGCACCGCACTGCAGTGCAAATCACATGTGATCTCTGTGTGATGCGATTTCAGCCATACATATAGTATGGCTGAATTCGCATCGCATCCGGCCCAAACTTGTACATGGCCCTTTTTTTAGTCCACAGCCGAATCGGATCACATGGGTGTTCACACCATGTGGTCCGATTCCTGTCCGAGTTTAAATATTGCACTGTGAAATGAGAACTAATTTGGAGGTGTCAATAAAACTTTACACTGATACTCCCAGCAGGTCACATAGGGCAGTGCGAACTGCGCATGCGATGCGTGAAACCACAGTAGATTTGCAGCGTTCGCACATCGCAGCAGTCTGAACACAGCCTAACTAAAAAAATGTAATTTTAATGATGTATTAAACTAGGAGCTTGTAATAACCAGCTAATAATTGTACACCACTTCAAACCAATGTTTCATATTCAAATTTCTGAACTCAAATATCACTATGCTTAAAAGTATCCTTTTTTTTTTTTTTTTCATTCTCATAGGGGAACAAAGACTCAGACAAGAGGCGGAGCAGCCCAGGACCCCCCGACCTCGCCAGCCTGATTGGGCAATTAGCCCCAGCCCTGCGTCGGTATTGGAGCTGCCCAGCCCAGTGTCCGAGAGGGAGCAGCCAAGCTCCGTATCCGAGCTGGATCAGCCGAGCCCAGGGCTAGATGTGGAGGAGGAAGAGCAGGTGGAGATACACACCCCACAAAGTGAGTGTCTGACAACCCAGCTTAAGGTAAACAATTAATGGTTGTATATTTTAACCAATTTTTTATCTACACGTGTTTTTAGGTGATGATCTGGTTGTGGTAGGACAAGCCGCGGAGCCATTTTCCACGGACAGTGCCCAGAGTCTGATTGGTGACATCATGGCCTGGAATGGCCAGATTGATCGGATGGAGAACCAAATTATCAACATCCAAAGAGAACTGGTCACTATGAGGCAGGGAATGAAGAACATGATCGATGTTTTAGGGAGAATCTAAGCCCCTTTTCTGTAAAACCCAATCGATCATGTTCTTCATTTCCTTGGAAAAACGTTTTTAATGTTTTTAGAACATTGTTTTTAGAGGCCAAATTTTGAAGATGCACACGGTGTGTCAACATGTGCTATGTGCCATCAGAGGATCGCAATGGACGCATTTGGTGTTTGCAAACCCTTCCTCATTCTAGTATGTGAGAGGAAGGGATTGCACACACCAAACACGTCCATTGATCACTCATGATGGTACATAGCACATGTTGACATTACCAATTTTTGGTGTGCATCTTCAAAATTTGGCTTTACCCCTTGTTTTCTGTAAATAGTTAAAAATATGCTTTTATTTTTATTTTTTGTGATAATTGTATTTTATATATAGATATATCTATATATTTCTATGTTTACAAAAAAAAAAAGAAAAAAAAAAAAAAAAAGAAAAATATCTAAAAAAGAGGCACTGGTTGGAATGTGCACTATTAAAGAATCAAAAAAAAAAAATGTGTGTGTGTGTGTGTCTACTTCTTTCAATACCAGTTTGGGAAGTCATTTTGTGTTTTCTGTCACAAAGGGCCTTATTTCCTATTGTCAAAAACCACTTTGCTATACAAATGCACTAGGACAGGAATATGCAATTAGTGGAAATCCAGCTGTTGCAGAACTACAAGTCCCATGAAGCATAGCAAGACTGACAGCCACAAGCATGAGACCCAGAGGCATGATTGACTTGTAGTTTTGCACCAGCTGGAGGTTGGCCAATTGCATATCCCTGAATTAGGACAATGTAGGAGACAAGCAACGTGAAAAGCAAACAAGAACCAAACTTAAAAATTTGAACAGACAAGACATATTTCAAAAAAAAATACATTTTTATTGCTCAGCTGGCATTGGAATAGCCCCCCTACCATTAAAATAGCTGACATAGCGGTCACGCACCTCACGTGCTGTTTGGGGGGCTAAGCCAGGAAGGGCATGATCCAGCCCTGTCAGTTCTGGAAATATGAGTCCGGCCTCAGGCCCAATAGGCTGCAGGTACTGGTTACCTGAAAATTTACGTAGAAAATTGTGCAGAATGCAGCAGCACAGAATCACATAGTTCAGTTTATATTCTGCAAGGTTGATCGCTGTCAGTAACAGACGGAACCGGCTGGCCATAATGCCAAAGGCACTCTCCACAACCCTTCTTGCTCTGGCCAGCCGGTAATTAAAAACCCTCCTCTCCGGGGTGAGGGTCCTTTGGGGGAAGGGTTTCATAAGATGTTCACTCAGACCGAACGCTTCATCAGCCAGAAACACAAACGGTAGACCCTCCACATTCTCGGCATCTGGTGGCAAGTCCAGGCCACCAGTGATAAGACGGCGGCAGAACTCGGTCTGCCTAAAGACTCCTCCGTCAGACATCCGGCCGTTCTTCCCCACATCCACATAAAGAAAGTCACATTGTGCCGACACCACCGCCATTAGCACCACACTATGGAACCCCTTATAATTCCAATAGTAGGACCCCGAATGGGGCGGGGGCACAATCCTCACATGTTTCCCGTCGATCGCCCCTCCGCAGTTGGGAAAGTCCCAACGGGCAGCGAATTGGGAAGCCACAGTCTGCCATTCCTGTGGCGTGGAAGGACACTGGGGAGTCAAACACAGGAAAAAAAAACAAAATTAGTCATTAAATAAAAACAATTCATAACAAATAAAACTCAAAAACATTTTGGAACAACAGTTAAACAGAAATATTGCAAATTTGTTTTCTGCAAAAAAAAAAATAGGCGGACCAATTCACAGATTAATCAGCCCTCTGATGGACCAGGGGACATAAGTTAGGTGGGTAAGTGGGGTGGGGGGACTAATTAATGAGTATCCAACACCTGCAAGCAATTTGATTGGGGTGGGGGGACTAATTAATGAGTATCCAACACCTGCAACCAATTTGAGTGGGTGGGGGGACTAATTAATGAGTATCCAACACCTGCAACCAATTTGAGTGGGGTGGGGGGACTAATTAATGAGTATCCAACACCTGCAACCAATTTGAGTGGGGGGACTAATTAATGAGTTGACAATCCATATCTATCTATCTATCTATCTATCTATCTATCTATCTATATCTATCTATCTATCTATATCTATCTATCTATCTACACACACACACACACACACACAGGGTGTATACAAAGAGTATACAAAGGGTGGGGGGGGGGGCAAGTAAAATAGTACAATGGAGCTGACAATATGAATTATAGAGAAAAACAGTCTCGGCTGTGGGTGTATATGGGGCCCAGGATTGAATGCTGAGGACATTAATGAAAGCAAATATGCACGTGGGACACAAAAAGGTAAAAAGCTCAAAAAAAATGACACAAAAAAAAAAATGCATGCATTCATATAAAGGGGACATTCACATCATATTCCTGTCATGGATATTAAAAGTCATGATGAAATGAATACAAACATACAATGCATACAACGCATTTAATGCAATATTAAAAGAACAAACTTACCTTCATATATTCCTTCTGCAGGACCCGAATAATGGCAGAACAGGTCTCTGGAATAATGATCCCCAGAGCCTGGGGGGAGATGCCTGTCGAGAACTTGAGGTCCTGAAGGCTTCTCCCTGTCGCCAAGTAGCGCAACGTGGCGACGAGCCTCTGCTCCGGAGTGATGGCTTGCCGCATGCAGGTATCCTGCCTGCTGATATAAGGGGTCAGCAAAGCCAGCAGACGGTGAAAAACGGGGTCCGTCATCCTGAGATAATTCCTGAAATCATCAGGATTATTCTCACGGATCTCACGGAGTAAAGGCATATGCGAGAATTGGTCACGCTGGCGCAACCAATTCTTTGTCCATGAACTCCTCCTCACCCTGTTCACAGACTGGGCTCGGGTCAAAGTATTAACCCCAACACCAAGCCCCAATATAGCACGAACTCGTTCCCGAGTACGTCCACTCTCCATGGCTTTGAAACGGTCGGCTGGACAAACAAGCTCAACTGAACGCACTGAAGAACAGCCAGACCTATGAAGAACAACCTGAAACCCAGAAACGAGCGGACCAGAAGTGCCTAATAACAGGTACAACTGATCCACGCATACCAAAAGACAGATACAAACCTCACAGGTAGACTGCGCCGCAGTGAACGGACAAATTAAGCTGAAGTCTGAAAAGCGCGAATCGTCTCTAACCAAACTTCTACTAACGCAAAGTCAGCAGAAGGAGCCCAAAGGGTGCTTTGCTGTGTCTTGGACTTCCTATTTCTAGTCCCGTCGTACGTGCCGTACGTCATCGCTCAAGCTTTCAGCGGACTGTCTGCTCATCGTGTGTGGTCAAGTCCGTTCATGCAAATTTTGAACGGACTGTTTGTCGGATTGTTTGATGAACTTAGTTGGGCGAACAGTCCGCCCGTGTGTACGCGGCCTAAGGAATGTATAACTAGGAAGGTTGGGGTTCTTACCGTATTGGTGGTTGAAGGTCAGATGGGCAGGGAAGAACCACAGGAGTTGTTCCATTGAAGGTTGCTGGGTACACATTCCAGAAGAAGCCAGTGAAGAGGGAAGTTTTTTTCCCACCTACAAGACGAGCTGTAGAGGGGAAACAAAACCAGCAGCACCTAGTGCATGATATCATACGATGACCACATAGAGATACAGAAGAAAATGTCCAAACCAACTCACCCTACATGTTCTCTCATTGGGTTACAAGATCCATGTGTTTCTCCACAATGTCAAGTTTAAGTTGATGACCACATCCGGAATACAAAAAAGTATAATGAGGACGCAGAGGGACTGGACAAACAGAGATCGAATGGCAAGAATTTTCTTAAAATACGAGGGTTCTTCAAAAATTTTCTACACTTTTTTTTAACTCTATTAAATATAAAAAAGTGCGAAAAATTTTTGAAGACCTTTTGTACATGTAGAACACTTTCACAGAAGTTAGTAATATAACACATTTTTTTTTATCAGCAGATTTAACTATATTTAGCATGTTTGTTATTTAGTTGCAATTCCTGTGTTAAAATGAAAAAGTTGGTGAGGTAATACTGGTCGCTGATGTACAGACAATCTTGTCCATTTAGTGCTATGGTGGCCCTGGTCCTTGATGCTGCTAAGGGAGTATGGAGTCTTCTGCATATTGGTCCTCCCTTTGATATAGGACTAGCCAAATTCAAAGAGCATGATTAGTTTTTTGCCATGAGGTGCCATGTTGAACTTCCAGTGGCCAGTATGAGAGAGTGAGAACGATGACACCAAATTTAACAGACCTGCTCCTCATTCATACCTGAGACCTTGTAACACTAATGACTCACATGACTCCGGGGAGGGAAAATGGCTAATTGGGCCCAGTTTTGACATTTTCTCTTAGGGGTGTACTCACTTTTGTTGCCAGCGGTTTAGACATTAATGGCTGTGTGTTGAGTTATTTTGAGGGGACAGGAAATTTACACTGTTATACAAGCTGTACACTCACTACTTTACATTGTAGACAAGTGTCATTTCTTCAGTGTTGTCACATGAAAAGATAGAAGAAAATATTTACAAAAATGTAAGGGGTTTACTCACTTTTGTGAGATACTGTATGTTTTTATAAACATTTTGTTTTAAAGTTTTTCTAATTGTGTTTTATTTCTTTTTTTAGTTTAATAAATCATTTAAGTTTGGTGTAATCGGTCTTGAAGTTTGTGTCCTCTTCCAGTGCTATGGGTTTTATTGCAGGTGGAACTCAGCTGCCAAACTTTAAATATTTGCTGCAGGGGCTGTCAGGGTGTAAGGGAAACCCGGGCAACAAGTGCACAGTGGTGCGCATGCATGGACATTCCAGAAGATGCACAAGAAAAGACATCTAGCGCGTCGGTGTGCGCATTGGTGCCAGTCCCCCTATTTAAACTTGCCAGTGACATGCACACCTTGATGAGTGGTCTTTTCAAGTAGTGTTTGCTTACCCGATCTGAACCAGTTTTCTGCATCCTGACCCGGCTTGTCTGACCCACCTCTTGACCTCAGCCTGCCTACTTGTGACCTCGGCTTGTGTTTGACTCCGCTTCCGCCTGATGTTCCTGTGCCTCATTGCCTGACTGTGTACCCAACCCAGCCTGTGTCTCGTCTGTGCCTCTGCCTCATGTCTCGGTACCTACTATGCCCGGCTGTTGATGAACCCTTGGCTTACCTTCTGGTTACGCTTCCAGCTGGTGATTATTCAGTTCTGGCCCAGTGCTCTCAAGTCACCTGGTCCCTGCCAAAGTACAGCCAGAGTCATCTGCTACATAGGCCCTCGTGCCACTCTGTGTCCTCCACTCCCGGTCATTACTACTAGGGGTGTTGGACAGGAGGTGCAAGAGAAGGCCCCTCTATAGCTCGATCTCCACCAGGTACGTGACACAGTGAAATAAGAAGAGGACACTGTGGCCAATACCCAGCATGGCCACATCTTGCGCATTGGTGCACGCGTGTGCCAGTGCACAGGGCGCAATAGATTCTGGCACCCATTGGCCTTTAAAAGGACAGCAGCCATACTCACTGGTTGCTGGACGTTTGTCAGCCCCTCAATGTTCCTGTGGTTATTGGATTTCCTGTTTCTGACTCAGCTCGCCTTTGACCAGTCTTGTCTCTATTCCTGACCCCTGGCTTGTTCTACTGACTGCTGCCTGATCACCTGTATATGACCCCAGCTTGTTCCTGCTTCTGTTCCTGACTGATCTCCTGTGCATGACTACTTGCCTGGCTCCTGACCCTGTTTCCTGCCTTGCCCTGCTGTCAAGTATTACCTGCCACTTCTGAGTGACTCCTGCCCTGCAGTTAATCATGCTGTCATCTGGTGAACATCATCTCAGCTCTTCAGGCTACCACAGCTGGCAACCCATGCTTCTTTTGGTGCAGAATCTCCTGTTATCACCTTCAGGGGTACTTTGCACTCAGCTGCAAGGGGAGCCCCCTCAGCACTCCCGCCTCCGACCAGGAATGTGACACCTGCTTTGTGTCTCCAAGTTGTGCCCTATTCCAGTGTCCAGGCACTATTTAGGTGTCCCACAATGTTTCCAAAGCTGCACCTCCGTGTTCATATGTAATGTTTTCAGCAGGGTAACTCCTGTGTTGTTCCTTAAAGTATGTGGTCTATTCTGGTGCTCTAGCAGCCAACAATAGTTTTGGTTATCTTCTCCTAATACACTGCAATTTTTTTCCCTATTTATCATGAACAAGGATGAGCTCAGGCATGTTCGCAACCACACGTGCAGAGCCTGCCAGGAAGTCGGCACTGCACAGTGCTAATCACAGGCAGTGAGACATTTCCCGATCTCTGCAGCCACGGATTGGGACAATGTCTCACTGCCTGTGATTAGTGCTGTGCAGCTGTCTAATAAAGTACTTTAAAAATCTGTGTTGTGTTTTTTTTGTTAACACTTTTTTCCCCAGGTGAATGGGTAGGGGTACATTGTACCCCATACTCATTCGCATAGGGTAGGGGGCCCCCTTATTAAAGGGGGCTCCAGGATTCTGATAAGCCCACCACCCGCAGACCCCCGACAACATGGGGATAAGGTGCTTTGGGGTGGAGCACCCCCCCATGTTGAGGGCAAGCGGCCTGGTACGGTTCAGGAGGGGGAGGGGGGCGCTTGCTCGTCCCCACCCCCTTTCCTGACCGGCCGGGCAGCGTGCTCAGATAAGGGTCTGCTATGGACTTTGAGGGGACCCCCACGCTGTTTTTTCGGCGTAGGGGTTTCCCTTTAAATCCATTCCAGGTGACGGGGCTCGTGAGGTGTCAATCTCGCCGATGGAGGCGGCGACATTCGCTTCCTTCACTAGTCTATAGAGTAAAAAAAAAGTCACAATTAGTTACTTTGCTGAGTAACTAATTACTTTTACAATGTAGTAACTGAGTTACTAACGCAATTACTTTTTGGGAGAAGTCATTTGTAACTTAACTAATTACTTTTTTAAAGTAAGATGACCAACACTGATGACCAGGCAATTTGTTTGCAATACTGCACTGCGTTACTTTAACCACTTGCCGCCCGCCCTATAGACAATTGACGGTGGCAAAGTGGTTTCATAATCCTGATCGGACGTCATATGACGTGATCAGGATTATGAGCCGATGTGCGCCCCCGGGGGCGTGCATCGTGGCGATTGTTGTTGCGGGGTGTCAGTCTGACACCCGGCAACTACAATCTCGGTAAAGAGTCTCCGACGGAGACTCTTTACCACGTGATCAGCCGTGTCCAATCACGGCTGATCACAGTGTAAATAGGAAGAGCCGGTGATCGGCTTTTCCTCACTCGCGTCTGTCAGACGCGAGTAGAGGAGAGCCGATCGGCTGCTCCTCTGACAGGGGGGGTCTGTGCTGATTGATCAGCACAGCCCCCCGAGGATGCCCACACTGGACCACCAGGGACGCCACCAGACCACCAGGGAAAGGTAATCCTCCCTAGACCATCAGGGATGCCAGTCAGCACAATGGATGCCAATCAGTGCCCATAATGGATGCCAATCAGTGCCCACAATGGGCATCACTGATTGGCATGCATTATTGTTTGGCACTGATTGGCATCCATTAGTACAGTATAACACCAATGCTGCCTATGAGTGCCCACCTGTGCCGCCTATGAGTGCCCACCTGTGCCGCCTATGAGTGCCCACTCATGCCCATCTGTGCCGCCTATCCATGCCCATCTGTGCTGCCCATCCATGCCAATCCGTGCCAGCTGTCAGTGCCAATTTGTGCCACCTATCAGTGTCCATCCGTGTCGCCCATCCGTGTCGCCCATCCGTGTCGCCCATCCTATCAGTGTCCATCAATGCCACCTCATCAGTGCCACTTCATTGGTGCCACATCATTGGTGCCCATCAGTGGCGCCTTATCAGTGCCCATCAGTGTAGCCCCAT
Source organism: Lithobates pipiens (assembly GCF_037356315.1). Lineage (NCBI taxonomy): Eukaryota > Metazoa > Chordata > Amphibia > Anura > Ranidae > Lithobates > Lithobates pipiens. The sequence continues at coordinate 231,373,361 of NW_027507787.1, forward strand.
CAGTGAAGGAGAAAACGTACTTATTTACAAAGTTTTGAAACTGAAACAAAAAAAACATTTTTTTTTCAAAATTTTCGGTATTTTTTTATTTGTAGCGCAAAAAATAAAAACCGTAGAGGTGATCAAATACCACCAAAATAAAGCTCTATTTGTGGGGAAAAAAATGATAAAAAACGAATTTGGGTACAGTGTAGCATGACCGCGCAATTGACATTCAAAGTGCGACAGCACTGAAAGCTCAAAATTGGTCTGGGCAGGAAGGTGTTTAAGTGCCCTGTATTGAAGTGGTTAACTGACTATTGCACTGTCCTGAGACGCTGTACCCAAATAAAACGTATGTCCTTTTTCCCCACAAATACAGTTTTCTTTTATTTATTTTCCTGCTACAAACAAAAAACAATATGTTTTATTTTCTAACTAAAAAAAAAAAAATCAATCAAATTTCTTCATAAATTTAGGCCAGTGTATATTCTGCCACATATTTCTGGTAAAACAAAATCCAAATAAGCATATATTGATTGTTTTGCGCAAAAGTCATAGCGTCTATAAACTATGGGATATTTTTATGTATTGATATTTTTACTAGTAATGGCAGCGATCAGCGACTATTGGCTCGTACACACGATCAGAAAATCATGAGAAAAATACCACGTTGGAAGCAATTGTAAGTACACAGCTTTCGAGAGCACGACTGTTCATCCAATATTATCCAATTGGACAAGCACGGAAATATTTTTCTTTTACGATACCAGATCGTAAAGTTTTAGCTCACTCAGTACAGTTGTCATTCGAAAATACAATACAAATACTCTATAACACAATATTTATTATTTATTCAGTTGTACGAGAATTTTTGTAACTTCTGGAAGAATGGTCAAACATTCCCATAGATATGCTCCGAGTACTAAACCTTGTGGACAGTCTTACCAGAAGAGTTGAAGCTGTTATAGCTGCAAAGGGTGGGCCAACTAAATATTGAACCCTATGGATTAAGATTGGGACGCCATTAAAATTCATGTGTGTGTGTAAAGGCAAGTGTCCCAATACTTTTGAAGGAGAAGGGATCTCACCGCTCCAGGAGCACACATGCAGGCTGTAAACTGTCTCTTCGGATGGGAAGCCACAGGTGCTGGCTATTGCCACTAGCAACAGACGAAAAACAAGCTCTGGACTGCAGCACTCTTCAGAAGACCACTTTCTTTTATTGGAAAATCACATCACAGCGAACAAGGAAAATTTGCTGATGTTTCGCACTAGCTGTAGTGCTTATTCATTGAATAAGCACTACAGCTAGTGTGAAACGTCAGCGATTTTTCCTTGTTCGCTGAGATGTGGTTTTCCAATAAAAGAAAGTGGTCTTCTGAAGAGTGCTGCAGTCCAGAGCTTGTTTTTCGTCTGTCCCAATACTTTTGGTAATATAGTGCACATGATCCGGTGCATAGGTGTCACCCTGTAGAAGTAAATCTGCTATAGGGTGGATGGGAAGTGGTTAATTACAGTGGGGGGATCATGGAGGGGTTACTGTCTATCTGAAAAAATATCAGACTGGCAATGAGAATGAAAATAATCTACCCAGTTCAGATCTGTCAACTAGTGTGTGATGTCACACAATGACCACACCAGAGGTGGAGAAGACCTTCAAGGCACTACACAAACAGATACCACACTACAGGAAGGTTCTTAAAATACATATTCAAAATGAGTGTAAAAGTCTTTCCATATGTGAAGATGTATTTAGCCTCACCCCATGCAGAGATCTCCCTGTTCTGGGACAACAATCTACATCACTAGCAGACTGAGAGTGGTCATCAGCAGGGCAGGTTAACTTGTAGTTTACCTTTATTCACACACACACACACACACACACACACACACACACACACACACACACACACACACACACACACACACACACACACACACACACACACACACACACTAGCCACCACATTTATTAACAGAAACATGCTCTGTTTACAGCAACTACTGTTGCAGACAAGGTTTCACTATCCAACGACGAACATACACTATATTGCCAAAAGTATTGGGACACACCTCCAAATCCTTGGATTCAGGTATTCCAATCACCTCCATGGCCGCGGGTGTATAAAATCGCACACCTAGGCATGAAGATGGCGTCTACAAGCATTTGTGAAAGAATGGGTCGCCCTCAAGAGCTCAGTGAGAGCATGGTGCCGTGATAGGTTGCCACCTGTGCAATAAGTCCATCCGTGAAATCTTCTTGCTACTAAATATTCCACGGTCATCTGTCAGTGGTATTATAACAAAGTGGAAGCAACTGGGAGTAAGAGTAAATCAGCCACAAAGTGGTAGGCCATGTAAAATGACAGAGCGGGGTTCAGAGCATGCTGAAGCTCACAGTGCACAGAAGTCACCAGCTGTCTGCAGAGTCAATAGCTACAGACCTCCAAACTTCGGGTGGCCTTCAGATTAGCACAACAACAGCACATAGAGAGCTTCATGGAATGGATTTCCATGGCCCAGCAGCTACATCCAACCATGCCTTACATCACCGAGTGCAATGCAAAGGGTTGGATGCAGTGGTGTAAAGCCCGCCACCACTGGACTCTAGAGCAGTAGAGAAGTGTTCTCTGGATGACCAATCACGCTTTTCTGTTTGGCAATCAGATGGACGCGTCTGGGTTTGGTGGTTGCCAGAACAGTACTTGCCTGACTGCATTATGCCAAATTTAAAGTTTGGTAAAGGGGGTATTACAGTGTGGGGTTGTTTTTTAGGGGTTGGGCTTGGCCCCTTAGTTCCAGTGAAGGGAACTTTTAAGGCGTCAGCATACCAAGACATTTTGCACAATGTCACGCACCCAACTTTGTGGGAACAGTTTGGGGATGGCCCCTTCCTGTTCCAATATGACTGCCTACTAGTGTACAAAGCAAGGTCCATAAAGAGACATGGATGAGTGAGTTTAGGGTGGAGGAACTTGATTGGCCTGCACGGAGTCCTAACCTCAACCCGGTAGAACACCTTTGGGATGAATTAGAGCGGAGACTGCGAGTCAGGACTTCTCATCCACATCAGTGCCTGACCGCACAAATGCTCTTCTGGAAGAATAGTCAAACATTCCCATAGACACACTCCTAAACCTTGTGGACGGCCTTCCCAGAAGAGTTGAAGCTGGTATAGATGCAAAGGGTGGGCCAACTCAATATTGAACCCTACAGACTAAGACTGGGATGCCATTAAATTTCATGTGCGTGTAAAGGCAGGCGTCACAATACTTTTTAACAGAAAAAAAGGGCTTGCGCTATGGATAAGCTGCAAAAAGGAATGGTGGATATAAGAGGGCTGCCACTACCCCAGGCTCACAGGGGGATTTCAGAACTATCCAGGAAAGGAAAACCTTTGAACTAAGAATGGCCTGAATTTAGATATAGGTTTCCTTACCCATTATACTAAAGTTTTACAACCCCCTCTGTGACTAGCAACCCCCCCCCCCTCCATTCCATAGCGCTCCCTCTGTCTTATCTCACTAACTCTTCTCTTATCTTTATTGCCATAGATTTGTATGTGTTTTGTTTTTTTCTCTCCTTTCCCTCAGAGGTTTTTTTTTTGTTTTTTTGTTTTGTTTTTACATTCTGCTTAAAAATTTGTAAATCAGTACTGCTTGGACCTTGAAGAAGGGGACATACCCCGAAAGCTTGTCCTGAAAAATTGTATGTTAGTGCAAATAAAAAAATTATCACGGACAGTACTCAATTTAAACTGAAATAACAATCTGTTAAAGACCAGATAAGATGCATGCATTTTCCCTAGACACTGTTTACGACAGGTCATTTATGACAGAGCCTAATTAGATGTCTCTTGCTGACCCTGCTAGTGGAGGTTTGTGTTGGATAACTTCTGCTGGCTCTGCCTATAGGGACAATTCATATGCATTGTCATGGATACTTCCTTTCATTTAAACCATATTGGTGGCTGTGTACCTCCACCCCACTTCCCTCCCTATGTCCATCCCTAAGTTGCCCAGATGACACACCTGTATCTTTACACAGTACACAGTAAAAATAAAAAAAAGATTCCAGCGGTGGTAATCCACTCTTGCTATCCAGCGACGGATGATATCTCTCCAGCGATGGCTGATCTGATCCAGCGCAGCGAATCCATCCATCTTCCCCGTGACGTATGGGTGACCCCGCCCCCCTCTGATGTAACACAGGCAGGTTTCCATTACATCAGAAGGGGTGCGGGTCACCCATACGTCACGGGGAAGCCCGGGTTTCCCCTTGCGTCAGAGGGGGGCGGGGTCAGGTGACGGGTGGCCCCGCCCTCCGCATATAACAAACGTCAGGCCGCCGGGATCCCGGCAGTGTCTCCTCCGTGGAGACAGAAGAAGGATGGATTCGCTGCGCTGGATCAGATCAGCCATCGCTGGAGAGATATCATCCGTCGCTGGATAGCAAGAGTGGATTACCACCGCTGGAATCTTTTTTTTACTTTTTTTTTATTTTTAATAAAGGAATTTTCAAAAGTGTGTTTGTCTTATTTAACTATTTTTTACACTTTCTTTGTGAAATGGTAGGGGTACTTTTGTACCCCCTTACCATTTCAAACAGGGGGGGCGGGATCTGGGGGTCCCCTTGTTAAAGGGGCTTCCAGATTCTGATAAGCCCCCCGCCCGCAGACCCCCACAACCACCGGCCAGGGTTGTGGGGATGAGGCCCTTCTCCACATCAACATGGGGACAAGGTGCTTTGAGGGGTCACAGACCCCCAAAGCATCCTCCCAATGTTGAGGGCATGTGGCCTGGTACGGTCCAGGAGGGAGGGGGGGCCGCTCTCTCGTCCCCCCTCTTTTCCAGCGGCCTGCCAGGTTGCGTGCTCGGATAAAGGGTCTGGTATGGATTTTTAGGGGGACCCCACGTCAATTTTTTTTTAAATTTGACGCAGGGTTCCCCTTAATATCCATACCAGACCTGATATTTAGGGGGAACCCCACGTCAATTTTTTTTTTAATTTGACGCAGGGTTCCCCTTAATATCCATACCAGACCTGAAGGGCCTGGTAATTGAATTTGGGGGACCCTCATGCTTTTTTTTAAATGTATTTATTTATTTATTTTATCAATGACTTTCAATGAGTGTTCTGTATTACGGAGCCAACATTTCATAATAGCTGCGAGTGATTTTTTTTCCTGCATAAATGACACTTTGTGCAGGGACAGTTCTAAGCACCAGAAACATGCGCCCTTTCACAGGCATACTATAGACACCCCCCAGGTACGAATTTTAAAGGAATATTACACTTTTATTGTTTCACTTTCATCATTATTAAAATCACTGCTCCAGAAAAAACGGCCGTTTTTAAAACTTTTTTTTGCATTGATCCATGTCCCCTGGGGCAGGACCCGGGTCCCCAAACACTTTTTAGGACAGTAACTTGCATATTAGCCTTTAAAATTAGCACTTTAGATTTTGAACGTTGGAGTCCCATAGACTTTAATAGGGTTCTAAAGTTCACACGAAGTATGCTGTATACTAGCTCCGTCGAATCTTCTTTATACATTCGACAGACACCATAATCCTTCAAAGACAGATTTGACCGTAATTCATGTGGATTTTCGGATGAATGCAATTTTTTAATGAAAAACAAAATAAATAAAAACGAATTTCGTGAGTAACTAAATTAATTAATTTTTCGGACGAAAATTAAACGAAATATTTTACTCTGCACATGTCTAGTCAGCAGGTCAGGTGTTGTCAGTTTCTTCTGCCCAGGACAGGTGTTCCTGAGGTGTCCAGGCTTGCCACAAGCATAGCACCTGTGGCTATCAGTTGGTGCTAGCTTGTTACCAGGAGCTCCAAGGCAAGTAGCCAGGATAGACAAGTATCTGCCAGATTATACTCTCCCGAAAACCATGGGGCACCCAATTTTTTTACCATGTCTACATAACGTGAGACGTATCTTTGAATAGGCGCCCCTCCCAGTCTGGGACGCATGGTTGGGGGACGTCTTGGGATTCCCATCTGGGAGGAAAGAAGGTCATTTTAAAGGGATCTCCATGTTGGACTAAAAACTCTCTCTTGACTCTGTGTTTTGGATGCACGTCTTGGGTTAACTATGTGAAATGTTTGTGCTATATTTATATATATATATATAATGTGTGCACACAATGGTTTACACATATACTCATGATGTGTTTTTCCCCAGCGGACTACCCCTCTGAAGAAGACCCCACTAGGTTGGGTCAAAACGCGTCAGAGCTTTTTTCTTAGATTTTGAACAATTGATATTACTATTTGTCCGTATGAAAAATTTCAGTCTGTATTGTATATTGAGATTTTTTACAACATTATTGTGCTACTGGAGCTCATCTTTTAATCTCTATGTTTATATTTCTTTTCATCAATAAACTTTGGAATATTTATAAAATTGTTTTGACCCTCAATTCTGCTGCCTAAAAATCCCACCTCTGGGGGAATTACTTCCAATCTTTTCCTGCCTTTAGGGGATGAGCGGCGCTCTCTGGCCTGTACTGGCGTGTGTCTTTTCTTTTGTTCCATGTCTACATAGCTTCTAACTGTTCCTTCTTTGTGACCAAATCCCTCTGTCATTCCTGCAGCCTCAGGTGTCCCTCTTTTTGTTTTAATGTGTACTATATAAGATGTACTGCTTTACTACCAAAAGTCTTATGCTGCACTAAAGTTTTTCATTCACCTCCATATTACTGAATTTTCAATATAATGGAAAAAAAAATAGGTAAAAAAAGCACTTGTGTGTTTATAGAATTATTTTAGGAATATTACATCTTTGTGGTTTGTGTAACTGGTGCCATGGCAGAGATGCGTCCTTTGCCTCCATACTGTATGCTAAAAAGATGTCTCTCTTTATCATTTCAGAAGGAGAAATGATAAAGAGGGAGGTATGCTGTATGGGTCCCTATGTCCAGCGCACAATTATGTCCTCCCACTACCCCAAACCTCCAGGTTTTTCTTACCCATTTAACTCGCATTCTCATGTTAGGACATGCTGCCTACCCCAAATACTGTAATGTTGGGATACTTTACTGCACCATGTATTACTACTTACTATACTCAAACGTATCTCCAGGTGCACATGTACCACCACTGTAACTTACCCTTAATATTTACCTGTATTTATTGGCGTATAACACACGCCCTAATTTTTAGAGGGATAGAAAAAGACTTACATTTAAATACTTTGGACTTTGAAGCAAAATAAGGGTCAGTGTCCATTAATACAGCCTAATCAGTGCCCATCTGCAGCCTCACCATTGCCCATTAATGAAGCCTGATCAGTGCCCATTTGCAACCCCATCATTTCCCATTTGCAGCCTTGCCATTGCCTATGATTATAGTCTGATCAATGGCGATTTGCAGCCTCAGCAGTGCCCATCTACAGCCTTGCCATTGTCCATCACTGTAGTCTGATCAGTGTCCATTTGCAGCCTCAGCAGTGCCCAACTGCAGCCGGGCCATTGCCCATCATTGTAGTCTGATCAGTGCCCAACTGCAGCCTGGCCATTGCCCATCATTGCAGCCTGCTCAGTGCCCATCTGCAGCCTTGCTTTTGCCCATCATTGCAGCCTGATCAGTGCGCTCATCTCCATCCTTTCCATTGTCCACTATTGCAGCCTGCTCAGTGCCCATCTGCAGCCTCACCAGTGCCTGTTAATGTAGCCAGTGCTGATGTAGACAGAGCCAGATCTCCTGTGTACTCGGCTCAGCTCGGGCTCGCAATCCGGGACATGTGACATGCTAGGAGCCGTCCAGGAGGCGGTACTGGTCGTGACTGTAAGCCGAACTGAGCCGAGTACACAGGAGATCCGGTGTCTTGTCAAATAGCGTCCTCCATCAGATAGTGTCCCCTGCGTACTGCGCATGCGCAGTACACAGGAACACAGATTCCGAAAATTGCCGAGGATGAACGGCGCCTGCACCGTGAGTCCAGGTTCTAGCCCCACCATCCAAGTGGACATAGAGTTAGAATAAAAAAGAGCCGAGCGCAGCGAGGCCGAGCCCGAAGCGTGGCGAGCGAAGCTCGCCCGCGAGGGGCCCTCTAAAATTCACAACCCTATGTCCGCTTGGATGGTGGGGCTACCACCTCCACTCACGGCGCAGGCGGCGTTCAGCTTCGGAGATTTTCCGAAGCTTCGTCTGCTCCGTACTGCGCATGCGCAGTACGGAGCGGACACCATTTGATGGGCGGACTCTATTAGGCAGAACACCGGCTTTGTCTAATCTGGGGGCACTCGGCCCCTCCTTCCCCTCTGAGGCAGCACTATGTCGGTGTATATCACGCACCCACAATTTTCCCCCTATTTTCAGTGAGGAAAAGTGTGTGTTATAAGCCAATAAATACAGTAATTAAAACATTGAACCTGGACTTCCCATTGCAGAAATGCATTAATAACATATAGATAGGTGATAACATAGTACACGGCTTTAATCTTCCTGTAATACTTTGCATTGTGGGTGATCCATTGGCTGAACAGTGTCAGTATGTTGTAAAGTAACTGTCAGATCTTCAGGGCTCTCTTCTGGCAAATCCAGTTGTGTTTGGTTTGACAGTCATCCTTATTATATCCAGAACCAGCTTCCAACCATACACAGTCTCCTGAAGATCCTGATAGATTAAATCTGTGTAATAAATAACAATAAGTAGTTATGAGTGTCTATTATTTTCTGGCTGGGAAATGTGCATATTTTTAGTGTAGATGTGGCACCCTCCTCCTAGATAGGTTGCTAGGTATTTGGAAAATCTAACTTTGGAGCAGTTATTGCTTTGGGTTGTTCTGGACTTCACTAGCTGCAGCTTTGATTGTTTCCCCCTGTCTTCTAGGTGGATTCTAGAATGTAGTGGGTTGGAAAAGGCAAATCAGCAGCCTGAATATTTATGTTGTCTCAGCCAATCCCTGGGGGGGATGGTGCCCGGTAGGTGGCTAGAGAGTACACATATAGTCTGGGCCTGGGGCAACCCTGTTCTTGTCCAGTAGGAGAAGTTCCCAGCCTGAAGGGCTGCTGCCCTTCTGGGCAGGCCAGCTGAAGTTCTATATGTGTTCATTGAGGTCCCAGCTATGTCAGAGTCGGGGAACCTATTTTTTGGAGAATCTTTTAAACTAATCCAAGGAATTTAACTGGGAATCTGGTCTGGAGAGCTCACGGGTGAATGTCTGGCTGATATTGGAAGGTGGCATCCAGTTATCCAGGGACATTGAGTGTAAATGCCTAGATCTAGGCTCCTAATGACCATTGGTTGTTTTCCCTTTGTGCACAAGTGCCAGTGGTTGCTCTGACTGGGACGTATCTTACCAAAAATCTCAGTGCTGCCCATTCCCTTATCCCCTGCTATAAAGATTGTTCTGGGCTGAATACATGTAGTGAAGAGTGCCCTTCTGTTACTGCATGGTGTTACTGCAATATCACATACCTCCCTACACCCCTTCAAAGTTTAACTTGCAATAAAGAATAAAAAGACAGCCCCTAGACCATGGGTGCTCAACCTGCGGCCTGCCAGCTGTTGCAAAACTACAAGTCCAATGAGTCATTTCAAGCCACTGTCAGTTACAAGCAAGATTCCCAAAGACAAAGGCATGGTGGGACTTGTAGTTCCATAACAGCCGGAGGGCCACAGGTTGAGCACCCATGACCTAGACTGATCATTGAGCTAGATAGAGTGACTGTTGCTGTGTGCCTGGCTGCCTCTGCACTTATCTTGGGGAAAAAAACTTTTGGCGAACAGCAGCACCTTCGGGGGTGTGCGCAACATGAAGAAGAGTCACTTACAGACTGGTATTATAGTGCTGACCGTCCACCCATCTCCATCCATCTCCATCTCCGTACAGACCAATCCAGAACAGTTGATATGATGGTCCTTTGCTGGATCTGCTTATAAAGTCCTGGGAGAAGACAACATCATCTGTCACAATCGGACATCGGACACATACATTGGATAGAAGTCTGAAGATCTGTCTATTCTATCATTTCTACAAAAGCTTTATTGTGGACAAATGTCACCAGAAAAAAAAGATCTATGAACTTGAATTTACCAGTTTCCTGATGTTTCATTGGAAACACGAAACGTGTACTGTAAATGTCTATTCTTCTGTAATAAATTAATAAAAGATCACAAACAATATACAGTATCTCAGAAAAGTGAGTACACTCCTCACATTTTTGTATATATTTTCTTCTATCTTTTCATGTGACAACACTGAAGAAATGACACTTGTCTACAATGTAAAGTAGTGAGTGTACAGCTTGTATAACAGTTTAAATTTCCTGTCCCCTCAAAATAACTCAACACACAGCCATTAATGTCTAAACCGCTGGCAACAAAAGTGAGTACACCCCTAAGTGAAAATGTCCAAATTGGGCCCAATTAGACACCCCTTCCCCCCCCCGGTGTCATGTGACTCAAGAGTTACAAGGTCTCCGGTGTGAATGGGGAGCAGGTGTGTTAAACTTGGTGTTATCACTCTCACTCTTTCATACTGGTCATTGGAAGTTCAACATGGTGCCTCATGGCAAAGAACTCTCAGAGGATCTGAAAAAAAGAATTGTTGCTCTACATAAAGATGGCCTAGGCTATAAGAAGATTGCCAAGACACTAAAACTGAGCTGCAGCACGGTGGCCAAGACCATACAGCTGTTTAACAGGACACGTTCCACTCAGAACAGGCCTCACCATGGTCCACCAAAGAAGTTGAGGTCACGTGCTCAGCGTCATATACAGAGGTTGTCTTTGGGAAATAGATGTATGAGTGCTGCCAGCATTGCTGCAGAGGTTGAAGGGGTGGGGGGGTCAGCCTGTCAGTGCTCAGACCATACGCCGCACACAGAATCAAATTGGTCTGCATGGCTGTCATCCTAGAAGGAAACCTCTTCTAAAGATGATGCACAAGAAAGACAAGCAGACTAAGGACATAGATTACTATAACCATGTCCTGTCCAAATGTATTTGGTTCAGATGGTGTCAAGCGTGTGTGGCGGCAACCAGGTGAGGAGTACAAAGACAAGTGCGTCTTGCCTACAGTCAAGCATGGTGGTGGGAGTGTCATGGTCTGGGGCTGCATGAGTGCTGCCGGCACTGGGGAGCTACAGATCATTGAGGGGACCATGAATGCCAACATGTACTGTGACATACTGAAGCAGAGCATGACCCCCTCCCTTCAGAGACTGGGCCGCAGGGCAGTATTCCAACATAATGACCCCAAACACACCTCCAAGATGACCACTGCCTTGCTAAAGAAGCTGAGGGTAAAGGCGATGGACTGACCAAGCATGTCTCCAGACCTAAACCCTATTGATCATCTGTGGGACATCCTCAAATGGAAGGTGGAAGAGTGCAAGGTCTCTAACATCCCCCAGCTCTGTGATGTCATCATGGAGGAGGGGAAGAGGACTCCAGTGCCAACCTGTGAAGCTCTGGTGACCTCCATGCCCAAGACTATAATGCAAATATAATTTCTATGGGACTTTTAAAGCGCGACTACACCATATTATATAAAAATATACATTTTAATCCATGCCCAAGAGGGTTAAGGCAGTGCTGGAAAATAATGGTGGCCACACAAAATATTGACACTTTGGGCCCAATTTGGACATTTTCACTTAGGGGTGTACTCACTTTTGTTGCTAGCGGATTAGACATTAATGGCTGTGTGTTGAGTTATTTTGAGGGGACAGGAAATTTACACTGTTATACAAGCTGTACACTCACTACTTTACATTGTAGACAAGTGTCATTTCTTCAGTGTTGTCACATGAAAAGATAGAAGAAAATATTTCCAAAAATTTGAAAAATGTGAGGGGTGTACTAACTTCTGTGAGATACTGTGTTATTTCATACATCCAGGAAGTACCATCCAATATGATCCAGCACCCTCACATGTGTAATGGATGATCTTTTTGGTAGATAAAATTGTTACTTTCTATGGAAAGATATTTTGTGCCTTCTGTATGTATAACCTGAACATAACAGAGAATCCTGTTACATAAAAGAGAACAATGTATCATCCAAATCAATTTTTATGGCACACGGACAGGAGGAGACTCAGAGCCCTCCATAGACACAACGGGCAAATTGGCTGAACAAATGGCATGAAGCTGGGTGAATATCATATAGGAATAAATGTGAGAGAGAAATAGGTCATCATGATTAAAGAGTTCTGTCCTCCCAGGTCATTTCAAAGTTTACCCTTTAACCAGGGTCGTCTTTAAGGCAGGGCAAAAGGGGCAGCTGCCCTGGGCCCTGTCACTATTGTGGGGCCCAAAGCAGCTGCCTCATACTTGCCAACTATCCCAGTTTACATTGCCTTGTCCCTTGAAGTTTTAGTCTATAAAATCTATGACTCACCTGCAGACCCTGTGTTTACATATAAATAACCGGCATTCATATGTAAATAGCAATGGCGTGCATATAGACAGCATTCATATGTATATAATGCCCCCCTGCAGTGAGGAGATGATGTGCTGTAACCAATAGCATCCAGTGAGCAGTATTACTGTACAGTAATCTCTAGCAGCCAATCAACAAGCAGAAATCATGTGCTGTAACCTCTAGAAACTAATCAGTGAGCCTTAAAGAGGGATTCCACCTAAAAAAAAATATTAAAAGCCAGCAGCTATAAATACTACAGCTGCTGACTTTTAATAAATGGACACTCACCTGTCCCGGGTTCCAGCGATGCCGGCAGCCGAGGCCGATCGATCGATCAGCCCTCGGCTGCTGCCGCCACCATTCTAGGTGAGGGAATCAGGAAGTGAAGCGAATCGGCTTCACTTCCCGGTTCCCTACTGCGCATGTGCGACTTGCGCCGCGCAATAGGAAATCTCCGCGCTGTCACTGGGACCCGTGTGTGTCCCAGCAGACAGCGCGGCAGGACAGGAAATGGCGTAGACTCCCACGGGAGTCTATGCCCGGAAGTGGGTGAAAATACCTGTCTTTGACAGGTATCTTCACCCCCCTCCCCCCTGAAAGGTGTCAATTGTGACACCGGAGGGGGGGAGGAATCCGATCAGCGGAGGTTCCACTTTAGGGTGGAATCCCGCTTTAAGGAGTACTGTAACCTCTAGCAACCAGTCAGAAAGCAGTAATGATATGCTGTAACCTCTGGCAACCAATCGCAATTGCTGCCTGATCTGATACACTAAACTGATTTTGAGTCTAGCTGCTATTTATTGTATGTCTCAGAGAAGGTGGAGAGTGAAACTGCATGGGGTGAGGGGGGCCCTAAGAAAATTTTTGCCCAGAGCCCAATCAATATTAAAGACGGCCCTGCCTTTAACCCTTTAAAGTCCAAATTTTTCAATGAGTTAGCGTGACTCAAAATGTGCTCTACCAAACGGTGGAGAAGAGCGTTAAAGACTATATCTCACTGTACACATTACGGTCAGACTATACTGTACAATCAGCTTTAGATTTACCAAAACTTATAACTGTAATATAATCAGCCCTTATACTTTTTATACCCGTTATGGACCAGAGCAGTTTTTGACAGCTGGGCGGTGGTTTTCCCGTTCTGAGTGGACATCATATTACGTCCTTCAGAATGGGCCGCTCAAGCGTGCCACCGGGGCGCAAACCGCAACCGTCCGTGGTGCGGTGTGTCCCTTGGATCACCGGTCACGGTAAACAGCCTATGAAGTACATTCTTTACCATGTGATCAGCTGTGTCAAATCACAGCTGATCATAGTGAAAATAGGAAGTGGCAGTTATCAGCATTCCTCTCCTTGTGCTGACAGCGCGTGAGAAGAGGAAAGCCAATACGCGACCTTCTTCACAGGGAAGATCTGCGCTGATAAACAGTGCAATGATTATCAGTGCAGCCCCATCAATGATGCCTGCCAGTGCCCACCATTAATGCCCACCAGTAATGCCAGTCAGTGCCCATTAGTGATGTCTGTCAGTGCCAATTACCGGGATGAAGGCACATGTCTATGTGGGCCTCAATTAAAGTAATTTAAAGTCCCAAACTTGTATATGTATCAGTGCCTCATCAGTGCCACCTATCAGTACTATCAGTGCCCATCAGTGTCGCCCATCAATGCATATCATTGCCTATCAGTGCCCACAAGTGCCGCCCATAAGTGCCGCCTATCAGTGTCCATCAATGCCACCTCTCAGTGCCCATCAGTACTGCATATCAGTGCCACCAATCATTGCTGCATATTAGTGCCTCCTCATCAGTGCAGCCTTATCAGTGCACATCAGCGAAGGAGAAAAATGTTTTGTTTTTTCAAAAAATTGTTGGTCTTTTTCATTTGTTTAGCAAAAAAAAAAAAAAAAAACTCCAGTGGTAATTAAATACCACCAAAAGAAAGCTCTATCTGTTTCAAAAAAATTATAGAAATGTTGTCAGGGTACAGTGTAGCATGACCGCACAATTGTCATCCATAGTGCGACAGCGATGAAAACTGGCCTGGACAGGAAGGGGGTGAAAGTGCCCTGTATTAAAGTGGTTGTAAACTCTTACAACACACTTTGACCTACAGGTAAGCCTAGATTAAGGCTTACCTGTAGGTCCAAGAAATATCTCCTAAACCTACACGGTTTAGGAGATATTTGCCAAAAGACAGGCAGCGCTGTCTACGGATCTGCAGGCGCACTGTGTGCGGCACCGTCAACGATGAAGATGCCGCACGTGGCGGCTCCCGTGCGCATTCGCGGGAGTGACGTCACCGCGGCTTCGCGGAATGACAGCGGCGGAGCAGCGAGACCCACCAAGAAGATGGACGCTCGGAACTACAGGGGACAGCGGTGACATCGCTGGCTCCTGTGTCAGGTAAGTGACACATAATGGGCTACTATGCGATGCACAGCAGTCCATTATGCTTTGCCTTTGCAGGGAATGAAAGAGGAAGTAAACTCATCAGGGTTTACTTCCTCTTTAAAGTGGTTAGAGGGACACAGATTTGATGACATTCCAGACATCCAGCGCACCGCGACAAAGACACTGAGCAGCGTTCCGAAAAAACTATTTCCAGGAGTGGTAGTGGCACAGTCTCCTAGAAAAGTGCAGCACTTCACAAGGGGACTACTTTGAAGGTGACAACAGCAGCTAGTTTATAGGCAAGCAAACAATTTTTTTTTACAGTGCATTCCAGGATTAAATTGCAACACCTCATAAATGCAATGAAACAATACAGCTCCCATCTATTGTCATATTAAACCATACCCGCTGTTCCGGGTCCTCTATGACCAGTAGATCGGCTCCCACCCCTTCACACACTTCCCGACTCTCATTCCATGTTCTGTATTCTGTGCCAGATGAAATGTTATAACAGTTCTCTCTGTGCCATATCCAGCCATTGGGACAAAGTGTACATCCTAGAAGAAAATATTTTAATTACTTTCAAAATCCAAATAAAATCATGTATGTAAACCTTGTTCTTCAAAACCCAGTTGTCTTATAGTTACATAGTAGGTGAGGTCGAAAAAAGACACAAGTCCATCAAGTCCAACCTATGTGTGTGATTATATGTCAGTATTACATTGTATATCCCTGTATGTTGCTGTAGTTCAGGTGCTTATCTAATAGTTTTTTGAAACTATCGATGCCCCCCACTGAGACCACTACCTGTGGAAGGGAATTCCACACCCTTGCCACTCTTACAGTAAAGAACCCTCTATGTATTTTAAGGTTAAACCTCTTTTTTTCTAATTTTAATGCGTGGCCACATGTCTTGTTATACTCCCTACCACAAAAAAGTTTTCTCCCTATTGTGGGGTCACCAGTACGGTATTTGTAAATTTAAATCTTATCCCCTCTCAATCGTCTCTTCTCCAGAAAGAATAAGTTCAGTGCTCACAACCTTTCCTCATAATTAATATCCTCCAGACCCTTCATTAGCTTTGTTGTCCTTCTTTGTACTCGCTCCATTTCCAGTATATCCCAGAACTGGACAGCATACTCCAGGTGCGGCCGGACCAGAGTCTTGTAGAGAGGGAGAATTATCGTTTTATCTCTGGAGTTGATCCCCTTTTTAATTCCAATATTCTGTTTGCTTTGTTAGCAGCAGCTTGGCATTGCGATCCTCACACATGTGGAGGTCGTTGCTAGATATCCCCTGAAGATGTCCCATTGGACGAAACATGTCGGAGCAGAGACTCTGTGCGGATGCCACACTGCTGAACAATCTGGCTTTAAATGCGAGTTCCAAGTGGTTTTAAGCCATCTCTGTGTAGCCTTTTGATATGGATGCAAAGTATGGGATTTAATTTAATAATATACTAAAATATTGCAGTACTTATTGGCTCTGGGGCAATCTTTATATACCACAGCTTGGACTGAGATTTGGCACTGAGAGGAGGCGATTGTGGATGAAAAAAATGATACATTACTTGAGATGATCCCTGCCTAAGATAATATGCTATGCTGGCTACATTTATGGTAGCATCCATTTTTGGTGAGTATGCGTTTCATGAGGTGGTGGTGTTTGCTGCTTTATGAAGGATTTGTCATCAGTTTGGATTTGTTGGACTTTTCATCTAAAGAACTCTATGCACTTTTTTGTATATTGGCACTCAAGCACTTTTATTTCATATGATATATTTTATTTTCTTCTTATTTGCACGGTGCACTTTATATGTATATATTTTTTGTTTATATTGCACTTTATATGAATATTGTTTGGATAATCTGATGCAGTATAATTTATTTGGCACTGCATATGTTTATGGTTTTAAGATTTTTAGGGTACTGTATATCAATCCTTTAGGCTCGGTTCACACTACTGTAACAGTAAAGTCACGCAACTTACGGTGCGACTTTGCCAAGCAACTTCCTGTCGACTTGAGTACTACTTTTATGCGACTTTGAAGTGACTTGTCTTGTGCAGGTATGCAGAGATAAGAGCATGCAGAAAGAAGCCATGCACTGCCTAGGTAATCTTCCTGTAATCTCGGATCCAAATCACATCAATATAGATGAGGATCTGACTTGGAAGCGACTTCCATTAAAGTCTATGGGCACAAGTCAGATAGAAGTCACCTTCAAGTAGTACAGCAACCTTTTCTAAAGTCGGAGCGACTTCAGTAGTGACATTTAACCACTTAAGGACCGCCTCACTCCGATATACGTTGGCAGAATGGCACGGCTGGGCACAATAACGTACCTGTACATGGGTCTTTAAGTGCCTAGCCGTGGGTCAGAAGTGCGCCGCCGACGTGGGCCTGAGCTCCGTGACCGTGGCTGCTGGACCAGCGGACCCGATCGCCGCTGGTGTCCCGTGATCGGGACACAGAGCTGAAGAACGAGGAGAGGTCTGTGTAAACAAACCTCTCCCCGTGCTTCCTACTGTGGCTGTCACCGATCGTCTGTTTCCTTTTATAGGGAAGGACGATCAATGACATCAGATGCCAGGCCACGCCCCCCTACAATAAAAAAACACATAACGTCATACATAACAACTCCTCGCCCCCTAGTGGTTAACTCCTTCACTGCCAGTGCCATTTACACAGGAATCAGGGCATTTAAATAGCACTGATTGCTGTATAAATGACAATGGTCCCAAAAATGTATCAAAAATGTCCGATGTGTCTGCCATAATGTCGCAGTCACAATAAAAATCGCTGATCACCGCAATTACTAGTAAAAAAAAAAAAATATTAATAAAAATGCTATAAAACTATCCCCTATTTTGTAAACACTATAACTTTTGCACAAAGCAATCAATAATCGCTAATTGCGATATTTTTTACCAAAAATATGTAGAAGAATACGTATTGGCCTAAACTGAGGAAAAAAATGTTTTTTTTTTTTTTATATATTTTTTGGGGATATTTATTATAGCAAAAAGTAAAAAATATTGAATTTTTTTTCAAAATTGTCGCTCTATTTTTGTTTATACTGCAAAAAATAAAAAACGCAGAGGTGATCAAATACCACCAAAAGAAAGCTCTATTTGTGGGAAAAAAAGACACCAATTCTGTTTGGGAGCCACGTCGCACGACCGCACAATTGTCAGTTAAAACGACACAGTGCCGAATTACAAAAAGGGGCCTGGTCCTTTGGCTGCAAATTGGTCCAGGGCTTAAGTGGTTAAGATAGCTCTTCTTGGTCTTCGTTAGATTCATTTGCGGGTAGTAAACTTAATCTTGCAGGTTATTTACCTTATATCAGATGACTCCCATTTTCCAAGTGTTCAGTTTTATGTTTTATGTCCTATGTTACATCTGATGATTTTGTTATTTGAGACATAATATGCTGTTTATCCACCTTCCTTTTCCCCTTTTTGAAGCATTCATGTATTGAAGGTGTAATTCTCTGTATCTTGTTATACTGAAATAAAAATTTTTTGGAAAAAAAAAAAAAAAGATAGCTCTTATTGACTAACATAGGATTTCACATGTCACGCGACTTGGGGTCCCACAAGTGCGATCCCATGTTTTCTCAATGTGAACCAAGCCTTAGTGCTGGCAGTCATCCTTTGATCGCAGCGCAGACCAGACACCCAAACAGTGGCGGCTGGTGCTGGAAGATTTTGGGGGGAGGGGGGCACGGTGTCCAGGTCCACACTCACCCTACAGCGGAGCCCTCCAGCTGGCTGTGATAGCATACTCTGCCATGCTGTGCCCCTGGTAGTCGGAGAGGGAAGAGGATAACTTAATGCTAGCAATCCTGGTGAGCGGAGGGTTGCTCGGTGTTCTATGCCCCAGGGGAGAGGGGCGTGTCGTCCAGATTACCAGTCGGTGGATGCCCAGTGCGTCCATACCATAGAACAGGTCCTCTTGCCCCGCACTCACCACTCCACGGTCCCCACACTCACCGCTCCACGGTGCCCAGCACTCGCCGCTCCACGGTCCCCGCACTCGCCGATCCACGGTCCCCGCACTCGCCGATCCACGGTCCCCGCACTCGCCGATCCACGGTCCCCGCACTCGCCGATCCACGGTCCCCGCACTCGCCGATCCACGGTCCCCGCACTCGCCGATCCACGGTCCCCGCACTCGCCGATCCACGGTCCCCGCACTCACCGCTCCACGGTCCCTGCACTCACCGCTCCACGGTGCCCACACTCACCATTCCACGGTCCCCGCACTCACTGTTCCACGGTCCGCGCACTCACCGCTCCACGGTCCCTGCACTCACCGCTCCCCGGCACTTATCGCTCCCCGCACTCACCACTCCGCAGCACTCACCGCCACGGTCCCCGGCACTTACTGCACCATGGTCCCCACACTCACCTCTTAACGGCACAGTCCATACCAAAGAACAGGTCCGCTTCCCCCGCACTCACCACTCCACGGTCCCCACACTAACCGCTCCATGGTCCCCACACTCACCGCTCCACGGTCCCCTCACTCACCGCTCCGCGGCACTTATTGCTCCCCGCACTCACCACTCCGCGGCACTCACCGCTTCACGATCCCCATGCTCACCGCCACGGTCCCTGGCACTTACTGCACCATGGTCCCCACACTCACCTCTTCACAGCACAGTCCATACCAAAGAACAGGTCCGCTTGCCCCGCACTCACCACTCCACGGTCCCCACACTCACCGCTCGCGGTCCCCAGCACTCACCGCTCCACGGTCCCCAGCACTCACCGTTCCACGGTCCCCGCACTCACCGATCCACAGTCCCCGCACTCACCGATCCATGGTCCCCGGCACTTACTGCACCATGGTCCCCGCACGCACCTCTTCACGGCACAGTCCCTCTGTGGCTTCCTCGGCTTCTCCTCCCAGCCAACCAGATCCGTTCCTGTCCTGACTGGCCGGGAGGAAAAGCCAGGAGACAATAGTGATGATTGATTCGCTATTGTCACAAGTGGGTGGGTTTGAGGCGCAATGGTATGCGCACCGAATCCAACCTTTTTTAAGCCAAGTAGAGCCTCTGGCTCTAATCACATGCCCGGGGAAAAGAAAAAAACCCATACGAGTCTGGGACGCCCCATATAAACTAGGAGGGGGCAGCCCTGTGCCCCTAATGGACCGGCTGCTCCTGCACCCAAAGATTGTTTTTTATAGATTGTTTTTATTATTCCTAATGAGCGCTGCATGTTATTTATGATTGTATTTCTACTGTAACTCTGTGATACACAGAAGGTGCAGGCTTCCTGTTAGTACATATAAAGTATGCGAGTTTTTGTAGTGCAGAGAGTAATTTTTTTTATAATGGCAGCTCACATATTTCTCTCATTGCAACAGCATTTTAACCATGTCAACTCTCACACACATTTTTGCTATGCAACGCTATGCATGCAATGTAGCACACACCCAAGGTACTTCAAAATGTGTCTTTGTTAATCACAGAAAGGAGACAAAATTCTCAAACTGGTATTTTATAAACATACCTGTACAATGTTATAGCTGAATTCCAGGCAACAGCAACTATTACAGTTATTTGTAAATTAGAAGTCATTGTATAATCACTTGCTGACCGCCCGAAAGCAGTTTTACGGCACATGTATACTGTATATGCATGATCCTGCACTTCTAGGTAGAGGGCGCGAATGCACGCTGGTGACGGCTCGCTCCCACTGTGATTACACACAGCAGGAGCTGGTCAGCAGGTAACATAGACTCAATGTCAGCCGGCACCCCCCCCCCCATCATCAGCCACAGAGACAGAACTGCAATCTGCCTATGTATAAAAGGCAGATTGCCGCTCTGACAGGAGGGAAGACATGGATCCTGTGTTTCTGCAAAGTAGGGAATAAATGCCATCTCTTTCCATAGTAAAAGTGCCTCCCCCAATTTAGAAAAACACTGGTCAAGCACACAGGTAACCCTTTGATCGCCCTGATGTTAACCCCTTCCCAGCCAGTGTCATCAGTACAATGACAGTGCACATTTTTAGCACTGATTGCTGAATTACTGTCTGGTTCCCAAAAAGTGTCAAAAGTGTCAGTTAGGTGTCCGATTTGTGTGCCACAATACCGCAGTCCTCCTATAAGTCGACGATTGCCGCCATTACTAGTAAAAAAATAATAAATTAATAAAAATTTCCCATAATTTGTAGACGCAATAACTTTTGAGCAAACCAATCAATATATACGCTTATTGGGATTTTTTTAACCAAAAATTTTTTTTGGGGGGGTGGCCCACCAGCCCTGATCGCAAGCCCGCCAGCCCCACACTTACCCCATCCAGGACCCAGACAGCTTGGGGGGCTTTCCCGGGTTATTCTCCCGACCAAACCGGTTACTTCTCCTCCCATCCAACCTGGTCTCAAGACCCGATTCCTGTCCTAATTGGCCGAGAAGAAAATCAGGAGGACAAAAGCGAATGTTGATTCGCTATTGTCACAAGTGGGTGGGCTCAGGGCGCAGTGCTTTGTGCCCCGAGCCCACCCTTTTTGAAGCCAATTAGAACCTCCTGCTTTAATCATGTGATTCGCTAAATAAAGAATACCCCCCCCGTAGAACTCTATGCGTCCAGCGCCCTGCATGGAGGTTAGGGACCCGGTGCATAGAAATTAGGGGGGCGGCGCCCCCTCATGGATGGGCCGCTGCTGGTAAGCAGATGTTAGTAGCCCTTTAAAGGAGACCCACTCTCCTGGGTGTGGTTGTAGGAGGAGTTTAGGTCCCTTTATGATATGGTGACTGGCTACTCCTGACTTACTCAATGTAGGCTTGTAGTCTGAGGAGTAGTAAGCCTTCAGGACCTAAGCCAGAGAGAGAGACTTCAAGTCTCATGTAAGAGTTGGTGGCACTGATGTGTTCTGCATTGTTGGACAGGAAATGTGAAGTTGCAAAGCTTTTGTAGCAAGTTGTTAACCAGTAAATTGTTGAAAAAGCAACCTGTGTGGCCATTCCTTTATTTGCAGAGATGGGCCTTGGAACAAGAGAATATGAGTGTTACACCAAAGGTGAGCTTCATGCATGTGAGTCACAATATAGTGAAGAATATCCCTTTACTGATTTGTACTGTATGTAGTCTATCCCAAGAAGAAAAGGGAAAGAACCCTTGGCCCGCTTGGCGATAGTTGTTGGTAAATTGGGGCTGTCTACAGGTAGGATTTATATAGCACCAACAGTTTGCACAGTGCTTTACAAAACGAAGGCAGACATTACAGATACAATACAATTTGGTACAAGAGGAATCAGAGGGACCTGCTCCTTAGAGCTTACAGTAGAATCTAAGATGTGTTAATAATATTTTGCTAGTTCAGAAATATCATCCAATGTGTCTTGGGAGTTTCAGGGGTCTCCCTTTATCAGGGCTAAAAAAAAAAAAAAAAAAAAAAAAATTGGACTGGGTGATCGTTATATATTACACAGCATAAATTAGGGTGGGACTCAAAAGTACCGCCACCCGAGTTCTTTGTTGTATTTATAAATGACCCCTGTCTAGATTTCAGATTTATCATTTTCCAGCCCCAGTGAAGCAGAGACTTTAAACCCTGCAATACTGTACAGAAGATCTGCTGAGTTCCATCATCCAATCATATGCAAACAAATTTTTTTATTTTATTTACCATGCACGTGATTGGGTGTGCCTTGCAAAGTGAAGCTTCCCCTCATTTACTAAGCTCTGGAGCAACTGCTGTAACTGCAAAGTGCACAGTCTATTAGCCTTTAGTAAATCAACCCCAATGATGTGCATTAACATGCATTCACAAGCTGCCCCCTGCACTTTATCTTTAACCGCTTCTGGACCGCCCACCGCATATATACTGCAGTAGGGCGGCCCAGCTGTGCAAAATCACATACCTGTGCACAAAATCGGGGGTCACGCGCCTTCGGAGCCCCGCTCTGATTGGACCGAGGGAAGGTCTTTCTCCAGTCACAGCATTCCCCCCAGAGTTAGAAAGCACTCCCAAGGAGCACACTTAACCCTTTGATCACCCCTGATGTTAACCCCTTCCCTGACAGTGCCATTTATACAGTGACAGTGCATATTTTTAGCACCGATCACTGTACTGGCGCCACTGGTTCCCAAAAAGTGTCACTTAGGGGGAGATTTACTAAAGCTAGAGAGTGCAAAATCTGATGCAGATCTGCAGAGAAACCAATCAGCTTCCAGGTTTTATTGTCAAAGCCTAATTGAACAAGCTGAAGTTAGAAGCTGATTGGCTCCCATGCACAGCTATACCAGATTCGGAGTGCTCCAGTTTTAGTAAATCTCCCCCTTAAGCCTTGTGCACACGGTACAAAAATCAGAAGGGCATTGCCGTTTGACAGGCTGTTATCTGAAATTCTTACCGTTAGTACTCTGCTTTAATTGTTTTCCAATTTTCGGCCAATAAATGTTGGATGACAGGTTAGTAGATTTTTGGCGAACGACTGCTCCACGTCTGATTTTCGGATGGTCAGTACACAAATCCGTCACACAAAAGTTGAAAGTACAAACACGCATGTGCGGAATCAAGGAGCGTCTGGCAAGAGTTCGGTCTTGTAAACTACCATTTGTAATCTGGAATTATTATTCGTGACGCGGCATTTGATGGAAATTCTCATCTTCTTTAATGGGATAATAATGAAGCTGCTTTGCATGTAGTTATGCCAAACATATTTTAAAAGGCATTTGTTTTGTACGATCTGAAAATCGCGAACCAACACTCGCCAAACTTCTAACATGAAATTAGCAGAAGGGGCCCAAAGGGTGCTGCTCGAGAAATTAACTTCCGCTTTATACTCTCATAGTACGCCACTACGTTCGTGTTTGCCAAACGACAATTTGCGTACCGTTAGTATGCAAGACAAAATCCTGGCACACGCCCTTTTAACAGAAATCAGAAGCTCAGTCGTCCAACAATCGTACCGTGTGTACGAGGCTTTAGTGTCAGATTTGTCCGCCGCAATGTCGCAGTCCCGCTTAAATTACCTGATTGCCACCCTTACTAGTAAAAACAATAAAAAAATAAATAAAAAGTCCATAAATCTATCCCATAGTTTGTAGACGTGATAACTTTTGGCAAAACCAAAACATACGCTTATTGGGATTTTTTTTTACCAAAAATAAATATATGTAGCAGAGTACATATTGGCCTAAATTGAAGAAGAAATTCGATTTTTTTAAATTTTTTTTTATTGGATATGTTTTATAGCAGAAAGCAAAAAATATTATTCATTTTTTTCAAAATTGTTGCTCTTTTTTTGTTTATAGCGCAAAAAATAAAAACTGCAGAGGTGATCAAATACCGCCAAAAGAAAGCTCTGTTTGTGAGGGGAAAAAAAAGGACATCAATTTTATTTGGTTATAGCATCACACGACAGCGCAACTGTCAAGCAAAAGCAATGCAGTGCCGTATTGCAAAAAAAAAAAAAAAATGGCCTGGCGAGGAAGCTGAAGTGGTTAAAGGCCTATTTTCTCTGTCTGTATATATAAGGCCGCGTACACACGGGCGGACTATCCGTCCAACTAAGTCCGTCAGACAATCCGACAGACAGTCCGTCCTACTTTTGAATGAACGGACTTGACCACACAGACAGTCCGCTGAAAGCTTCCGCGATGATGTGTACGGCATGTACGACGGGACTAGAAATACGACGTCCAATACACTGCAATGCAACCTTCGGCCGTGTAAATCCTTTCTGAGCATGCGCCATACTTAGTCCGTCCAACTTGCCTACTCACGAGCGGACTGTCCGCTGAAACCAAGTTTGGACGGACAATATTACAGAAATTCCGAAAGACTTAGTCCACCAGACTGTCCGCTGAAAAAGTCCGCTGAAGCCCACACACGAGCGGATTGTCCGCTAAAACACGTTTCAGCGGACCAAGTCCGTCAGACAGTCCGCCCGTGTGTACGCGGCCTAAGGTTTGCATTTGTGCACCATTTTAGTTATTCTCTATTTGATAGGATCACATGGACAGTAGCTAACAGGACCTACCATCAGAGTCCTCACTGGTGGCCACACAGAGCTGCTTCTTTATTTCCATCATCCTGATCTTCTCATCACAGAGCTGATCTATAAACAAGGAGAGCAATGGAAAAATAATAGGGCTGTTACTGATTAAAATTTTCATGTTCGATGAATCAAATTTTTTTTAATCGATTAATCGACTAATTTCAATTATAACGTATATACAGTTTCAACTACTTTTAGCTGATCTCCTTGCATTGCAGCTCTGCATTAGTCAGTGGTAAATGTGGTATACACTATATACAATCACCCGACACTAGTTTGTTTCCAAAATCCATGACTTAACTTCACAGTTCACATAAATACGTTTTAAATTCAAACTGTAGCACTGACGTAAGTCATTTTTTTCCCACAGTAGTGTGACAATCCCTCCACCTCCGGTCTAACTGATCACTCTCACCTTATGGCATGGACCCCTGTGCAAACAGGTGGTCATGCAAGCGGGTATCAAAAGAGTTAACGCGGAACACTTCTCTCACGTCTCCTTAGATCTCAGCAAGGATGCCAGTTCATGGGTAGAAAGAAAAGATCTAAGTGGTCACCACTTAAGTATAAGATTTTATTTTTGTGTTCAAACACAAACTACTCACATAAAGATGATAAAAGCACAGCATGTAAAGCCGACAATCGTGCTAGTTCCGTAGGGCAGCAGCGGGTGACGTCATGCATAGCTCCTCCCCCATACGCGTTACGTTCAATCAGAACTTCAACGTCACCGGACTCCTCCCTCCTTCAGCAGACGGAGGCACTTGGGGAAGGGGGAGGAGTCCGGTGACGTCGATTTCCGTGACGTCACCGGATCTCCGACGGAACTCCCTGAAGAGCCGGAAGCCAGCAGAGAGGTGAGTACCGATCAAAAGAAATTAATTGATTAATGGACGAATTAATCTTTAATTTCCACAGCCCTAAAAAATAAGACATTGGTAGGAGACGAATACAAGAATCAAAAAACTGTGCCGTGCAGTATCATAACACACACAATCCTGCAAAACTAGATCAGACAACGTTAATTAAATATTATCAGACCAGCATAGGAATATATGTGTCAGTGTCTTTCCTTTTTCATTATGCAATGTTCTTCTTCTTAATATTCCACGCGCTGTGTTAAATTTTCAATGGATGTCACTATTCTGATCCCAATTTCAGCATACACTGTGCAGTACCACCAGCTCCAAGTAGCAGAAGCTTAAAATAATAAATAATCATAGCGTTCTCCACCTCAGTACTACAATTTTATAAAAATTCCTTAAAAAACATGCTCACATTATTAAGTGTACTGTATGTTGCGCTACAGAATAAATGTATGCATTGATCCCTTAAGAATTGCAAAACTCTCCCTCTTCGTCAGGGAATCAAAGTCACGTGGTGTGGTGACGCAACACGTAGGGAGGAGCTGATGACATTACACAGCATTACCTAGAAGTGAGCAGGACTTCATATTGTAAGCTGCCGAGAGTTTTGCAATTCTTAAGAGGGCAATGCATGCTTTTATTCTGTAGTGCACCAGTACAGTGCACTTAATAATGTACAGTGCCTTGCGAAAGTATTCGGCCCCCTTGAACTTTTCAACCTTTTGCCACATTTCAGGCTTCAAACATAAAGATATAAAATTTTAATTTTTTGTGAAGAATCACCAACAAGTGGGACACAATTGTGAAGTGGAACAAAATCTATTGGATATTTTAAACTTTTTTAGCAAATAAAAAACTGAAAAGTGGTGCGTGCAAAATTATTCGGCCCCTTTAGTTTCAGTGCAGCAAACTCACTCCAGAAGTTCAGCGAGGATCTCTGAATGATCCAATGTTGTCCTAAATGACTGATGGTGATAAATAGAATCCACCTGTGTGTAATCAAGTCTCTGTATAAATGCACCTGCTCTGTGATAGTCTCAGGGTTTTGTAGAAAGCGCAGAGAGCATCATGAAGACCAAGGAACACACCAGGCAGGTCCATAATACTGTTGTGGAGAAGTTTAAAGCCGGATTTGGATACAAAAAGATTTCCCAAGCTTTAAACATCCCAAGGAGCACTGTGCAAGCAATCATTTTAAAATGGAAGGAGTATCAGACCACTGCAAATCTACCAAGACCTGGCCGTCCCTCTAAACTTTCAGCTCAGACAAGGAGAAGACTGATCAGAGATGCAGCCAAGAGGCCCATGATCACTCTGGATGAACTGCAGAGAACTACAGCTGAGGTGGGAGAGTCTGTCCATAGGACAACAATCAGTCGTACACTGCACAAATCTGGCCTTTATGGAAGAGTGGCAAGAAGAAAGCCATTTCTCAAAGATATCCATAAAAAGTCTCGTCTAAAGTTTGCCACAAGCCACCTGGGAGACACACCAAACATGTGGAAGAAGGTGCTCTGGTCAGATGAAACCAAAATCCAACTTTTTGCCCACAATGCAAAACGATATGTTTGGCGTAAAAGCAACACAGCTCATCACCCTCAACACACCATCCCCACTGTCACACATGGTGGTGGCAGCATCATGGTTTGGGCCTGCTTTTCTTCACCAGGGACAGGGAAGATGGTTAAAATTGAGGGGAAGATGGATGCAGCCAAATACAGGACCATTCTGGATGAAAACCTGTTGGAGTCTGCAAAAGACCTGAAACTGGGACGGAGATTTATCTTCCAGCAAGACAACGATCCCAAACATACAGCAAAATCTACAAAGGAATGGTTCACAAATAAACGTATCCAGGTGTTAGAATGGCCAAGTCAAAGTCCAGACCTGAATCCAATCGAGAATCTGTGGAAAGAGCTGAAAACTGCTGTTCACAAACGCTCTCCATCCAACCTCACTGAGCTCCAGCTGTTTTGCAAGGAAGAATGGGCAAGAATTTCAGTCTCTCGATGTGCAAAACTGATAGAGACATACCCCAAGCGACTTGCAGCTGTAATCGCAGCAAAAGGTGGCTCTACAAAGTATTAACGCAAGGGGGCCGAATCATTTTGCACGCCCCACTTTTCATTTTTTTATTAGTTAAAAATGTTTCAAAAATCCAATAGATTTCGTTCCACTTCACAATTGTGTCCCACTTGTTGGTGATTCTTCACAAAAAATAAACATTTTATATCTTTATGTTTGAAGCCTGAAATGTGGCAAAAGGTTGAAAAGTTCAAGGGGGCCGAATACTTTCGCAAGGCACTGTATATTTTTAAGGAATTGGCTTAATAGAATTATGATACTGAGGCGGCGTGCGCTACGATTATTGATTTTTTTTGTAACTTCTGATAATTACTTACCTGTGGATGTAACTTGGATTGAGAGTCGGAAACCTCTAAAGGGAAGACTAGCTGAGGTAACAATCACCCCAGTTAAAAGGGGAAGATGCATTAGACCTAATATTCTTAAATCAAATAATAAGGTGAGAGCATTAGATTGGAGGTGGTGGGATTAAACAATGTATGGTGAAATTGGTGTAGAAATAGTGATATCCAGTGGAAATTTAATAGAGCGTGTAAAATATTAAAGGGATTGTAAAGTCAGAAGGTTTTTTTATCTTAGTGCATTCTATGCAGACCCCCTCAGCCCTCCTAATACTAACCTGAGGACCCTCTCTGTCCAGCGATGTCCATGAGTGTCTCAGCTGTCCTAGATTCTCCCTCCTGATTGTCCGAGACACATCAATGGCGCCATTGGCTCCCACGGCTGCCAATCAAAGTCAGTTAGCCAATCAGGAGAGAGAGGGGGCGGGACCCCATGTGTGAATGGACACAGGGAGCAAGCTGCTTGCTGTGGGGGCACTCAATGGTAGGGAGGGGCCAGGAGCACTGAAAAGGGATCCGAGAAGAGGCGGATCGGAGCTGCTCTGTGTAAATCTACTACACAGAGCAGGTAAGTATAACATGTTTGTTATCTTTATAGGAAAAAAAATTAGACTTTACAATCACTTTAAGAAAAAGAACGATGCATGTTAACAAAAGAACACTGACACATATATTTTTATGGTGGATGGACAGAATTAAAAAAAAATTTAAATATGCGAATCATTAATTCTCTAATTCATCATGTCATTCTAGTTGTGGCGATAAATATAGAACAGGGCTTACGCTAAAAAAACAAAATACAGAACACTTTGTTTTTTTATTATTAGGCAGAATAAAACAACTGATAAATATCTGTCTAAATCTGTGTTGGTGAGTACTTCTCCATTGCCGACATAATCCATCCACCTCACAGGTGTGGCATATCAAGATTCTGATTAGACAGCATGATTATTGCACAGGTGTGCCTTAGGCTGGCCACAATAAAAGGTCACTCCTAAAATGTGCAGTTTTACCACACAGCACAATGCCACAGATGTCGCAAGTTCTGAGGGAGCGTGCAATTGCCATGGTGACTGCAGGAATGTCCACCAGAGCTGTTGCCCTTGAATTGAAAGTTCATTTCTCTACCATAAGCCGTCTCCAAAGGCGTTTCAGAGAATTTGACAGTACATCCAACTGGCCTCATAACCGCAGACCACGTGTAACCACACCAGCCCAGGACCTCCACATCCAGCATCTTCACCTCCAAGATCTTCTGAGACCAGACACCCGGACAAATGCTGCAACAATCGGCTTGCATATCCAAAGAATTTCTGCACAAACTGTCAGAAACCGTCTCAGGGAAGCTCCTCTGCTCGTCATCCTCATCGGGGTCTCCACCTGAGTGCAGTTCGTCGTCGTAACCGACTTGAGTGGACAAATGCTTACATTCAATGGCGTCTGGCACTTTGGAGAGGTGTTCTCTTCACCGATGAATCTGTCAGAAACCATGAATCAGACCGAGACAGAAGTACAATTAAATCACACTTGTTTATTAAATAAAAATAAAAAGGTAAATAGAAAAAGCTTAGTCAAAGCATAGCCAGAGTCCAGTAACCAGATAGAGTAGTCAGCCAGGCCAGAGTTCAATAACCAGATCGGGTAATCAGCCAGGCCAGAAGTCAGGGATCCAAGTAGAGCAATAGCAAACAGGATAAGGAGCCAGAAGGGATGTCAGCAACCCAGTCTTTAAACAAAACCGAAGGAGATGGTTTCTTGTGATGTGACCAAGGCGAAAGGCAGAGGTGAAGTGAGCTGGACAGCTTTAAGTAGGCAGGTCAGACGAGCTGGATCAGGAACAGCTGGTAACTGTGAAGAGAGATGAGAGCTGACAATTAGCCGACAGCTGAGCAGCCAGCCCAGAGAAGGAAGGGCTAAGCAAGCCCTGACAGAATCCCGGATTTCACTGTACAGGGGACATGGCAGACAGTGTGTATGGTGTTGTTTGGGTGAGCAGTTTGCTGATGTCAACCTTGTGGATGGAGTGGCCCCTGGTGGCGATAGGGTTATGGTAAGGCCAGGCGTATTCTATGGACAACGAACACAGGTGCATTTTATTGATGACATTTTGAATGCAGAGATACCGTGATGAGATCCTGAGGCCCATTGTTGTGCCGTTTATCCACGACCACCACCTCATGTTGTAGCATGAGAATGCAAGGCCCCATGGTGGAAGGATCTGTACACAATTCCTGGAAGCTGAAAACATCTCAGTTTTTGTATGGCCAGCATACTCACCGGACATGTCACCCATTGAGCATGTTTGGGATGCTCTGGATCGGTGTATAGGACAATGTGTTCCAGTTCCTGACAATATCCAGCAACTTCGCACAGCCATTGAGGAGGAATGGACCAACATTCCACAATCAACAACTTGATCAACTCTATGTGAAGGAGATTTACTGCACTGCAAGAGCTAAATGGTGGTCACACCAGATACTGACTGTTTTTCAGACCAACAGATCCCCACAACATAGTAAAACTGCACATTTTCGAGTGGCCATTATTGTGGCCAGCCTAAGGCACACCTGTGCAATAATCATGCTCTCTAATCAGCATCTTGATATGCCACACCTGTGAGGTGGATGGATTATCTCGGCAAAGGAGAGGTGCTCACCAACACAGATTTATACAGATTTGTGAAATATATTTTAGAGAAATAGGCCTTCTGTGTACATAGAAAAGTTGTAGATCTTTGAGTTCAGCTCATGATAAATAGGGGCAAACACAAGAGTGCTGCGTTTATAATTTTGCTCAGTGTATGTGAAGTGAGTTTTACATCTTACATTGTCCCTCATTACTTCTAGTTTTGATTGGTCTGAGATCATTTTCATTCTGTAAAATAATACTCCATATGAAGTTGGTGGAAGGTCTGATAACTGAGGCTCTATCTAATAACTGATATCTAATCATAAACATACCTGCAGATGACTGGGTGAGGTTCAGCTGGTTGTTCTTCCCATTTTCCAAAGACTGATCTTTATAAACTGGAAGACACAAAGACAGGAGACATAATAGGTGGAATGAAACTCTGTTAGAAGGTCATTGGCTATTCCAGTGCAAATCAGAGAAAATTATTAGATTTGTGCACTGACAAAAAAATTATTTTATTTTGTTTCATTCGTTTTTTTTGCGAATTTTCAAATTTCTGAATTTTCAAATTTCCGAATTACCAAATTTCCAAATTTTTGAATTCCGAATTTCGAACTTTTCGGAATTTGAAAATTTGGAAATTCAGAACTTCGAAAATCCGAAAAAAGGAAGATAATCAGTAAAATTTGAAATAACTAACTAATAATAACTATTAAATTATAGGCATTGGAATTTCCTTTCAAATTTGGCTGTTTGTGAACATAACAAATACGAATTTATCTGAAGTTATGAATTATCTGAAATAATGAATGCTGCATCTAAACAAATGGAATGGAACAAATTAATAATAAAAATAAAAAGGTTTCATTATTATTATTGTTATTTATTATTATTAGATCGTTAAGTTCCATTCGTTTAGATTCGGCATTCATTATTTCAGATAATTTGTTCAAATACGTTCACTAACAGCCAAATTTGAAAGGAAATTCCAATACCTATAATTTAATATTTGCTATAAGTTAGTTATTATTTTTAGATTTTCGGGTTTTCGAATTTTCATTCTTTTGAACGTTCAGATTTTCATTCTTATTTTTGGATTTTCAGATTTCAAAATTTTGGAATTTCCTAATTTCTGAAACTTTCCAATTTCCAAATTTCCGAAACTTTCCACATTTCGAATTTCTGAAAATTTTGGGAAATTTGAGAATATGGAAATTTGAAAATTTGGAAATTTGATATTCATAAATTTGATATTCATAAATTTGGAAATTCTAAATTCGGAAATTAACGAATTTGTCAAAATGTCTAAAAATGATTATTTCTGATTGTCTTCCTGTCCCTTCAACAACCAGTTAGAATCAACATCTTATGGATTGTGTCCAGCATATTGCATAACTTACCCAGTACTCCAAAAATGCAGCTGATGGTGATTTTCAATCCCAAAAGGAGGGTTAAAATGACCCTTATACAGGAAAGACACCAACGTTTCTTCCCACTAATATCTGTAGAGATTAACAATAAATCACAAATTAATCATAGTAGGATAATATAATTCCTACTTTATACTTTTTAGAATTCAGTAGAGTACAGGAAGAATATGAAGTTGTGGGCTTCCTATCAGAGACAGGGCCAATCCTATCTTACTTTATAGAGCAGGAAGTGATGTCACTGTGACGTGACTTCCTCCTCTACAGAATTGCACATCCTGGAAGTAGAGTGGAGCTGTGAAAATTCCCAGCCACAGCCAATTACACGTTCATAAGTAACAAGTCCTACATCTCCAATAAAGTGGATCTAACCTCCAAAAATGAATATAATTTCCAGCTCACTGGTCCTTAGATGTGGCGGTTGCATTCGTTTTTGTTTTCAGGCTAAAAACATTTTCAGCAAGTACAGGAAAATACCCGTTGATCTTGCCAGGAATGTCATATCCTTGTCCCTTTCCATGAGCTGAAAAGACAACACAAACAATGTTATCTCTCTTTTGGAAATGACTAGTCCCATCAATCTAACAAAGACAGACATGTTTGAAGGCCAGCCTGTGTGATATCCATGGCTCCTTCTATAGGTACCATGAAGAGTTGGGTGTGGGCACAAAGGGGCAGGAAGTGTATTATTTGCCGCATTTTCAGGTGAAAATAAAGCGGAAAGCCTAAAAAAAAAACACTATATAGCCATCAGAAACTGCAATATATCAAATTTTTGGAGTTTAGAAATGTTTTAATTTCTGTACTACCATGAGGCTGGTGATGGCGGTGATTTGCCCAGCAACAAATGACCCCCCCCCATGGCCACTCTGTTGTATAGCCGAGTCTGTAAACTTTGCATTTGAGGGATATATGAATTATATGAATCTGCTCCCTTCTCATCTCAAACAGAAGATCTGCCCATGTGTCCTGCATCAGTACAACACCCACCAACCAGCTGTGTGACCATTTATAATTGGAAAGCTAGGGTGAAGAGCTTTCAGCTACTAAATAGCGATCTTCAGCTCACTAGCAACTACATAGTGAATGTCCGGAGTCCACGTACTGACAATAAGGCCCCAGGCATAGTCTTTTCCTCAGAAGTTCAGATTGTTGGGCGCCAGTCACTTTAGTTAAGGTTTTCATAACTGTATTGCAATAGTGCATGGAGAACATGAAGGAGGGGAAGGAAGCATTGATACCTGAACGTTTCTACTTGGAACACAGTCTTTGTTCTTCTGCATACAATAGCTCACAAAAGTGAGTACACCCCTCACATTTCTGTAAATATTTTCTTCTATCTTTTCATGTGACAACACTGAAGAAATGACACTTGTCTACAATGTAAAGTAGTGAGTGTACAGCTTGTATAACAGTGTAAATTTGCTCTCCCCTCAAAATAACTCAACACACAGCCATTAATGTCTAAGCCGCTGGCAACAAAAGTGAGTACACCCCTAAGTGAAAATGTCCAAATTGGGCCCAAAGTGTCAATATTTTGTGTGGCCGCCATTATTTTCCAGAACTGCCTTAACCCTCTTGGGCATGGAGGTCACCAGAGCTTCACAGGTTGTCACTGGAGTCCTCTTCCCCTCCTCCATGACGACATCACAGAGCTGGTGGATGTTGGAGACCTTGCGCTCCTCCACCTTCTGTTTGAGGATGTCCCGCAGATGATCAATAGGGTTTAGGTCTGGAGACATGCTTGGCCAGTCCACCACCTTTACCCTCAGCTTCTTTAGCAAGGCAGTGGTCGCCTTGGAGGTGTGTTTGGGGTCATTATGTTGGAATACTGCCCTGCGGCCCAGTCTCTGAAGGGAGGGGATCATGCTCTGCTTCAGTATGTTACAGTACATGTTGGCATTTATGGTTCCCTCAATGATCTGTAGCTCCCCAATGCCGACAGCACTCATGCAGCCCCAGATCATGACACTCCCACCACCATGCTTGACTGTAGGCAAGACACACTTGTCTTTGTACTCCTCACCTGGTTGCCGCCACACACGCTTGAAAATATCTGAACCAAATAAGTGTATCTTGGTCTCATCAGACCACAGGACATGGTTCCAGTAATACATGTCCTTAGTCTGCTTGTCTTCAGCAAACTGTTTGTAGGCTTTCTTGTGCATCATCTTTAGAAGAGGCTTCCTTCTGGGACAACAGCCATGCAGAACAATTTGATGCGCGGCGTATGGTCTGATCAATGACAGGCTGACCCCCCACCCCTTAAATCTCTGCAGCAATGCTGGCAGCACTCATACGTCTATTTCCCACAGACAACCTCTGGATATGACGCTGAGCACGTGACCTCAACTTCTTTGGTTGACCATGGCGAGGTTTGAGTGGAACCTGTCCTGTTAAACCACTGTATGGTCTTGGCCATCGTGCTGCAGCTCAGTTTCAGGGTCTTGGCAATCTTCTTATAGCCTAGGCCATATTTATGTAGAGCAACAATTCTTTTTTTCAGATCCTCAGAGAGTTCTTTGCCATGAGGTTCCATGTTGAACTTCCAGTGACCAGTATGAGAGAGTGAGAGCGATAACACCAAATTTAACACACCTGCTCCCCATTCACACCTGAGACCTTGTAACACTAACAAGTCACATGACATCGGGGAGGGAAAATGGCTAATTGGGCCCAATTTGGAAATTTTCACTTAGGGGGGAACTCACTTTTGTGTATAGCGCAAAAAATAAAAACCGCAGAGGTGATCAAATAGCACCAAAAGAAAGCTCTATTTGTGGGGAAAAAAGGACGCACATTTTGTTTGGGTACAATGCCGCACGACCAAGCAATTGTCAGTTTTGCTCCTTGTAGAGAAAAAAAAAGTGTGTGTAAAAAAAATAAAAAATTAAATTAAATAACAATAATTTAAAAAATAAAATGTAAAAAATACAAAAAGATACCTATAACAAGGTTTGATCTAGGTAGGTGCCAGGGTTAATGTTTGGGTCAAGGTCAGGGTCAGTACTTTTTGGACAGAATTTTTTTTTAAATTAGCATTAGTGACAGTGTGTTTTAGGTCAGAAAAATAATGCACTGTTGTTTCTGGGCTATACTACGGGTACAAACAACTAATATGCATATATATGGTATTGCTGTGATGGTCAGAAGCAGGAGAATTTAATTTGGGTTGTTCTTTGGTGGAAGATTATTGTAGTACCAAAAAAAAAAAAAAAAATTCAATTTCCTGTGATAATAAAAAATAATAATAATAAAAAAAAGATAATAATAATATAATAAAAAGTAAGATATTAAAAAATAATATTTCAAGGAGGTATCCATTACCATTTACCACCAAATGAAATCCCAATTTGACCTAAAAAAACGCATTATAACCCACCTGGAATCACAAAGTACCGTAATTGTGATGATATATACAGTTTTACTAATACATATCAAAGTTGCAAAATTGTGCTTCGGCATTTAGATTTATTTTACCCTTAGGTGCAATGGGGTTAAAAAAATAATAATAATAAAATTAAAAAAAATTAAAAAAACTTACCAAGGGTTTTAAGCTCTGTCTATTCTATAAAAAAAATGTTTGTTTTAGATAAACTTTAAGCAACATTGTCAAACTCTAACCATCAAGTGACAGTGACCATTGACAGGGAGTTGATGGATTTGACTCCTAGCAAAATTCCCATGGGCATTGCCGTGTTGTTAGGATCATGGTGCCAGCCTGGCACTTTTCTACGAGCATAGAAGACAGACTGCATTTACATCACATGTATGAGCATGTGCACACGTGGACGTTTGTGCACATCCACTACCACCAAGTTTACTTTTTAAACCTGAACTCTGTACTATTTTTTTTGCTGTTTGATTCTCAGCCTTGTTCCTGTGATCCAGGATCTGATACACATCTTTGATCCTGTTACTGACCCTGCTGCCTCTCTGAACTTGCTCTTGGACCACCCTGTTCGCTGTCTGCATCCACTACTGACCATGCTTCTGCCATCTGTATCTCACTGCCGAATTATTGCTGACTTCTTCCTGTTCCTGACTCTGATCCTGCTTACGTCCTGGTCTTCTTCCATTTGGCTGTCACTTGACCAGGTGTACATTTACCCAGTGGTGGACATGTTTCCAAGGATAGCGGTAATCAATGACCCTTTATAGCACTTAGCCAAAATAAACAGGGAAACGTTTGAACAACTTACCCTTCTAGAAGAGAGGG
This sequence comes from Lithobates pipiens, assembly GCF_037356315.1. Taxonomy (NCBI): domain Eukaryota; kingdom Metazoa; phylum Chordata; class Amphibia; order Anura; family Ranidae; genus Lithobates; species Lithobates pipiens. The sequence goes on from NW_027507787.1 coordinate 231,409,728, forward strand.
GCATGGATAAAGAGAGAGATGGATAAAGAGGTTAAAGAGTACAGTGTATCTTGTTCTATCTCTCAAAATGGCTCCACTGCCCCATTAATATGGCCCCTGCCCATTATTGAGGTGCCTTTTGAAAGGATTGCAATGGATTTGGAAGGGCCATTAGTGGTCCACTGAGGGCCACGGGTATATTTTTGTTTTAGATTATGCAACCCACTATCCAGAAGCGATTCCTTTGAGAACACCCTGGAAAGAAACGTTGCAGAAGAACTATTCCATATGTTCACCTGCACTGGAATAGCAAAAGAGGTCTTTATGTAAAAAATAATGGAGTTATATACACCACTGAAGCGCAAATACTTAAAAACCTCTGTGTATTGCCCAAAATCACAGGGGTTGGTGAAGCAGTTTAAAAAAATGCTAAAAGTATGTTGTGTCAGTAACTGACAATGGGGGGGAAATATGTTACCAGCACACTGATCAGCTATTTTGAAAAGCTCTTTATTCTTGTATTATTACATGGAAAATTAACAGTTTGGGACCATGCAAGTACCCTTCATCAGGCTTGTAATATTCATCACATGCCTGAGGAAGGGCCCCCGTATGGTCCTGAAACATTGCTTTTTAATGTGATCATAAAAAAAAGAAAAGAAAAACGTTTCAGTTTGGAAATAGCTTCTCGGGGTGACAAATCTTAAATCCCATCATTCATTTCTACAACATAATAGGATGGAAGAAAATCTTACCTGCTTTTTCCATGTCTGATAACACAAGGGGAGTCTGCAACTAATGTACTGTGATGTCCGGTCTAACAGGCTCTATGTATGATATCAGATACACTATACAAGGTGTGACTGCACTGCCACCCCCCTGTTCCTGTGTGGTCACCAAGGCTGAGATCTGCCCAGTCTAGTCTAACCATAAAGAACAGTGTGAAGATTAACATCCTGTATTTCAGAGTATGTATTTGTCATCACGTACGGTATACAAACATCCCAAGACCTGTCCCTGTCACCCTGAATGGTGTACATTTATCCCATGACCATGTAGGCAGGTGGTAGAGCAGGTCCCATTTAAGGTGCCTTCTCCCCCTGGCAAAAGGTTGGTATTTAAGTCAGCGCCAGGAAGGGTAGGGGAGCAGACTGGAGAGCAAGGAGAAGAGGCAACATCTAGCAGTTTTGTTCCTGTTCTTCCCCCTTTGTGGGGAGGGCAGGGTTCCCTGGGGTCTCCCCATCAAAGCTCAGAGGGAGAGACAGTTAAAGCGGGTCAGTGCAGGCCAGGAGAGGACTTTATAAGTTTGTCTACCCTCAGTTCCTCCCCTCTTTAGGCCAAGAAGAGTAACAGGCCTACAGACAGTGAGTTCTACAGGTGTCCCCTGGCTGCTGAGCCTGAGAAGGTAGGTCAGCATCTGGAACCCCTGGAGGTGAGGGACTATGCTGTGCAGATAGGAGGGTGAAAGGGGGTCAGTCTGCCGCCCAGACACATCGCAGAAAGTCATTGGGCGAAATATTTGTTTGCCCTGAAGTTAACTTTACAGCTTGGCTATAACAATAGTCATGCATGAGGCAGCCCGCCAACACTCTGCCCCTGTCACCCTGCATGATGTACAGATTTCTCCCAGTATCTCTTACTACTCTGTATGTATGGACTCCGCACAGTACCACTTCTTATGCCTTTAATATGTCTACAGGTATCTGATACATGATCAGTGCTTCTGGGCAGGGGGCACACGCCCCAGTTGTGCTGTGATTGAGCAAAAGATCGACTGATTGCCAGCACCTACTGATCGACTCCATCATTCAGGGAAGGGAGCTCTGTGTTGGAAACAACACAGAGCTCTGAACACTGACAGGTGATCTTGCTTTTTATTCCCTGCAAAGCAGGGGGAAAAACAGCAAGATTGCTTAGTAAAAGGAGCACATAACACAACACAGTAAACATTATTAGGCACACATTTAACCCCTTGATATTAACCCCTTCCCAGCCAGTGTCATTAGAACAGTGACAGTGTATAGTATCAGGTGCTGGGAACCGATCATGTGACCAGACCAGAGCGCCCTCAGCATAGGTAAGCATACAGAACTTTTATTTACAGGGTAGATAGAATAGGCTTAGAAAGGGGATAGAAGTAGATTTAAGTATTGTTTTGTGTTTGACTGAACTTCCATATTAAAAGCCAACTCCAGCTTCCATGGCCTCCATGGTTATGTTGGGTTATGTGGTCATAAATCTATATTTCTCTCCAGAAAATCAACTCATAGGCTGGAAAAAAAAATGTCCACTAAAAGACAAAAATAAGCAAAATTATAACACTTTGTATTCTCAGAAGAGTAAATCCACAGTTGATCCAGAAGACGCCAAAAAACCCTAAAAAGGAATGGTCCAATGTGCTTGAAAATGGAGAAAATCTCCGTCCTGATACCAAAGGGCAATCAAATACTCCATGGATCAATAATCTACATAAAGATAAAGAAGAACTTCACACTACCTGGGTAAAACTAATTTCCATCTCACAAACAATGTGTCTGCATGATAAACCAAAAACACACTTACTAGTCCATGGAGTCCAATGGTGACTTCCTTGCAGCTGAAGATCTGTTTGCAGCATTCTGCTTACATGCCGCCATCTTGATACTCCTGGTCAAGCGGACAGCTATTTCTTCCTAATTTTTCTGTGCATACGATCCACAATCTAGGATGGGATGGCCACATAGGGTGCAAGCATTTCGGTCCTGGAGGACTGGCTAGTGGTCTCTGGTGCAGTTCAGGGTGTGTCCACTGGAAAAGGAAAGAGATAGGCGGGGAGCCATTATAGTGTAGTCTTATGTTGCTGGGCGTATCAGTTGTTGCTGGGAGGGATCTACTGTTGAGAGAAGGGTGTTTTGTTGCTTGCTGCTGGAGGGTCCGTTGTTGCTGGGGGAGTCTTTTGTTGCAGGGGGTCTATTATTGCTGGGGGAATCCACAGTGCTTTGAAAAAGTATTCACACCCCTTGAAATTTTCCAGTTTGTCATGTTACAACTAAAAACGTAAATGTATTTTATTGAGATTTTATGTGATAGACCAACACAAAGTGGCACATAATTGTGAAGTGGAAGGAAAATGATAAATGGTTTTCAATTTTTTTACAAATAAATATATGAAAAGTGTGGGGGGGGGGGGGGGGCATTTGTATTCACCCCCCTTTACTCTGATGCCCCTAACTAAAATCTAGTGGAACCAATTGCCTTCAGACATCACCTAATTAGTAAATAGGGTCCACCTGTGTGTCATTTAATCTCAGTATAAATATAGCTGTTCTGTGAAGCCCTCCGAGGTCATCCTGACTGGGTGTCATATGACTTCCAGCAGGATAACATGGCGGCGCGTGGCTGATCATCATGTGAACCAGGAAGTGCGGGTAAACGTCATTCTTTGGTTTGCGCTGACAGGGAGAGCCGATTGGAGGCTCTCCCTGTCAGAGGGGGGGGGTCTGTGCTCATAATCTGCACATTTATTATCAGCACAGCCCCATTAGATGTGCTACCACAGCTGTAAAAAAAGGTGCCCATCAGCTGCCAGTCAGTGCCCCATAAAGTGCCAATCAGTGCCCACCACAGTGCCAGTCAGTGCCTATCACAGAACCTCATCAGTGCTGCCCATCAGTGCCATCTGTCAGTGCCAATCAGTACAGTGCTGCCTATCAGTGCCCATCATAGCCGCTTGTCAGTGCCCATCAGTGCCACCTATCAGTGCCCATCCCTGCTGCATATCAGTGCCCATCAATTCTACATATCAGTGCCTCATCTGTGCCACCATATAAATGCCCATCAGTGCCTCATCAGTGCCACTTAATCAGTGTCCGTCAGTGAAGGAGAAAACAAAATTTTGTAACCGAAGCAAAGAAAAACTTTTTTTTTCCCCAAAAAAATTTCGGACTAGTTTGTTTAGCAAAAAATAAAAACCCCAGCGGTGATCAAATACCACCAAAAGACAGCTCTATTTGTGGGAAGAAAATTATAAAAATGTAGTTTGGATAAAGTGTTGTACGACCGTGCAATTGTCATTCACAGTGCGACAGCGCTGAAAGCTGAAAATTGACCTGGGCAGGAAGGGGCGAAAGTGCCTGGTATTGAAGTAGTTAATGTGCTCCTTCTTGAGACACTCTTTTGTTGCCTTGGTGGTATGTTTTGGATCATTGTCATTCCGAAACACCTATCCAAGACCCATGTTCAGTGTTCTGGCAGAGGGAAGAAGGTTCTCATCCAGGTTTTCATAATACATGGCCCCGTCCATTGGCCCTCGAAATGCGGCAAAGTTGGCCTTTATCTTTAGCAGAGAAACAGCCCCAAAGCACAATGTTTCCACCTCCATGCTGGACTGTAGGGATGGTGCTCATAGGGTCATAGTCAGCATTTTTCTTCCTCCAAACACAAAAGAGCTCAATTTTGATCTCATCTGACCACAGCACTTTCTCCCAATCCTTCTCTGAATCATTTAGATGTTCATTGGCAAACTTCAGATGGACCTGTACATGTGTCTTCTTCAGGAGGAGGACCTGTACATGTGTCTTCTTGAGGAGGAGGACCTGTACATGTGTCTTCTTCAGGAGGAGGACCTTGCAGGCTCTGCAAGATTTCAATCCATGGCGGCGTATTGTGTTACCAATAGTTTGCTTGGTGACTGTGGCCCCAACTGCCTCGAGATCATTCACAAGCTCCTCCCGTATAGTTCTGGGCTGATCCCTCACTTTTCTCATGATCATCATTAACCTATGAGCCTGGAGCTCCAGACTGAGGGCGATTGATGGTTACTTTGTATTTCTTCCATTTGTGAATAATCACTCCAACAGTTGTCTTCTTCTCACCAAGCTTCTTGCTGATTCCATAGCCCATTCCAGCCTTGTGCAGGTCTACAGTCTTGTCCTTGATGTCCTTTGACCGCTCTTTGGTCTCGCCCATGATGGTGGGTTTGAATGGAAGAAAGAGATTCTGCGGACACGTGTCTTTTATACACATAAGGAGTTGTTGTTTTGAGAGCCTTCTTAAATGACAGGACTAATCTGTGTACCACATGAGCACCTGTAGGCAGTCTGTGGGAGCCAGAATTATTGTAGGTTGGTAGGGGATCAAATACTAATTTTACTCACTAAACTGCAACTCAATTTATAATATTTGTACCATGTGTTAGTTCTTTAGGAACCTGGTTAGTCTGAGTAGCCATCAGAGTGATATGACAGACAACAGCAGGGGCGGACTGACCATTGGGCAACTCGGGCACTGCCCGAGGGCCCCAAGCTACTAGGGGGCCCCACCAGGGTTGCCAGCCTCAGTAAAACCAGGGACAGTATATAAAAATCTGTGTTTTTTTTTACATATGTCTCTGAAATTTACCTTATCGACATCCTTTTGGTCTAAAAATCCTGAGATTATAGCTTCCCCACCTCTCCAGTACCTTCTCAGCCAATAGAAACATGTCTGTGTATACTGTGTGATTGTATACTGTGTGGCCCCATCATCTCGGATTGCCGGGGGGCTCCATAATCTCCTATTGCCGGGGGGCCCCATGAGTTGTCAGTCCACCCCTGCACAACAGTTTGGGTGAAGGAAAGACTTGTCTACATGGCAGCACTTTCTTTGTTGGGACAGAAAATTGCAATATTTTAATTACAGGTGGAGACTGCTGGGCTGAGTCAGTCTCGGGCACTTCGGTGGTGAGCTCACCCTGTTATAATTCCTGGCTCTGTTCCTGTACACCTAGAAGATTTGAGCTCAGTGGCATAACAACAGGGGGGGGGGGGGGGGTCCTCCCAGGGTGCCACACATTAGGGGGTAAAGTCTTCAGACCTTAATCCCATAGAAAATATGTGGAGGGAGCTGAAGGTTCAGAGTTACCAAAAGTCAGCCTGGAAACCTTAATGACTTGGGAGAGGATCTGCAAAGAGGACAAAATCCCTCCTGAGATGTGCAAACCTGGGGGCCAACTACAAGAAACGTCTGACCTCTGTGATCGCCAACAAGGGTTTTGCGACCAACTACTAAGCCATGTTTTGTGAAAGGGTCAAATACTTATTTCACTCATTAAAATGCAAATCAATTTATAACTGCGTTTTTCTAGATATTTTTTTTTGTTATTCTGTCTCTCACTGTTAAAATAAACCGATCAATAAAATTACAGACCGATCATTTCTTTGTCAGTGGGCAAATGTGTAAAATCAGCAGGGGAGCAAATACTTTTTCCCCTGAGGCCGCGTACACACGCGGGGACTGTTCGGCCAACTTTGTCCGTCAAACAGTTTCGGCAAACAGTCCGCTCAAAATTAGCATGGACGGACATGGCCACACACGACGTACGAACAGTTTGCTGAAACGTGAACGGCACGTACGACGGGACGAAAAATACGACGTCCTATACACTGCATTATAACTTTCGGCGTGTAAATCCTTTCTGAGCATGCGCGGAACTTAGTTTGTCGAACAAGCCTACACACGAGGGAACTGTTCGCTGAAACAAGGTTTCAGCGGACAGTTTTTCGGAAATTCCGAAAAACCTTGTTCAGCGGACTGTTCGCTGAAACTGTCCGATGAACGCCCACACACGGGCGGACTGTCCGCCGAAACACTGTTCAGCGGACAAAGTTGGCCGAACAGTCCCCGCGTGTGTACGCGGCCTTACTGTATGGTGTGCCCCTGTATGGGAATTCTCACCTATCTTCGTGCATTCCAGCGCCTGTGATTTTTTAAAATTATTATCAAGAAAGTAAAGCAAAGATCTCTCCTAGGCGTCATTCATATGTGCAATCCGGGGGGGGGGGGGGGGCACAGTAAAACCAAATGTCAGCCTGAACAAGGGCATGCGGCCACTCAATCGACACACGTTGTGGAAAAAATTCAACTGTATGTCATATTCTGCAGAGGATTGTGTGTAGTGATGGCCGAACAGTTCGCCCGGCGGTCGTTTCGCGGCGAATTTAGGCTGTTCGCGGTCCGCCAGTTCGGCGGACTATTGGCGCCGTTCGCCCGGCGGACTTCCGTGTTTTTACTGTGTAAAGGAACTTTGACCTGATGACACATCCATCATGGGGTACAATACAGCCAATTGAGACATGACAGCACATGGACACTTGGACATTCCCCCTAACTTATAAATACACCCGATCCGGCGGCCATTTTACATTCTTTCTTCTGTCACTATAGGGAAAGGTTGCTGTGTGGAGTAGGGAGAGATAAACCACTAGCTATTTGGTACACAAAAGTTATTTTCAGGACTGGTATAGGTGTTAAGTGTATATAGGTTTGCTGTGCTACTGATTCTTGCAGCAGCCTGAGTGTCTTTTGTCAGTTTAGAGAAAGGGACAGAGCGCTGTGTCTGCTGCTATTTTAGGGACAGCCAGATTAGTCATCATCATCATCATCATCATTAGCTGTTACTATCAGGTCCACAAAAGTTCTATTCGAGTGACCAGTAATTGTTCCAGTCTCCTCTGTTTTGCCAGTTTGTATAGGGACAGGAAGGAAGCAGTGTGTCAGGCAGTGAGGGTCAGTTTAAACAGTTGCTGTTACTATTAGTTCCACAAAGGTTCTTTTCAGGACTGGTATCAGTGGTACGGTAATAGGCTTGTACACGTATAATATTCTTTCTTCCAAATATAGAAAGAATATTATACTTGACTGCTGCCCTTCTGCTGCAGTCTGCTAATCATTCACAACTCACTTGTTCCACAAAGCTCTTTATCAGGACTGGTAACTTGGTCTGTCTAGGGTGCTACAATACATAGGGTTGAGTGAGGTACAGTCTGCCGTTCTGTAAGGACTGGTATCGGTCCACAATACATAGGGTTGAGGTGCACCACTGCTGACCGCTGCCCTATACTGCAGCAGTCCTTCATTGGTATAGGGACTGACGTACAGTCTGCTATTCAGTCACACACAACCTACTTGGTCCACAAAGGTCCTTATAAGGACTGGTAACTTGGTGAAGGGTGCTACAGTACATAGGGTTGAGTGAGGTACAGTCTGCCGTTCTGTAAGGACTGGTATCGGTCCACAATAGATAGGGTTGACGTGCACCACTGCTGACCGCTGCCCTATACTGCAGCAGTCCTTCATTGGTATAGGGACTGACGTACAGTCTGCTATTCAGTCACACACAACCTACTTGGTCCACAAAGGTCCTTATAAGGACTGGTAACTTGGTGAAGGGTGCTACAGTACATAGGATTGAGTGAGGTACAGTCTGCCATTCTGTAAGGACTGGTATCGGTCCACAATAGATAGGGTTGACGTGCACCACTGCTGACCGCTGCCCTATACTGCAGCAGTCCTTCATTGGTATAGGGACTTGACGTACAGTCTGCTATTCAGTCACACACAACCTACTTGGTCCACAAAGGTCCTTATAAGGACTGGTAACTTGGTGAAGGGTGCTACAGTACATAGGGTTGAGTGAGGTACAGTCTGCCGTTCTGTAAGGACTGGTATCGGTCCACAATAGATAGGGTTGAGGTGCACCACTGCTGACCGCTGCCCTATACTGCAGCAGTCCTTCATCGGTATAGGGACTAAGAGTTTTGTCACAGGGTGATTTAAAAAATGACAGGCAGAGGAAGAGGCAGGCCCTTCCGCAGGGGTGGTAGGGGTAGGGCAGGAGCAACAGCCTTGAGCCAAAGTGGGAAGTTGCAGAAGGTGCGTTCAATTACTTTAAAGGACGCACCAGACTTGGTTGAGTGGCTCACTCAGCCTTACTCTTCTGCACCCTCCTCATCCTCTCAATCTGCACCCTCTTCTTCACTCTCTGCTATGTGCACCCCCAAAGACACTACCACCAACAACACCACCACCACCACATACCACCACATCGCCTAGACCATCAGGTGTCCGACTACATCGGGTTAACAGCCGATGTGGACGCTCTGAGGAGTGATGAACCCCTGGACTACTGGGTGGGCAGGCTTGACCTCTGGCCAGAGCTTGCCCAATTTGCAATCAAACTGTTGGCTTGCCCCTCATCCAGTGTCCTGTCCGAAAGGACGTTCAGCGCAGCAGGGGGATCGTGACCGATAAGCGTACTCGCCTAGCTCACGACAGTGTTAACTACCTCACATTTCTAAAAATGAATGAGGCATGGATCTCGGAGGAATTCAACACATGTGACCAGTAGACCATGTATATGTCTATAAACAATTTTTTTTAATCAAGCACACAGACCTTCTTTCTTCATTTGGGTCACTTCCTTGTCCCAAAAAAGCACACCGTACTATATGCCCCTACCCTCCTCTTTGAAGAGGTTGAGCGGTGTCATATTTCTACTGGGGCTCCTTATGAGGGGATCACACCATCCCTGTGCTGTGCTGACTTTCTCCTGGGGGTTCTTATTATGAGGGGATCACACCATCCCTGTGCTGTGCTGATTTACTCCTGGGGGTTCTTATTATGAAGGGATCACACCATCCCTGTGCTGTGCTGACTTTCTCCTGGGGGTTCTTATTATGAGGGGATCACACCATCCCTGTGCTGTGTTGACTTACTCCTGGGGGTTCTTATTATGAGGGGATCACACCATCCCTGTGCTGTGCTGACTTACTCCTGGGCCTGCTTATTATGAGGGGATCACACCATCCCTGTCCTGTGCTGACTTACTCCTGGGGGTTCTTATTATGAAGAGATCACACCATCCCTGTGCTGTGCTGACTTTCTCCTGGGGGTTCTTATTATGAGGGGATCACACCATCTCTGTGCTGTGCTGACTTACTCCTGGGGGTTCTTATTATGAGGGGATCACACCATCCCTGTGCTGTGCTGACTTCCTCCTGGGGGTTCTTATTATGAGCGGATCACACCATCCCTGTGCTGTGCTGACTTCCTCCTGGGGGTTCTTATTATGAGGGGATCACACCATCCCTGTGCTGTGCTGATTTTCTCCTGGGCCTGCTTATTATGAGGGGATCACACCATCCCTGTGCTGTGCTGACTTCCTCCTGGGGCTGCTTACGGTGCTGCTGTCAGTGCTGTATATCACGGTGCTGGTTTGAGTGCTTAATGTCACGCTGCTGCTGTCAGTGCTGTATATCATGGTGCTGATGTCAGTGCTTAATGTCACGCTTCTGATGTCAGTGCTCTCTATCACGCTGCTGCTGTCAGTGCTGTATATCACGGTGCTGATGTCAGTGCTTAATGTCACGCTTCTGATGTCAGTGCTCTCTATCACGGTGCTGCTGTCAGTGCTGTATATCACGGTGCTGATGTCAGTGCTTAATGTCACGCTTCTGATGTCAGTGCTCTCTATCACGGTGCTGCTGTCAGTGCTGTATATCACGGTGCTGATGTCAGTGCTTAATGTCACGCTTCTGATGTCAGTGCTCTCTATCACGCTGCTGCTGTCAGTGCTGTATATCACGGTGCTGCTGTCAGTGGTGTATATCACAGTGCTGATGTCAGTGCTTTATGTCACGCTGCTGATGTCAGTGCTCTCTATCACGGTGCTGTTGTCAGATGACTCTATCACGGTGCAGGTGTCATTGCTGTATGTCACGCTGCTGATGTCAGTGCTCTGTATCACGGTGCTGCTGTCAGATGACTCTATCACGGTGCAGGTGTCATTGCTGTATGTCACGCTGCTGGTGATCATCTCCTGCACCCTCTTCTTTGCCTACCCTGGTCCCTGACCTTCCGTCTCCTCCATTGCCTTCATGTGCTCCACAGTCCTGAATTGTCAGAACAATTTCCCATATAAAAAAAGAATGCTTGTAGTTATCGATCCCAAATTCACCTCATACATGTGTTATGTCATTGGCCATGTGGTGGGACTATGTTTGCCCAGCTAATAATTATTTTGTGGCTGAAAATTTGACCTAAAGGTTTGCGAAGTTCGCCTCCCATTGAAGTCAATGGGGCCCGCCACGAACTTTCCGTTTCGCAAACTATCGGCCGCGTTCGCGGTCCGCGTTCGCGAAACGTCCCGTCGGAAGTTCGTCCATCACTAATTGTGTGTGTGTTTTTTTCTCTGATATACAGGTCTGAGCTCACCCTTCTCATGCCTCGACTTTTCAGAGGGGTCATGACCACACCCACTATAGTGACCAATGACAATTCTGGGTAAGCAACACAAGCAAAATAATCTTGAGGTATTTAGCACAGCTACAAATATTCTGGTTTCAATCAAAAATATTTTATTGCAAGTCATGTATGAGCTCTTTTTGGTGCATTAAAACAGTTCAAGCCTATAGGTGTGTGCAACACACACACACACACACTTGTTAAAAGTATTGGGATGCCGGCCTTTACACATGAACTTTAATGGCATCCCAGTCTTAGGCCGTAGGGTTCAATATTGGGTTGGCCCACCCTTTGCAGCTATAACAGCTTCAACTCTTCTGGCCGTCCAAGGTTTAGGAGTGTGTCTATGGGAATGTTTGACCATTCTTCCTAAAGCGCATTTGTGAGGTCAGGCGTTGATGTTGGACGAGAAGGCCTGGCTTGCAGTCTCCGCTCGAATTCATCCCAAAGGTGTTCTAGCGGCTTGAGGTCAGGACTCTGTGCAGGTTCCCCCACCCCAAACTTGCTCATTCATGTCTTTACAGACCTTGCTTTGTGCACTGGTCCAAATCTTATGGTGGAAGGGGTATTATGGTGTTGGGTTGTTCTTCAGGGGTTGGGTTTGGCTCCTTAGTTCCAGTGAAGGGAACCCTAAGCCCTTGTACACACGGTCGGAGATTCCGTCTGAATATGTCCTATTGGACTGTTTTGTCGGATATTCCGACTGTGTGTGGTCTCCATCGGACTGTTTCCGTCTGAATATCCGACGGACCAAGTTTTCCAACTTGTCCGTAAAATTTTCCGACAAAATGCTCCTATCGGACATACTCCGATCATGTGTAGCCTACTCCGACGGACAAAGTGCCACGCATGCTCAGATCAAATTCCTAAACCAAAGCTATTGGCTACTAGCCTGAACGTAGTCCTGTCGTAACTAAATAACGTCATCACGTTACGTACAATCTGATTTTCCGACAACTTTGTCCGACTGCGTGTATGCAACAGTTTCGGACAAAATCCAACGAATTTGGTTGTCAGAATGTCCGACCGTGTGTACAAGGGCTAAAGGAGCAAGCATACCAAGACATTTTGGACAATTTCATGCTCCCAACTTTGTGTTGTGGGAACAGTTTGGGGATGACCCCTTCCTGCTCCAACATGACTGCCCACCAGTGCACAAAGCAAGGTCCATAAAGACATGGACTTATCAGTGGTGGTGGTAAAACAACTTCAAGTGCAATTTATTCACATTATAATAGTAACTAAAACATAAAAAAAATAAGTGTAACAATCTAAAAAATAAAAACTCCAAAGTGCTATAATAATGTGAACCTCCCAACTAAATGCACTTGAAGTTAATTTATTTTGGAATTATCTGTAGAGGGGTTTCCACCACCCCTGCTAAATTGTAGTTGTTATGTCTTGTTTTCAGTTTGATGTGTATTATATGTGAAGTTGCGTATCACAGAGACCGGTATTGTGGTAATATTGAAGTTTCTTGAGATTTCCATACATTAGAGGGTTCCACCATTATTGCTAAGTTATTGATTAGTAAGTTAGAGCTGCACTTTTTTTTTAATGTGGCGTGAGAACAAATTACAGTGCTCAGCGGCAGGCCTTTTACTGACACTTTTTTTATTTTACTTCCATTAGTTTATTGTAAATAGTAGTGTGGTGATTACCTATTATATTAACGATTGGCATGTGGCATTAATAAATATCAACGGATTTCAGATGTGCCTCAACAGGCCCCCCCCAACCCATGGGCAATGTGCCTGGCTGCTGAGTTCATCTCCCCATCCCTGCACTGCAATGATTGGCAGCAATGATGGGCAGTGATAGCTGGCCAAGATTGACACTGATAGGAGGCACTGATTGGCAGCACTGATGAGCAGCACTGATTGGCAGCACTGATGTCCAGTGATAGGCAGCACTGATTGCCACTGATAGGCCATACTGTTGGGTACTGATGGGCCCTGATAGGTGGCACTGTTAGGCAGCACTGATGAGCACTAATACGCTGCACTGATTGGCAGCATTGATGGGCACTAATTGGTAGCACTGATGGGCAGCACTGATAGGCGGCAATTATGGGCACTGATGGGCTCGGATTGGCAGCACTTATGGGCACTGAGCAGCACTGATAGGCAGCATTGATGGGCACTGATAGGCAGCATTGATTGGTACTGATAGGCAGCATTGATGGGCACTGATGGGCAGCATTGATAGGGGAGAGGTGAAGTTTCACATTCAGCAGATCATGTGGCTTGTAAGCCCCTGTACACAAGGTCGGACATTCTGCCAACCAAATCCGTTGGATTTTGTCCGTCGGATCATGTCCGAAACTGTTGCATACACACAGTCAGACCAAGTTGTCTGAAAATCCGATCGTTCAGAATGTGATGACGTTATTTCGTTACGATGGGACTACGTTCAGGCTAGTAGCCAATAGCTTTGATGTATGAATTTGATCTGAGCATGCGTGGCACTTTGTCCGATCAAAATTCTCTACACATGATCGGAGTATGTCCGATCGGAGCAGTTTGTCAGAAAATATTTCCAACAACTTGGAAAATTGGGTCCGACGGATATTCCGACGGAAACAGTCCGATGCATACCACACACAGTCGGATTATCCGACAACACGGTCCAATAGGACACATTCAGTCGGAATCTCGGATCGTGTGTACAAGGGCTAAGAGCGTGTGTGAAACTGTCAGATAATGTAACTGCTTACTTGGAGAAAGAAGCTGTCACAACTGAACCGCAATGTCAGGGTTGGGCGGGACCAAGCAACTATCAAACACCAGCCAATGATTGGGCTGCTTAAGAAAGGGGGTAGAGTCACATAAATGTAGCGGCCGTCCAGAGCATATCCCATTGGCTGGTGTTTGATAGCTGTTTGGTCCCAACCACCCGTGACATCACTGTTGAGTTTTGACAGCTGGTCTTTCTCTCTGCATTACCTGACAGACTGAGTGTCTCTGGCAAGCTTCACGATCTGCTGCCTGTGAAACTGTTTCACAGGCAGAGCAGGCTACACACTGCTTGGGTGCAACATTTCAGGGCGATCTCAGGAGACAGCACAGGTGATTAGGGGGTGCCCAGGTACACCCGGCACACCCTGTGTGCACGCCTATGGTCAAGCAGCATATACAATATTAAACATGCCAACCTTTTTTGTGTGTTTTTTTTTTTTACAACACTGATTTATAAAATATTAGCACTGTGTATGGCTCAGCATTGGCACAGGCATTACCAGCAATCCCCATAATGTGTCTTATGTACTTATTTCTTATGATTGTTAACTCCATCTAGTGGCCATAATGCAGTATTTTCTTGAACTACCGCCATCAAAAAAATATCACAATATGGCCACTAGATGGATCGACGCTGTCTAAAAGCTGAGGCATTCGCACAGCAATTTTTATATATATATATATAAATAGACCTCTAAGTGCTGCAGCAAGGGTAAAAATAAATGAATAAACATCACAAAAAAAAAAAAATTTAATAAATATAAATTACATAATATACATAAACAATATAATAGTATAGTGTGTAAAGCTCCACTTTGCAAAAAAAGGCCCAATCACATGCAAGGGAAAAAAAAACAGCATTCTTACTTGCACATGATTGGAGGATGGAAGTCAGCAGAACTTCTGCTCATTTACTAAGCTCTGGAGCATGTACAGTCTATTTGCCTTTAGTAAATCCATCCTATAGCAACTGTTTTTGAAACTTTTAAATTATGGGTTTAGTTCCGCTTTGGCTGAGTGGAATATAGAAGCTGATTGGTTGCCATGTACAGCTGCTCCAGATTCTGTCTGCTGCAGTTTTGATAAATCCTCCCTATTGTATGTACATTAATACCTGTGCATGTGTACATACATACGTACATCGTGGACATGTGTACATACATGCATCGTGGGCATGTGTACATAGATGCATCGTGGGCATGTGTACATAGATGCATTGTGGGCATGTGTACCTGCATGCATCGTGGGCATGTGTACATAGATGCATCGTGGGCATGTAATGGGGTTTAATATGCTAACACTAGAGAGTGCAAAATCTGGTGCAGCTTTGCATGGTAGCCAATCAGCTTCTAACTTCAGCTGGTTCAATCAAGCTTTAACAAAAAAAAATCCTGGAAGCCGATTGGTTTCTATGCAGAGCTGCACCAGATTTTTGCATGTTCCTCTTTTAGTAAATCAACCCCCATAGTGTTATTGTCAAGTTGACTGACCCATAGCGCTGATGTATTATGTCTGGACATGCAACATTCATTGACCTCTGGCCTAGACCCTTCTGTCTTTACAGAATTAGATAACGCAGTTCCATAGCTCCCAACTGTCCCTGATTTCGAGGGACTGTCCCTGATTTGTCCCTCTGTCCCTCCTTCCTCCTCATTTTGGTCTGATCCATATAGATTTATATAAAATTGACTTTTTATCTATCAAAAAGTGTTTTCCAGCACTAAATCTTTCATCCGATTTCTAAATTGCTGCATTTGTAAACTCCAAAAGCCAATAAAAGGGAATAGTAGTGGTAAAAAAAAAGCACTTGTGGGTTTATCCAATCTTGTTTTTTGTGTGCAATTCTCCTTTAAGGGGGCGTGGCAAGGGGTGTGCCCTATGCCTGCATACTTTTTCTGATAGGTGTCCCTCATTCCCATCTCAGAAAGTTGGGACGTGTGCAGTTTCTCTTAGAATCCTGACATAAAAGGAGATAAAATTAACTCCAAATTTGCACCCGAGGTTCAGGACCGTCTACATTGCTGCTTCCTTTAATAAGCTCCTTGCTTGGAGAACCTCACAATCTCCACCCCGTGTGTACGGAGAGGACGGAGACTATGGAGGTTGTACTGATAACCTGGTGTTACAGATCCATTTCTTTACATAACGCCCGCTCTCACTTTTCAGGCTGTCGCCATTCAGGAAAACATGTTCGGAATTTTTGGGGGTCGTCTGCAGTCTCTCAATCTTTAAGCTGGAAAAAAATAACATGTCATTGTGGGAAAGGTTTTGTTGATTTCATGCAGTACACAACATTCACTGTGGCAGGGCGGCCCCGGCTGCACGAAACAACAAGCCTGTATGTTGTTCTCTCATTCGGGTTCTGGGGGGCACACGCGCGCGCTCTGCTAGCGACCCGCTGTGACTGGACAAAGCCGGAGCCAATCAGCAGGTCCGGCAGATGCGATGTCCGCCGGGATGTGCCAATCGTTGACAGGAGAGGCAGAAAAGCGGCAGCCTGCCTATGTATACAAGGCAGACTGCCTTTCGGTCAGAGAGGAAGAGAGAGGTCTTGTGTTCCTGCTAATCAGGAACACGGATCTTTCTCTTCCCCCAGTTAAGCCATCCCCCACACAGTTAGAAAGCACTCCCTAGGAGCACACTTAACCCATTGATCGCCCCGGATGTTAATCCCCTTCCCTGTCAGTGTCATTAGTACAGTGACAGTGCAATTTTTTTTTAGCACCGATCACTGTATTAGCGTAACCGGTCCCCAAAAAGTGTCACTTGGACTAGGTTCACACTGCTGCGGGACTGAACTCGCACAATTTCATTCCCACATGTCAGGACAACGATTTCAGAGACATTCCTGCACAGATGTCTATTGAAATCTCACCTGAAATATAGAGCTGGCCCTCCATTGTGGCTATCTGAAGCCTCCATTCTTCTGTGTAGATCCTTCTACAAGATTTTGGAGGGTGTATATGAGAATCTGTGTCCAGTTAACCAAGAGAACATTTCAGAGGTCAGGTGCTGATTTTGGATGACAAGACCTGGCTCGCAATCAGTGTTCCAACTCATCCCAAAGGCTTTCAGTAGGGTTGAGGTCAGGGCTCGGTGCAGGATACTCAGGATCCTCCACACCAGACTGGTAAAACCGCGTCTTTATAGGGAATGCTCTGAGCACATGGACTCATTCATGCTGGATCAGGGAAAGGCCATTCCCCAAGCTGTAAGCAATTGACAAAAATGCTCTGGCCAGGCCGCCAGTGTCTTAGCAACCAATGATGCTCTGGCAAGGCCGCCAGTGCCTTAGCAACCAATGATGCTCTAGCCAGGCCGCCAGTGTCTTAGCAACCAATGATGCTCTGGCCAGGCCGCCAGTGTCTTAGCAACCAATGATGCTCTGGCCAGGAAGCCAGTGTCTTAGCAACCAATGATGCTCTGGTCAGGCCACCAATGTCTTAGCAACCAATGATGCTCTGGCCAGGAAGCCAGTGTCTTAGCAACCAATGATGCTCTGGCCAGGCCACCAATGTCTTAGCAACCAATGGTGCTGTGCAGTGGTGTACCCTGCTGTGAATATACTGCTTTTGTGGATGCAAAGATGAAATAAAGATAACTTTTTACAGGATCTGAGGAGTGCAGCCATCCAGATTTGTGTTGATTCAGTGGCGAGCTGGGCTGGCACCCTATAGAAGCTGGATTGTTGAATTCTGCAGTGCGGGCTGACCGGGAAACGGCGATTCATTTGTGCACTTCTCCAAGCTGTAAGCACTCAATTGTCAAAAATGTTTTTGTATGTATAGCACTAAAGGGTAGTGTTAACTCGAAACACCTGATCCTGCAAAGCAATTAATGACGCTCTGCCCAGGCCGCCAGTGTCCTAACAACCAATAATCCTGTGTGGCTGTGCATCACTGGCTACTAGGAAACTAGTGACCAGGCTACACAACCTCAAAGACACAAGCAGCTGAGCCCTACAGCACCATTCATTGCAGCACCAATCAATGACATGTGCAGTCCAGCCGCCAGCATCCTAGCAACCAGCTTACTAACCCCACCCTGTGTATACAGGGCAATGTTACGGAGCTGCAGTAAATATGGTATGTCTGGTATGAACATTATCTCTTGTAGCTTATAACATGTTAATGTATTTTTGTTTGATTTGCTGCTTCCATAAGAGTTCCTGCCATGAAGGTCCTTGTGCAGGCACTTCCTGTTATAAGGTATAAAGATTCTGTCCCTGTCTCACAATTTCTCTCTTGAAGTGTCATTATGTCACATGTGTCACACATGGATGAAGTCTATAAGCAGCTGTAGCTCACCCCTAAAGAGCCTTTGGTGAATTAAGTTCTATTTCCCCCTCAGAGCACCCACTGCTAGTCACATAGCATTTTCTGCACTGTTCAAATGGCTCCAAAGTATAGTCTAGGGCAGTGATGGTGAACCTTGGCACCCCAGATGTTTTGGAACTACATTTCCCACTCTGTAGTTGAGCATCATGGGGAATGTAATTCCAAAACATCTGGGATGCCAAGTTTCGCCATCACTGGTTTAGGGTTTCTTTTTGGGGCGGGGGGGGGGGGGTAAATTAAAACTATGAACTTAGATAGGGATGGGGAGTAAGGGATACCCCGATAAATTGTAGAACTGTACAACTTGAGTGCTTCACTTCTGGTTGCACGGTTCAAATGTCTGGCTGCACTACTTATACTTCTGGTTGCACCTGAACAAAGAAATGCTCCACTGGATCTCTAACCTGACTGTGACCTGTACCCTTTCCAGAGTTTAAAGCTACACACTGCCACACTCTTCAGTAGGGCCAGGACAAGGGATGGGCAGGAGATGCGGCTGCCCTGAGCGAAAAAGGTTTATTGCAGGGATGCGGATGCCCTCGCCCTAACCCAAAGGGAAGGAGGGGGGTGGCAGTTTAGCACACTTGTCCTGGACTTGTCCTGGTGCTGCTCCTCAGCATTAGGGTCTTGTACTCACAGGGGCAGCACAGTGGTGTAGTGTTTAGCACCTTCACCTAGCAGCAATAGGGTCGCTGGTTCAAATCCTGACCACGACACTATCTGCCTGGAGTTTGCATGTTCTCCCTGTGCCTGCGTGGGTTTCCTCCGGTTTCCTCCCACACTCCAAAGACATGCTGGTAGGTTAATTAGACCCTGTCTAAAAAATAAATTGGCCTTAGTATGTGTATGTCAATGTTGTATGTGTTTGTAAGCATGTCAGGACCTTACGGGGTAAAGGACCACGCAAAACCGCAGGTGGACTCTGGTGGCAAGAAAGCGCCCTGAGGCGATTCAGTTCACATAGGTAGCACTATACAAGTTACTCACTCACACAGGATCATAGGTTGCCTCCTGCTGATAGCCATCATTCTCTTCCTAGTAAGGGAGATGTAGACTCACGCCACCATAGGACAGCTGGACCCTCTCCCAAAACTTTTTCCCGGTTCTCTCCCATGAGCTTCTCCTGACCTCACATGACAACTGGACCTGGACTTGCATATATGCCCCCCCCAGCTAAGTCTAGCTAGGAAGTCAGTGTCTTCTGGCTGGTTTCCTCCCAGATTTCTGCCCCAGGGAGCACAGCCCCTGAATGGGGGGGGGTCTTCTCCTGTAGAACTGGACAAAGGAACACTGCTGCTGAGGACTCATACTATTTATGGGCTCTCTTACTAACTTCTGGGGACGCCTCCCAAGGAATTGCCTGAAGTCCCATAAATATTCAGGTTGCAGTTTCTGTTCTTCCTGCCATTATGGTTCTAGAATCCTCTAGAACACAGGGGGGGAGTAACAGAGCAGAAGCCTGTGAAACACTGAGCAGCCCTAAGTAAACCACCCCTGCTCCTCTGATTTCAGTGGCCCTAAACTAAATGTGTCTACCAGCCCACTCTAAACTAAGACACAGTTATGCTGTTATACAGGCTTTTTCTGATGTTGCCATCATCCATATGTCCACCGTAAACCACGACAGGCAGCCGATGTTAGAGTAAGTGTATGTAAACAGGAGGAGGCTACAGGAGATCAGCAGTACTGAGATGTAACAAAGGATAAACAAAACGGAGTCAGCCATAAGTGTGTGCAGCCTATTGCATCAGGGTGTGCACCCCAAAGCTCAAACACATATGCACGTGTGTATATTTTATTTATATATATAGTTATTATATACACATGCATACAGTATATAGCAGTAGGGCAGTGGACAGTGTCAGCATGGCAGAGATTGGTGCCAGTAGTCTATTTTTTTATTATTTTTACTTTTTTACAATTTTATTTTTTTTATTCTTTTTTTACAATATTTGTTTACAATCATTTTTTTTATTTTTTACTTTTTTTTAGGAGCCCCATTGGGGGGGTTTGGTGAAATATCCCACTTTTGAGACAGAGAAAGGGACAGAGGACATACATTCCCTTTCTCTGCAGCCAAGAAGCAAGGGGAATTTGTGCAGCACAGGGTTATTAGGGTGTGCCCAGGCACGCCTAGGCACACCCTGTGCGCACGCAGCATTTTCTTAAACCTGGAAGGTGAATTATATGTTGGGTTCTTGGGAACACCATCGGTGAGATATTGCCACCAGAACTGCCACAACCAGTACAAAGCCAAATGATGACGCCCCCTCCCCCCCCCCCCCCCCCCCCACAATAGTGTACATAATGTAGAATGAGGAATAATTGGTAAATTTTACTGTAGGAGATACATTATTATGATCTGGTGGGACAGAAACAAAGCACCACAGAAAAATCCAACCACTTGAGTCTTCATGATATAGGAAGGTGGTTAAAATTATGAATACCCGCCCAGTGGAGGATCGGCTTTGGTGGAAGGGTTTCTAGATTTTCAGACTTGAACTTACATGTCTTCAGAATACGATGATCCATTGGTCCAGACCCAGCTGGTATCGTCCTTATTCCTACTGAGTCCAATCCAGTGATTGCTGCTGCCTTTGAAGCGCATCAAGAAATTCTAAAAAGAAAGAAAAATGACTTGAGGAAATCACTAAATGTTTATATTAAAATGCTTAAAATTGGTCACTATACTTGCAGAGAGTCAGACTGTAGAAACATTACAAACATTGTGAGCTCTGTGCCTTTTACTGGTTAGAAGAATGGGTGTAGATCACGCTGGACTGACTCTATCAGTCAGTGTTGTAGATTGGTAGGGTGTGGGCAGAGGGAAAGAATTGCTGCCTATGAACACGCAGCCAGCGCTGAGGACTTCTAACTGTCCAGATCCATGTGCCAGAGGCACCCTCCAACAGGATTATTCCACAACTATTTTTACTGGCTGCCCTGATGAAGTCTCTAGTCCCCCGAAATGTGTTGGCCCTCTTTTCTATTGCTGAAATTTCAAATAAAATACAAATGAATTCCCTCTTTGATCACCGGGCGCTCCTTTATCCTCATTTATTTAACTGGTTAGAGACTTTTGTAATAATCTAGATATAAAAAGATGACTTGCCCTTAAATGCCCACATTTGGGCATTAGCCAGACTTGTACCTAGGTCACTCAACCAGTGGAGTTTTACAACTGGTACTGCTGCTCACTAGTACTACCAGTGGAGGGTCATGTTGGGGGGTGTAGTGTTCTATGTATAGAGTGTAATAGAATTGTATTATGATCATATCCAGTGGAGGGTCATGTTGGGGGGTGTAGTGTTCTATGTATAGAGTGTAATAGAATTGTATTATGATCATGTCCAGTGGAGGGTCATGTTGGGGGGTGTAGTGTTCTATGTATAGAGCATATTAGAATTGTATTATGATCATATCCAGTGGAGGGTCATGTTGGGGGGTGTAGTGTTCTATGTATAGAGTGTAATAGAATTGTATTATGATCATGTCCAGTGGAGGGTCATGTTGGGGGTGTAGTGTTCTATGTATGGAGTGTAATAGAATTGTATTATGATCATGTCCAGTGGAGGGTCATGTTGGGGGGTGTAGTGTTCTATGTATAGAGTGTAATAGAATTGTATTATGATCATGTCCAGTGGTGGGTCATGTTGGGGGTGTAGTGTTCTATGTATAGAGTGTAATAGAATTGTATTATGATCATGTCCAGTGGAGGGTCATGTTGGGAGGTGTAGTGTTCTATGTATAGAGTGTAATAGAATTGTATTATGTTCATGTCCAGTGGAGGGTCATGTTGGGGGTGTAGTGTTCTATGTATAGAGTGTAATAGAATTGTATTATGTTCATGTCCAGTGGTGGGTCATGTTGGGGGTGTAGTGTTCTATGTATGGAGTGTAATAGAATTGTATTATGATCATGTCCAGTGGAGGGTCATGTTGGGGGTGTAGTGTTCTATGTATAGAGTGTAACAGAATTGTATTATGATCATGTCCAGTGGTGGGTCATGTTGGGAGGTGTAGTGTTCTAAGTATGGAGTGTAATAGAATTGTATTATGATCATGTCCAGTGGAGGGTCATGTTGGGAGGTGTAGTGTTCTATGTATGGAGTGTAATAGAATTGTATTATGATCATGTCCAGTGGAGGGTCATGTTGGGGGTGTAGTGTTCTATGTATAGAGTGTAATAGAATTGTATTATGATCATGTCCAGTGGAGGGTCATGTTGGGGGTGTAGTGTTCTATGTATAGAGTGTAATAGAATTGTATTATGATCATGTCCAGTGGAGGGTCATGTTGGGGGGTGTAGTGTTCTATGTATGGAGTGTAATAGAATTGTATTATGATCATGTCCAGTGGTGGGTCATGTTGGGGGGTGTAGTGTTCTATGTATAGAGTGTAATAGAATTGTATTATGATCATGTCCAGTGGTGGGTCATGTTGGGGGTGTAGTGTTCTATGTATAGAGTGTAATAGAATTGTATTATGATCATGTCCAGTGGAGGGTCATGTTGGGAGGTGTAGTGTTCTATGTATAGAGTGTAATAGAATTGTATTATGTTCATGTCCAGTGGAGGGTCATGTTGGGGGTGTAGTGTTCTATGTATAGAGTGTAATAGAATTGTATTATGTTCATGTCCAGTGGTGGGTCATGTTGGGGGTGTAGTGTTCTATGTATGGAGTGTAATAGAATTGTATTATGATCATGTCCAGTGGAGGGTCATGTTGGGGGTGTAGTGTTCTATGTATAGAGTGTAACAGAATTGTATTATGATCATGTCCAGTGGTGGGTCATGTTGGGAGGTGTAGTGTTCTAAGTATGGAGTGTAATAGAATTGTATTATGATCATGTCCAGTGGAGGGTCATGTTGGGAGGTGTAGTGTTCTATGTATGGAGTGTAATAGAATTGTATTATGATCATGTCCAGTGGAGGGTCATGTTGGGGGTGTAGTGTTCTATGTATAGAGTGTAATAGAATTGTATTATGATCATGTCCAGTGGAGGGTCATGTTGGGGGTGTAGTGTTCTATGTATAGAGTGTAATAGAATTGTATTATGATCATGTCCAGTGGAGGGTCATGTTGGGGGGTGTAGTGTTCTATGTATGGAGTGTAATAGAATTGTATTATGATCATGTCCAGTGGTCATGTGTCCATTTCTGACATTTCAGTTATAATATAACTCACCATTTCCTGTTGATTATCAATAACTGCCAGTGATGAATGGAACGATTCGCAGAACGTCTGGCTGTAGCTCCATGTATCTCGCCTGCTTGAAAAATAATAACATTTATCTCTGTATAAGATCCAGTCATCCTTGCATCGGATATCATTTATACGTTTTTCCTTCTGTGTTCCTGTTTTTTATGGAAACATATGAACAGGAGGTTACTTTGTTATAATGACATTAGCTGAACTTTTTAAAAAATGTTTCTGAATTAGAAAATGTGTATAGAAAATAAACACAATGTATAAAACACATACAAATCTGTGGAATTTGTAAAGAATGCAGCCTATGTCTATACATTCTAACACCAGGAAAGATTATATGATGGCAAATAATAACATGTCATCTGTATGTTGTGCTTTGTAATTGTATCTATAAATGTTTAATTTAAGAAGCCCAAATGCTTGCTTGGTGCCCCCATGGCACTAATACCATGACCCACCAATAAAATGCAACCCAAAATAAAGTACACATTATGAGGATACCACATATACTATATGTATAGTATATTATTTACTGTATGTACCTTTAGTGGGGCCTAGAAACAATGTGCATTTTGCAATTTTTTTTATTACTATACTACCTAAAACAAGCTGACACTAAGGACTTTGTTTATTTAATAAATCTGTGTAGCAATTTATACAGCGAAAATAAATGTCGATTTTTTTTTTTTCTGCAAATTGGGCAAAAAAAATTAAAAAATAATGTTACTGTGCTGTTGAATTGTCTTTCATTCATTTAAAACAGAAAATATTGCATGTGGTCAATAGATGGCGCTAAGTATCACAGGAATTACCTATATAACTCAGTGCCATCTAGTGGCCAAATGCGGTATTTTCCGTTTTTAAAAAAAAACAAAAAGATAAAATAAATCAACCAGCAAAGGAAATAGCCTAAAAATATTTGTTTATTTTTTGCCCCATTCCCACAGAACAAATGTACATGCACTTTCACTGGGCGGATTTCTGTATGATTTTTCTTTTTAGATACAGCACTAAATACAAAACTTTTTTTATCCTCTCTAAAACACACTGACACTAATCTATATCAGGTTTTGATCCGACTATTTTATCTTTGTTTTTTTAGCATTTCATTTTACTAGAGAACCTTTTAAAGATTATATTACTAAAAGTATTGGGACACCTGCCTTTACACACATGAACTTTAATGGCATCCCAGTCTTATTCCGTAGGGTTCAATATTGAGTTGGCTCCGCCCTTTGCAGCTATAACAGCTTCAACTCTTCTGGGAAGGCCGTCCACAAGGTTTAGCAGTGTGTCTATGGGAATGTTTGACCATTCTTCCAGAAGAGCATTTGTGAGGTCAGGCACTGATGTTGGGTGAGAAGGCCTGGCTCGCAGTCTCCACTCTAATTCATTAAGGTATTCTATCGGGTTGAGCTCAGGACTCTGTGCAGGCCAGTCAAGTTCCCAAACCCCAAACTCGCTCATCCGTGTCTTTATGGAGCTTTGTGCTCTGGTCCAAACCATTTGGTGGAGGGGGGGGGGGGGGTTGTTTCCAGGGGTTGGCCCCTTAGTTCCAGTGAAGGGAAATCTTAAGGCGTCAGCATACCAAGATATTTTGGACAATTTCATGCTCCCAACTTTGTGGGAACAGTTTGGGGACGGCCCCTTCCTGTTCCAACATGACTGCCAACCAGTGTACAAAGCAAGGTCCATAAAGACATGGATGAGCGAGTTTGGGGTGGAGGAACTTGACTATGGTCAGTGGGTACTACACTTGCTGAAAGTGACAGGAGGTATAATACCTACCGCAGCTGCGATGCAAAGCATTGCTGCCATGGCATGTGTAAACGCCTGACCACTGCTTCTGCAGCTAAAGTTGCGGGGCAGTAAAAATGTGACTCAACAGTGGGGTTTTACTGCCCCCTCCCCCAATCTGCTAGTGTGAACGAGCCGTTTGCTTTGATGGTTTCTGTTGAATCTCAAAATAAAAGTCCAATACAGCTGGCAGCCATCTTACCTCTTATAAGAACAGCGAGAAGAACAATTATCATCAATAATAAAATTCCTATGGTCACTTTTGATCGATATTTCTTCCAAATTCCTAAAAAAAGAAATGAGATTGTAGATTAGAGGCACAATACATTCTACAATTTAGCTTGTTGTGTGCATAGATCAGAGGTCTCCAAACATTCTAAACAAAGGGCTTGTGCCAATGGAAGTAGATAATGTCCGGAAATTACTGGGAGTCAATAAGATTGGGGGAGGAATAGGGACCCATCATTTGTGTCACTGGGAGGAATAGTGCCCCATCATTGGTGTCACTGGGAGGAATAGTGCCCCATCATTGGTATAAGTGGGAGGAATAGTGTCCCATCATTAGTGTCACTGGGAGGAATAGTGCCCCATCATTGGGAGGAATAGTGCCCCATCATTAGTGTCAGTGGGAGGAATAGTGCCCCATCATTAGTGTCACTGGGAGGAATAGTGCCCCATCATTAGTGTCACTGGGAGGAATAGTGCCCCGTCATTGGTATCAGTGGGAGGAATAGTGCCCCGTCATTGGTGTCAGTGGGAGGAATAGTGCCCCATCATTGGTATTAGTGGGAGGAATAGTGCCCCATCATTAGTGTCAGTGGGAGGAATAGTGCCCCATCATTGGTGTCACTGGAAGGAATAGTGCCCCATCATTGGTATCACTGGGAGGAATAGTGCCCCATCATTGGTATCACTGGGAGGAATAGTGTCCCATCATTGGTATCACTGGGAGGAATAGTGCCCCATCATTGGTATCACTGGAAGGAATAGTGCCCCATCATTGGTATCACTGGGAGGAATAGTGCCCCATCATTGGTATCACTGGGAGGAATAGTGTCCCATCATTGGTATCAGTGGGAGGAATAGTGTCCCATCATTGGTATCAGTGGAAAATTATGCCTCATCATTGGTAGCAGTGGGAAGAATAATGCCCTATTTATTTGTGGCAAAAGAAAAAATAGTGACCAATCATTGGGGTCATTTTTTTGGTGTCAGTGGGAGCAATAGTGTCTCATCGTTGGTGTCAGTGGGAGAAATAGTGCCCCATTGTTGGTGTCAGTGGAAGAAACAGTGCCCCATTGATGGTGTTAGTGGGAAGAATAGTGCCCCATTGTTGGTATCAGTGGGAGGAATAGTGCCTCATTGTTGGTATCAGTGGGAGGAATAGTGCCCCATTGTTGGTGTCAGTGGGAGGAATAGTGCCCCATTGTTGGTATCAGTGGAAGGAATAGTGCCCCATTGTTGGTGTCAGTGGAAGGAATAGTGCCCCATTGTTGGTGTCAGTGGAAGGAATAGTGCCCCATTGATGGTGTCAGTGGAAGGAATAGTGCTCCATTGTTGGTGTCAGTGGAAGGAATAGTGCCCCATTGTTGGTGTCAGTGGAAGGAATAGTGCCCCATTGATGGTGTCAGTGGGAGGAATAGTGCCCCATTGTTGGTGTCAGTGGAAGGAATAGTGCCCCATTGTTGGTATCAGTGGGAGGAATAGTGCTCCATTGTTGGTGTCAGTGGAAGGAATAGTGCCCCATTGATGGTGTCAGTGGGAGGAATAGTGCCCCATTGTTGGTGTCAGTGGAAGGAATAGTGCCCCATTGTTGGTGTCAGTGGAAGGAATAGTGCTCCATTGTTGGTGTCAGTGGAAGGAATAGTGCCCCATTGATGGTGTCAGTGGGAGGAATAGTGCCCCATTGTTGGTGTCAGTGGAAGGAATAGTGCCCCATTGTTGGTATCAGTGGGAGGAATAGTGCCCCATTGTTGGTGTCAGTGGAAGGAATAGTGCCCCATTGTTGGTATCAGTGGGAGGAATAGTGCCCCATTGTTGGTGTCAGTGGGAGGAATAGTGCCCCATTGTTGGTGTCAGTGGAAGGAATAGTGCCCCTTGGACCAGATAAAGGCGAGAAAAAGGGCCCCAGTTTGAAGACCTCTGGCACAGATCATTGAGATCAGAGTATATGAAGACATGATCTCAGTTGTATTGCCCTGATGGGAAGTGAAGAAGCTTTTGTCATTCCATGTGGAATTTTATGGGTCCAACACTGGATCCAGGGGGACAATTCCAACCATTTTTCTGCTGAGGTGAATATTAACACGGGGATCACCTCCCTAAAATAGTAGAATGTTTTTGGATCGTCTCTTCTACGAGTATGTATAGATGTACCTGGACAACATACTTATAACTCCCAAGAGCCAGGAATAGATCCTGGACGGGAGGGACCGACAGGGGGCCGTACACAGAAGGTGAACACAGGGGGCCGTACACACAAGGTGAACACAGGGGGCCGTACACACAAGGTGAACACAGGGGGCCGTACACACAAGGTGAACACAGGGGGCCGTACACACAAGGTGAACACAGGGGGCCGTACACACAAGGTGAACACAGGGGGCCGTACACACAAGGTGAACACAGGGGGCCGTACACACAAGGTGAACACAGGGGGCCGTACACACAAGGTGAACACAGGGGGCCGTACACACAAGGTGAACACAGGGGGCCGTACACACAAGGTGAACACAGGGGGCCGTACACACAAGGTGAACACAGGGGGCCGTACACACAAGGT
The DNA here is from genome assembly GCF_037356315.1 of Lithobates pipiens. Taxonomy (NCBI): domain Eukaryota; kingdom Metazoa; phylum Chordata; class Amphibia; order Anura; family Ranidae; genus Lithobates; species Lithobates pipiens. The sequence goes on from NW_027507787.1 coordinate 231,437,611, forward strand.
GAACACAGGGGGCCGTACACACAAGGTGAACACAGGGGGCCGTACACACAAGGTGAACACAGGGTGCCTTACACACAAGGTGAACACAGGAGGCCGTACACAGAGGGCCGTACACAGAGAGTGAACACAGGGGGCCGTACACAGAGGGTGAACACAGGGGGCCGTACACAGAGAGTGAACACAGGGGGCCGTACACAGAGGGTGAACACAGGGGGCCGTACACAGAGGGTGAACACAGGGGGCCGTACACAGAGGGTGAACACAGGGGGCCGTACACAGAGAGTGAACACAGGGGGCCGTACACAAAAGGTGAACACAGGGGGCCGTACACACAAGGTGAACACAGGGGGCCGTACACACAAGGTGAACACAGGGGGCCGTACACACAAGGTGAACACAGGGGGCCGTACACACAAGGTGAACACAGGGGGCCGTACACACAAGGTGAATACAGGGGGCCGTACACACAAGGTGAATACAGGGGGCCGTACACACAAGGTGAACACAGGGTGCCGTACACACAAGGTGAACACAGGGTGCCGTACACACAAGGTGAACACAGGGTGCCGTACACACAAGGTGAACACAGGGTGCCGTACACACAAGGTGAACACAGGGGGCCGTACACACAAGGTGAACACAGGAGGCCGTACACAGAGGGCCGTACACAGAGAGTGAACACAGGGGGCCGTACACAGAGGGTGAACACAGGGGGCCGTACACAGAGAGTGAACACAGGGGGCCGTACACAGAGAGTGAACACAGGGGGCCGTACACAGAGAGTGAACACAGGGGGCCGTACACAGAGGGTGAACACAGGGGGCCGTACACAGAGAGTGAACACAGGGGGCCGTACACAGAGAGTGAACACAGGGGGCCGTACACAGAGAGTGAACACAGGGGGCCGTACACAGAGAGTGAACACAGGGGGCCGTACACAGAGAGTGAACACAGGGGGCCGTACACAGAGAGTGAACACAGGGGGCCGTACACAGAGGGTGAACACAGGGGGCCGTACACAGAGGGTGAACACAGGGGGCCGTACACAGAGGGTGAACACAGGGGGCCGTACACAGAGGGTGAACACAGGGGGCCGTACAGACAAGGTGAACACAGGGGGTCGTACACAGAAGGTGAACACAGAGGGGTGTACACAGTCCCTGAAAAACATCACATCGGTGTGGAATGGAAGTCCCGGGTTCCCAGACAGGCTGTATTTGCATGCAGACCTCCACCCAGGTAGAACCCACATGGTATGCTGAGCCTTCATGATCGACAGAACTGAAATCCACCCAATCAGAAGAGGCAGGCCAGGGACAGTTAGGATGGGGAAGCAAGAGCTAGATGGTACTGGATGTCCCCCAACCAAGAAATAAGGTGGGGCTCTGTCTGATTTGCTGCAGCTTCTAATGCACATGGTGAGAGGCTCACAGTGTGCAGTGAAATCAGAGTAAGTCATTTCAGTCCAGGAGAGGTGACGGTACAACTGGGTCGGACTGAGGGGAAGATCTGAATGAGGTGTTACAATCACCTGGCACCCCCCCCCCCCCCATCATTTCCTCTTCAATGGCTGCAAAGTGTCTTCATTACTCCTTACTAGATACTGCTTAGTTTTATTTCTTAAAGGGCCACTCCTTCTTATACCACAATACTGTATTATACAATACTGGCTGCCAAATCCACCACCGAATGACCTAAAGGTTATAAAAAAAATGACCCCAATTTATGATTAAAATAATCCTGCAAATAATTTCCTAGTTCATTATATATTCACATACCACAGACACCGGTGCCACGGCCGGGTCCACCGTCTGCCTTGTATGTCTGGCAATAAATGTATTCTGGAGCCGGAGCACAGAGCGCTGACCCTTCCATCCTCCATAAACCTGCAAAATTGGCTGAGAGTTTGGGAAACTGGTTAAAAAAATATATATATATATATACACACACACACACACATTAGACTGTATATATGTATAAATATTGTACACACTCACTGGCCACTTTATTAGGTACATCTGTCCCATTGCTCGGTAACACAAATTGCTAATCAGCCAATCACACGGCAGCAACTCAATGCATTAAGGCATCTAGACATAGTGAAGACAACTTGCTGAACTTAAAGCCGAGCATCAGAATGGGGAAGAAAGGGTAATTTAAGTGGCTTTGAATGTGGCGTGGGTTGTTGGTGGCAGACGGGGCTGGTCTGAGTATTTCTGGGATTTCCACACACAACCATCTCTCGGGGTTTATAGAGAATAGTGGGAAAAAGAGAAAATATTCAGTTATCGGCAGTTGTTTGGAGGAAAATGCCTTGTTGAGGTCAGAGGAGAACGGGGAGACTGGTTGGAGATGATAGAAAGGCAACAGTCACTCAAATAACCACCCGTTACATCCAAGGTATGCAGAATACCATCTCTGAACACACAACACATCCAACCTTGAAGCAGATGGGCTACAGCAGCAGAAGACCACACCGGGTGCCACTCCTGTCAGATAAGAACAGGAAACTGAGGCTAAAATTGGCACAGGATCGCCAAAATCGGACAACAGAAGATTGGAGAAACATTGCCGGGTCTGATGAGTCTGGATTTCAGCTCCGACATGCAGATGGTTGGGTCAAAATTTGGCGCATGGATCCATCCTGCCTTCTATCACCGGTTCAGGCTGGTGGTGGGGGTGTAATGGTGTGGGGGATGGGGTATCACCGGTTCAGGCTGGTGGTGGGGGTGTAATGGTGTGGGGGATGGGGTATCACCGGTTCAGGCTGGTGGTGGGGGTGTAATGGTGTGGGGGATGGGATATCACCGGTTCAGGCTGGTGGTGGGGGTGTAATGGTGTGGGGGATATTTTCTTGGCACACTTTGGGCCCCTTAGTACCAATTGATCATGGTTTAATCACCACGGCCTACCTGAGTATTATTGCTGACCATGTCCATCCCTTTATGACTACAGTGTCCCCATCTTCTGATGGCTCCTTCCAGCAGGATAATGCCCCATGTCACAAAGCTCCAATCATCTCACCACTGGACAATGAGGTCCCTGTCCTCCAATGGCCTCCACACTCACCACATCTCATCCAATAGAGCACTTTTGGGATGTGGAGGAACGGGAGATCGGCATCATGGGTGTGCAGCCGAGAAATCTGCAGCAACTGTGTGATGTTATCATGTCACTATGGAGCAAAATCTCTGAGGAACGTTTCCAACACCTTGTTGTATCTGTGCCACCAAGAATGAAGGCAAAAGGGGGTCCAACCCGCTACTAGCAAGGGGGATCTAATAAAGTGGCCTGTGAGTGGAGATATATATATATATATATATGGAAAAAATATGCATTTACTATAAATTACACTTTATGCCAACTGAAAGGTGTCCATAGATATACCAAATCTGCTGTGTGATTGTCTCAGTGTCGGAACGATCATCACAAAGATTCCCCGTATTGTGTGTAATAGGTTTATTTCCTATGATCATCAGCCAATAATTTTCAGCTCCATCTAATGGCCATTATGCAGATTGCGGTAATTTAGGAAAATTGCATATTATAGCCACTAGATAGATCCGAGGATCATAGGAAATAAACGTATTAGCCCCTGTACAAACGGTCAGACATTCTGACAACCAAATCCGACTGATTTTGTCCGAAACTGTTGCATACACACAGTCGGACAAAGTTGTCGGAAAATCCGATCATTCAGAATGTGATGACGTTATTTCGTTACGACGGGACTACGTTCAGGCTAGTAGCCAATAGCTTTGGTCTAGGAATTTGATCTGAGCATGCGTGGCACTTTGTCCAATCGGAATTCTCTACAAATGATTGGACAAAGTCCGATCGGATCATGTTGTCAGAAAATTTTATAGCCCAGCTGGAAAACTTGGTCCATCGGATATTCCAATGGAAACAATCCGATGAAGCCCACACACTGTCGGATTATCCGACAACACGGTCCTATCGGACATTTTCCATCGGAATATCCGACCGTGTGTACAAGGGCTGACATACAGTGCCTTGAAAAAGTATTCATACCCCTTGAAAATGTCCACATGTTGTCATGTTACAACTAAAAACGTAAATGTGTTTTATTGGGATTTTATGTGATAAACCAACACAAAGTGGCACATAATTGTGAATTGGAAGGAAATTATAAATGGTTTTCCAAATTTTTTACAAATAAATATGTGAAAAGTGCTGGGGGTACATTTGTATTCAGCCCCCTTTCCTCTGATACCCCTAACTAAAATCTAGTGGAACCAATTGCCTTCAGAAGTCACCTAATTAGTAAATAGAGTCCACCTGTGTGTAATTTAATCTCAGTATAAATATGGCTGTTTTGTGAAGCCCTCAGAGATTTGTTAGAGAACCTTAGTTAACAAACAGCATCATGAAGGCCAAGGAACACACCAGACAGGTCAGGGATAAAGTTGTGGAGAAGTATAAAGCAGGGTTAGATTATAAAATAATCTCCCAAGCTTTGAACATCTCACGGAGCTCTGTGATCAATCCATCATCTGAAAATGGAAAGAGTATGGCACAACTGCAAACCTACCAAGACATGGCCGTCCACCTAAACTGACCGGCCGGGCAAGGAGAGCATTCATCAGAGAAGAGCCAAGAGGTCCATGGCAACTCTGGAGGAGCTGCAGAGATCCACAGCTCAGGGGGGAGAATCTGTCCAAAGGAGAACTATTAGTCGTCTCTCCACAAATCTGCCCTTTATGGAAGAGTGACAAGAAGAAAGACATTGGTGAAAGAAAGTCATAAGAAGTCCTGATTTCAGTTTGTGAGAAGCCATGTGGGGGACACAGCAAACATGTGGAAGAAGGTGATCTGGTCAGAGGAGACCACAATTTTACTTTTTGGCCTAAAAGAAAAAGCTATGTGTGGCAGAAAACTAACACTGCACATTGCCCTGAGCACACCATCCCCACCGTGAGACATGGTGGTGGCAGCGTCATGTGGTGGGGATGATTTTCTTCAGCAGGGACAGGGAAGCTGGTCAGAGTTGATGGGAAGATGGATGGAGACAAATACAGGACAATCTTAGAAGAAAACCTGTTAGAGTCTGCAAAAGACTTGAGACCGGGGCGGAGGTTCATCTTCCAGCAGAACAACCCAAAACATCCAGCCAGAGCTACAATGGAATGGTTCAGATCAAATCATATTCATGTGTTAGAATGGCCCAGTCACAGTCCAGACATAAATCCAATTGAGAATCTGTGGCAAGACTTGAAAATTGCTGATCACAGACGCTCTCCATCCAATTTGACAGAGCTTGAGCTATTTTGTAAAGAAGAAGAATGGGCAGAAATGTTCCTCTCTAGATGTGCAAAGCTGGTAGGGACATCCCCAAAAAGACTTGCAGCTGTAATTGCAGAGAAAGGCGGTTCTACAAAGTATTGATTGACTCTGGGGGGCGCCACACAAATCCCCCCCCACACGATTTTCACACATTTATTTGTAAAAAAATTGAAAACTATTTATCATTTTCCTTCCACTTCACAATTATGTGGCACTTTGTGTTGGTCTATCACATAAAAGCCCAACAAAATACATTTATGTTTTTGGTTGTAACCTGACAAAATGTGGAAAATATCAAGGGGTATGAATACTTTTTCAAGGCACTGTAAATAAATAGTAAGTAATGGTTACATTTATTTGCTAATTCTCTCTAGCGTTCTCTATAATTGTTACAAAGGATCTCTCATTGTTAAAAAAGACATATGTATTTCCTTTGCTTCTCAGCGCCATACTTCAGTATTTTACTACTGCCAATAATAAAAGAACATTCGTTTGTTTATTTTCAGTTCTCAATTCTACCAAGTGCTCATAATTCTGGGGGGATTTACCTAAACTGAACCAGACGGAATCTGGAGCAGAAGTGCATGCCAACCAATCAGCTTCTATCTTCAGCTAAGTTAAGTTTAGTTAAAGTGCTTGTAAACCTCAGACATGAAATCTGAACAAAGCATATCCCTCTATAGTGTGTGCTTGTCTCAAGAGCACTAAGCATCATTTCTGTCTGCTGCCTCCTTCGTATTCTATCACTTTTGACAATTTTACTGACACCGAGAAAAAAATGGTGACAGGGGAGGGAATTCCAGCATACAGCCTGTGATTGAACGCCTCAGATCTGTTCCTGTGTGAAGGGTGGGGGGGTGTCCCTTCCCTCCATTAACCTCCCTGGCAGTATGATTCAGTCTGGAACAAGGTGCTGAAAGCGGTACAATTATTTTGCACGGAAATTTGGCTTTTATTTTGTAGTCCTGTAATTCTTAGGAATAACGCTCTTAAATCTGTTCAAACCAGAGTCTAGCAGACATCCCGGGTATGATAAAGTTTATAATATAATAAAGAATAATAAAAATTATTCAATAATGTAATCAAATCCAAAAAAAACTGAAAAAGTGACATGTTTTGGTTGCTATGGACAATCTCCAAATTCCAGGCAGAAAAAACAGTATTTATAATATAAAAGTGCATGCAGGGCACTGCACAGACCACTAGGGACAAAGGGGGTGTGTATTTTTTAATACAGCACTGTAATATGTAAGATTACAGTGCTGTGTGTGTTTTGTGTGTTTTTACTTTTTTGAATTTGCCGCCGTTCTCCGCTCCTGTGCGTCGTAACGTTGCAGGGAACGGAGCTCGGCGGCATTCGGCACTGTGAATCGAGCAGAGGACAGCTCGATCACACAGCGTGGCGGACATCGCTGGATCCAGGGGACAAGGTGAGTAACTCTCCCTGTGTCCTCCCCTGCATCGAGCGGTGCGATCCCGAGTCTGGCTCGGGGTTACCGCTTATGTAATTAAAATCCCAACCCGAGCCAGACTTGGGATTACCGCTAGGAAGGTTAAGCTCTCAAAGCTCTGCAGAGTGTAACTTCCGTTCTCCACCCCCTTTTTTCTGACCTCTCAGACAAGCTTTATAATTCTGCACTTTGAAGAGATGTAGAGAAGGAAAGACTGCAGATAAACAGGTAAAACGTATGTAGGAGGATTTGTTTCATCTGTGTGTATCACCTGAGGACAGTCACTTCACTGGGTATATGTAAGGGTGTACAACCACTTTAAGCTTTAAAAATAAAAGACAGAAACTGATTGGTTGCCATGCATGTGTGCTCCAGTTGCGATACAGCATTATGACCACTAGATGGAGCTGAGGAGCATAGGAAATACGTACATCTTTACAACAAGAGATACAATGTAACTGTGACAGACCCACCTGGGTTAGGGGCAATTAGAGGGGGCTGCAGGGTAGCCTTATGCCTACTGACTATGGCCCTGGCATTTGCGGGAGCTACGAGCAATCAGGAAGATGTCCTGTTATAGAATGCAAGATGAGATCTTATTATCACATTTAATAGTCAAGGAAGCCATGATGGTCTCTGCCAACCTGAAACTCAGTGAGAAAATGGGTGTGAAAAGAAAGCTATTTTAATGAGATGTGTTGCCGACTGTCTGTGGTGGGCACCCCCTGACTAATCAAGGCTTGTCTAGGGACCTAGCTGCTAGTTTTATATTAGATGTACTGATGATATTACTGTTTAAAGTTTGCACTGTTTAGGATAATGTGATCAAGCCCTTATCTGATTTTGTGTGCTATGTATTCTGTGTGAATTTACAATAAAGAGAGTTCCAGTTTGCACCTATGCTAGTGTCGTCTAGTTCTTGGGTGCAATTCTCAGCTAAAACACCTGGTTCCTGAGTGGAGGAAGCTATATCATGACGGGGTGCCAGGCGGTCCATCACAGTAACAATTCTAGAAAGCATTGTTCAATTCTAGCAAATAGATGTAGCCATTAATTCCTTCTTTTTTTTTTTTTTTTGTGCCAAATCCCCCTAGTGTTCTCTCTCTTGTTATAAATACATATGTCCTATGCTCCTCAGCTCCATCTAGTGGCCATAATGTGGTATTTTACTATTGCCTATAATAACAGAACATTCGTTTCGGAAGAGAAAATATCCTAAAGAATGTTGGCTTTAACCCACTTCACACAGGACAAATGTACATGCAATTTCACTGGAGGAATAGCTACATTATTATTATTATTATATTTAATAAACCCATATATTGCATTGTTTAGGATAATGTGATAAAACTCTAATTTTGTGTGCTATAAATTCTGTGTGAATTTACAATAATGACTGAAGGTCCACTTTTTTTTTTTTTTGCTAAATCCCTCTAGTGTTCTCTTGGTATAAAGACGTACATATGTCCTCAGCTCCATCTAGTGGCCATAATGTGGTATTTTACTACTGCCTATACTAACAGAACATTTGTTCAGAAGAGCAAATAGCCATTTCACACAGGAAAAATGTAAATGGAAAAATCACTGTACACAAGGCTACATTATTATTATTTTTTTTTATTTTGTTTTTAAATAAACCCCTATATTTACATAACACAGACTAACTTGTACTCTTTTTGTTGCTTTTTTTTTTAAATTTAGTCTTTTTTATATACACAAGCAGAAACTGATCAAACACAAAATGCTTTCAGGTATTTGACAATATAAAATATAATACTCACCCTTATGTAATCCTCGTGTACTAACAATCTAGCACTGCGCCAATGTAATACTGATTGGTGTAAGAGGAGAAAACGGAGGAGAAAACGGAGGAGAAAACGGAGGAGAAAACAGAGGAGAAAACAGAGGAGAAAACAGAGGAGAAAACAGAGTGCACCTGACAGCTCTGCACTGCCCATACTGTGTGTATGGATCCTCATATATATAGGGAGCGTTACCCCCCTTGTGCGTGGGACTTCCCCAGAGCTATTTTATTATTTTGCTATGGCAACAACGTTTGTATCTTCATCACAGGAAAAACAGGAAGCAAAAAAAAATACCACTGAGCTGTCAGGTGCACTCCTCTGTTTTCTCCTGTGTAACTCCACTCTCGCGACCCCTACCATGTTTCGTCTTTGGCAGCAAACCAGTCTAATGAGATTCCACTGTCTAGTCACAGCCTCAGGTTTTAAAAACTCTATTCTGACACTTTATGTTTACAATAAAAAAATAAAAATATATATATATATTTATTTATTTTTTTACTCAGAACCCCCAAACATTTATATATATATATATATTTAGCAGAGACCCTAGAGAATAAAATGGCGGCCATTGCAATTTTTTATGTCACAGTATTTGTGCAGCATTTTTTTTTTAATGCAATTTATTTAGAAAACATACACTTTAGTGAATTTTAGTGCAAAAAAAAACACAATATATATACTGCAACTCTTACATAGTTACATTGTAGGTGAAGTTAAAAAAAGACACAAGTCCATCAATGTCCAACCTATGTGTGTGATCATAACGGAGATTGAATCGTTTACCCCATCCTCCAGGTCATTTATGAATAAATTAAATAGGATTGGTCCCAGCACAGAACCCTGGGGGACCCCACTACCCGCCCCTGACCATTCCAAGTAATTCCCATTTATCACCACCCTCTGAACTCGCCCTTGTAGCCAGTTTTCAATCCATGTACTCACCCCTATGTTCCATACCAACGGACCTTATTTTATACAGTAAATGTTTATGGGGAACTGTCTCCTTAATGGCCAACCCTTAAGCAGGCCCATCCCCCCTTCAGTCTATTATGAATGCCGCTGATAGACTAATACACCTCACTAATCGATCCGTGACTGCTGCCCCTCTCTGCTAATCCCTTCACTGCCTTCCCCTATCCCACTGTATAAAATTCAAAAGGCCAACAACAACATTGTTGAAGAAAAGAGGTTTAACCTTAAACTATGTAGAGGGTTCTTTACTGTAAGAGCGGCAAGGATGTGGAATTCCCTTCCACAGGCGGTGGTCTCAGTGGGGGGCATTAATAATTTCAAGAAACTATTAGATAAGCATCTGAACGGCCGCAACATACAGGGATATACAATGTAATACTGATATATAATCACACACATAGGTTGAACTTGTGCCTTTTTCGACCTCACCTACTATGTAATACTATGTAACATACAAGGCCATCTACAACATCACCCCCAGCTACATCACCAACCTCATCTGCAGATATCGCCCCCAAATAGTCTCCTCCGCTCCTCCCAGGACCTCCTGCTCTCTAGCTCCCTTGTTACCTCCTCTCATGCTCGCCTTCAGGACTTCTCCAGAGCCTCTCCCATCCTCTGGAACTCCCTGCTCCGGTATATCCGATCAGCCCCTACCTGTCCACCTTTAGGAGATCCCTGAAAACTAATTTATTCAGGGAAGCCTATCCCACACCCACCTAACAACTGTCCCCAAGCCACCCCCCATCAAAGTGCCGGTGCCGACGGGGACTGCTAGAAGAGGAGAAAGCTTTAAAGTGATTCTAAAGGTTATAATTAAAAAAATAAAATAAAAAATGTTGAACTTACTTGCTATGTGTAGAGGTTTTGCACAAAGCAGCCCCGGTCTTTTTTTTTTCTGGTCCCCCGCCAATGGTCCTGGCTCCTTCCCCCTGCCGAGTGCCCCCAGTAGTAAGCCCCATGCTATGGGGACACTTGAACAGGCTCAATCCCGAGCCACACTCCTGTGGATAGACATTGTCCATTCACACACAGAGAGCAGATCGGCCCTACCCCCTCCTCATTGGCTGTAATTGAGAGCAGCAGGAGCTAATGGTTCCTGATGCTGTGTAAGCCAAAGAGGAGAGAGAGCGAGAGAGTACTAAAAAGGTACAAGAGCTACTTTGGTGCATTTGTCGTGCGTAGGGCAGCCAATTACACTGAATGGTCTGACTTATGTGTTTTGCGTGAAAATGCAATTTAAAAAGCGCAAGAAAATGCACATTCATGCATTGAACATTAGGTGTGAACTTAGCCCCTATGTGGACAGACTAGAGTTCCAGGCTGGTTAGGAGAAACAATCTAGAAGAGAAGCTGAGACTGAGCAGCTCTGGCTTTGTGAAGAAAGAGACAGAATGGTTCAACCAATAACCAGGAGCAGTGGTGGATGGTGCACAATAATTTGGGGGGGGGGCAAACCAACTCTACCCCTCCCCTTTTGGCGGGAGATGGATATGAAGGCGTGGAACACCAGCAACCACAGCATGGGAGACAAACGGATGGGAAGGTGAAAGGCCTTCTTACCTTAGGAGACAGATGTCCTGCCTGAGATAACACACTCACCTCCCCTCCTCCTCCTTCCCTTGTCTAAGGCGGGGATGTATGTGGATGTGGCTGAGCTGCTGCAGGGGAGCCATCCCTGGAGACAGTGGCAGCGGATGGGTCGGTCGGGCTCCCCCTATGTCTCTTCCAGCCATGTGTCTCCTCACTCTTCCTCCTAGGCCAGGGATATGCAATTAGTGGACCTCCAGCTGTTGCAGAACTACAAGTCCCGTGAGGCATAGCAAGACTCTGACAAACATGACACTCAGAGGCAGAGCATGATGGGACTTGTAGTTTTGCAACAGCTGGAGGTCCGCTAATGGCATATCACTGTCCTAGGCTAATAGGATTGCTTCTCCCTTTGGCCAATTGGGAAACGGGTCTTGATTAACCATTTCCTGATTGCCCCAGAGGAGGATCAGTGTGACAATAGTGAAAATTCATTCGCTATCGTCATACAACTGTTTTGGCTCAGGGAGCAGTGCTCTGCACCCCAAGTCCACCCTTTTTTTGAAGCCTATTAGAGCCTCTGGCTCTAATCACGTGCTTAAAAAAAAAACCCATTGGAATCCATGCGTCCAGCGACCTGCATGTAGATTGGGGGTTGGCTCCCCTGCGCCCCTAATGGGCGGGCTGCCACTGACCAGGAGGCTGAAGAACGTTTTCTCTTTTCTTCTATGAGAACTTCCCCTGCATGTGGCTGCAACCCAATGCATAAAGCCCAATGTAACCCAAAAACACTCAAGAGGGGAAGTTTAACCAAATTTGAGAAGATACAGTATCTCACAAAAGTGAGTACACCCCTCACATTTCTGTACATATTTTCTTCTATCTTTTCATGTGACAACACTGAAGAAATGACACTTTGCTACAATGTAAAGTAGTGAGTGTACAGCTTGTATAACAGTATAAATTTGCTCAGCGTCATATCCAGAGGTTGTCTTTGGGAAATAGACGTATGAGTGCTGCCAGCATTGTTGCAGAGGTTGAAGGGGTGGGGGGGTCAGTCTGTCAGACCATAGGCCGCACTCTGCATCAAATTGGTCTGCATTGCTGTCATCCCAGAAGGAAGCCTCTTCTAAAGATGATACACAAGAAAGTCCGCAAACAGTTTGCTGAAGAAAAGCATTTTTTTTTGTCAATATTTTTCTAAACAAAATCTCAGGTGTGAATGGGGAGCAGGTGTGTTAAATTTGGTGTTATCGCTCTCACTCTCTCATACTGGTCACTGGAAGTTCAACATGGCACCTCATGGCACCTCTAAGGATCTGACAAAAATAATTGTTGCTCTACATAAAGATGGCCTAGGCTATAAGAAGATTGCCAAGACCCTGAAACTGAGCTTCAGCACAGTGGCCAAGACCATACAGCAGTATAACAGGACAGGTTCCACTCAGAACAGACCTCACCATGGTGGACCAAAGAAGTGGAGGTCACGTGCTCAGCGTCATATCCAGAGGTTGTCTTTGGGAAATAGAAGTATGAGTGCTGCCAGCATTGCTGCAGAGGTTGAAGGGGTGGGGGGTCAGCCTGTCAGTGCTCAGACCATACACCGCACACTGCATCAAATTAGTCTGCGTGGTTGTCATCCCAGAAGGAAGCCTCTTCAGATGATGTACAAGAAAGCCCGCAAACATACTAAGGACATGGATTACTGGAACCATGTCCTGTGGTCTGATGAGACCAAGATAAACGTATTTGGTGTCAGATGGTGTCAGATGTGTGTCGCGGCAACCAGGTGAGGAGGACAAAGACAAGTGTGTCTTGCCTACAGTCAAGCATGGTGCTGGGAGTGTCATGGTCTGGAGCTGCATGAGTGCTGCCGGCACTGGGGGGCTACAGATCACTGAGGGAACCATGAATGCCAACATGTACTGTGACATACTGAAGCAGAACATGATCCCCTCCCTTCAGAGACTGGGCCGCAGGGCAGTATTCCAACATGATAACCACCCCAAACACACCTCCAAGATGACCACTGCCTTGCTAATGAAGCTGAGGATAAAGGTGATGGACTGGCCAAGCATGTCTCCAGACCTAAACCCTATTGATCATCTGTGGGGCATCCTCAAACGGAAGGTGAAGGAGCGCAAGGTCTCCAACATCCACCAGCTCTGTGATGTCATCATGGAGGAGGGGAAGAGGATTCCAGTGACAACCTGTGAAGCTCTGGTGACCTCCATGCCCAAGAGGGTTAAGGCAGTGCTGGAAAATAATGGTGGCCACACAAAATATTGACACTTTGGGCCCAATTTGGACATTTTCACTTAGGGGTGTACTCACTTTTGTTGCCAGCGGTTTAGACATTAATGGCTGTGTGTTGAGTTATTTTGAGGGGACGGCAAATTTACACTGTTATACAAGCTGTACACTCACTACTTTACATTGTAGACAAGTGTCATTTCTTCAGTGTTGTCACATGAAAAGATAGAAGAAAAGATTTACAAAAATGTGAGGGGTGTACTCACTTTTGTGAGATAATGTATATGTTCAAAACAATTGCCAAGCAACAGCATAAATATTTGTGTTTTGCTTTATGTATTTTTTTTTAATGGTTTCCTTTATCTTGACTCGCAGGTTAAAAATGCAGTGAAATAACCTCACTGTATACTTCCCTTTATCAGCTTTTGCCTCACCTGTTACCTCTATTTAAATTGAATTGAGTGTAAACTAATAATAACATTACTCACAGCCTGAAGACAAAATTTAGAATATTTGCATTTACCATCTTTATGTAAATATGTATTTAACTTTTTGTTATCTACTCTTGAATAGTATTGAACTCAGTACCATAATATAAGATTTGGGATGTGACGGTCCACGAAGGTCCGAGGACTTCAGTCCTCAGCGGTCTCTTTGAATACTCAGGGTGTTCACAAAAAAAAAGTGGGAGTCCAGAGAGCCTCATAGTGTAGTTAGTTCAGAGATTATAATTATCTCAAAAGGTTCATCAATAAGGAAAAGAGAAAAAAAGGGAATAACTTAAAGTTGTTATAAAGCTTTGTTCTTTTGTTTTGTTTTATATATAAAAATAACAAACATGCCTATACTTAACTGCTCTGTGTAATAGTTTTGCACAGAGCAGCCCCGATCCTCTTTTTCTGGGGTTCCCTTCCGTCACTTCAGGCGCCTAATCTTCATCGGGTGCCCCCACGGTAGCTGCTTTCCCGGGGGGGTACCCGTGCATGCTCGCTCCCGAGTCCCGCTGCTGCGTCCATTGACACAGACAGCGGGACTCGGCCCCTGCTCCTGTGTCAGCAGATTTGATTGGCAGCAGCGGAAGTCAATTGCTCCTGCTGCTATCAATCTGTCCAATGAGGCGAGAGACAGCGGCAGGAGTGGCTGCACTCATGGATTGGATGGGCTCAGGTAAAGAAAAGGGGGGGCAGCACCAAAGGTTTTTGCACCTTATTGCATAGAATGCATTAGGGTGAAAAACCTCAAGACTTTAGAACCACTTTAACCACTAGGGATCCACGCTATAGCCAAATGATGGCTACAGAGCGGACCTCCTTTGCCGGGACTACGTCTATTGACGTCGTCCCGTGCACGAGCGGCCTGTGCGCCCCCTGAGGGGCGCGCGCGGCGCGCTCTGTGATCAGCGAGTCTATGAGACTCGCCTGATCACAGATCCGAGCAAGGGGTCGATCCCGACCCCTTACCACGTGATCAGCTGTCAGCCAATGACAGCTGATCATGTGATACAAGGGAGCTGGTAATCGGCTATTTTTCCTCCTCGCGCTGACAGCGCGAGGAGAAAAAAAAGGCACGATCACCGGCGGCCGTGATCGGGACACGGGATCATGGCCAGCTTACCAGTGCCCACCTGCCAGTGCCACCTCAGTAATTAAAAAGTGCCCCCCATCAGTGCCCATAGTGCCACCCATCAGTGCCCACAGTGCCACACATCAGTGCCCACAGTGCCACCCATCAGTGCCCACAATCTGCCTCAACGGTGCTACACCCTAGTGTCACATATCCGTGCCCATCAGTGTCATCTACCAGTGCCCATCAGTGCCGCCCATTAGTGCCCAGCAGTGCCACCTATAAGTGCCACCTATCAGTGCCCATCAGTCCCATCTATCAATGGTACCTATCAGTGCCCCTTAGTGCCACCCATCCGTGCCATCTTATCTGTGCCCATCTTTGCCCATCAGTGCCGCCTTATCTGTGCCCATCGGTGCCACCTTATCTGTGCCTATTAGTGCCGCCTTAAATATGCCTATCAGTGCCCACCAGTGCAGCCTATCAGTGCCCACCAGTGCCGCCTCATCAGCGCACTTCAATGAAGGAGAACAATTACCTGTTTGCAAAATTTTATAACAAAACTATTAAACATGATTTTTTTTATTTATTTTTTATTTTGCATCTTTTTTTGTTTGTTTAGCAAAAAATAAAACTCCCAGCTGTAATTAAATACCACCAAAAGAAAGCTCTATTTGTGGGAAAAAATGATAAAAATTTCATTTGGGTACGGTGTTGTATGACCGCGTAATTGTCATTCAAAGTGCATCAGCACTGAAAGCTGAAAATTGGTCTGGGCAGGAGGGGGGTTTAAGTGCCCAGTAAGCAAGTGGTTAAACTGTTGAGGCTGTGGTCACGCTATGGGGTAAAGACACGCAACCTTCTGTCACCTTAGGAAACCCTGTCTCCATGCAGAATGAACAAGGTCACTCTCAATGCCACCAGGTCCCAATTCTGGATGCAGGCCAGTCAAGTTCCTCCACCACAAACTCGCTCATCCATGTCTTTATGGAAAGTCCCAAAGATCAAAACCATATAGGTAAACATATGTAAAGTCCACCATAAGGCCAAGTTGTTGTTTAGAAGTGGAATGTCACGGCCATAATAGCACACAGAACATCAGGGATAGTGTGTCCTTCACCCAGAGTAAGGGTGGACTCACATGCCAGCAACAGTGAGTTGATCACGTTAAAATTGCCAAAGACTGGCTGGAGGATTTCTGGTTAGGCGTTTTTGATCACTTAAATACCCGGCTGGGGTTGGCGGTCCCTCGGTCCCCTGCACTAGCCTTATTGGGCATCCATCCAGATGAGCTCACGCCTTACTACTCAAAGCTATTGACCTCCTATCTCCTCTTCTATGCGAAGAAGGTGATTTTGTGTAAATGGCTTTCGGAGCGCCCCCCAAGTGTAGCCCGGTGGGAACGAGCAGTCGACGCTACCTTCCCATTATACAAGCTAACGTACCATAATCGGGGTTGTCCGTGGAAGTTTGACAAGATCTGGCTCCCGTGGACCTCCGGGACAGCCACTTGAGGATAGAGTTGGGATCATGGCTGGCCTGCCCTCCAGTTTGTTTGGGTCTGCTCCCCCCCCCCTTTCTCCCCTCCTCCCCCTCGGTGGGTCCCCCTCCCTCCCCCCCCCTCCCTTTCCCACCCCCTCATGTCCCCCTTCCTCTGCCCTTCCCCCCCTTCCCTCCCCATCTCCCATCCGCCGATGCTTACTATGAAGACCTAAGCTTACTTATATGGGTATATCTCCTGTATTGTGCTCAGTGATAGATGATCTGTTCTTGGCCTCACTGTTGGGGTATTCGATTATCTCTTTTCTGTTATGTGATACTCTGAACTACAATGTTAGTCTGTAACTACTTGGCTGTACAATTGAGTTGTTCCTCTGCCTCATTCTGTTTTGTATCCTGATGTGATATCTTTGAAATAAAGCACTCCTGTTTTAAAAAAAAAAAAATTGCCAAAGACTGGGGCAAAGTATGATCCATTGGGTCGAAACGTGTCAGATTATGATCCATTGGGTCGAAACGTGTCAGCCTTGGCTTTCAGCTCCCCACATTGCTTTTACTCTGTGATCACAGTTTTTACATTTATGGATTAATGTTGGTTTTTCAATAAATCCATCTTTTTTGACCTACACCATATGGAGGCATTTTTTCTTTCCATATTTCCTCTGATGAGGGTGTTTGGCTTTCCACTTTGGCTGTCCACCATCCGAGTTTCAGCCTTATGTCCATCCGCATGACTCACTGTCACGGCATGTGATCCAAATCTTCTAACGGTAAGAGTATTGGGGTGGAGGAACTTGACTGGCCTGCACAGAGTCCTGACCTCAACCCGATAGAACATCTTTGGGATAAATTAGAGTGGAGATTGCGAGCCAGGCCTTCTCGCCCACCTCAGTGTCTGACCTCACAAATGCGCTTCTGCAAGAATGGTCAAACATTCCCATAGACACACTCCTATAGCTGCAAAGGGCGGGCCAACTCAATATTGAACCCTACGGACTAAGACTGGGATGTCATTAAAGTTCATCTGTGTGTAAAGGCAGGTGTCCCAATACTTTTATTATAGGGTATATATATTTTTTAGTACTACAACTAACGTATTATCATTCAATCCTTATTTGCCTAGTCTATGATTTAGTGGTGGTTAATGCCTTTATGCATCCATTTTTTAATACAGATTCATATTACTGTTGTTTTTTTGTTTATTTATTTTTTTCTCCTATTCAATACAGGAGGAATCAGAGGGCCCGGCTTGTTCCAGCTTACAATCTAAGAACTAGGGCTGGGGAAAAAATCTATTTAAATCTTGAATCGAGTTGAGAGGTCAAATCGATTAAAAATTTCAGCAAATCAATTTTTTTTTCTTTTTTTTTCAACAGGACTGGCGCTGAAACCACGCCGGTCCTGAGGTGCTGCAGGCAGCAATTTCTTAGGCTGAAGCCGTGGCCTCGCCTAAAAACTCCTGCCCGCAGCTCCTCAGGACCTGCGCGGTGTCCATAAAAAAAAAACTTGATTTGAATCGTGAATCGATTTTTTTTTTTTTTTTTTAGAAATTCGCCCAGCTCTACTAAGAACACATCCATACTGCACCTGAGCACACACCCCACTGGTCCTCCACAAAACCTGGACACTGGGTTGGAGATTGTGTCCCAAGGCAGCGAAACCAATGAAATCACCGAGCACTGGAGCTGAGAAACACCGATATAGAGCACCATGCAGGAATCTCAAAACCTGGAAAAAGCTGCAAAAGCAGTTTTCTCCACTCCACAGCTATTCTCTGTAAGGCCGCGTACACACGGGCGGACTGTTCGCTCAACTTTGTCCGCTGAACAGTGTTTGGGCGGACAGTCCGCTCGTGTGTGGGCTTCAGCGGACAGTTTCAGCGGACAGTCTGACGAACAAAGTTTTTCGGAATTTCCGTAAAACTGTCCGCTGAAACTTGGTTTGAGCGAACAGTCCGCTCGTGTGTAGGCTTGTTCGTCAAACTAAGTCTCGCGCATACTCAGAAAGAATTTACACGCCGAAGGTTGCATTGCAGTGTATAGGACGTCGTTTTTCTAGTCCCGTCGTACGTGCCGTTCACGTCATCGCGCACGGTTTCAGCGGACTGTTCGTTCATCGTGTGTGGTCAAGTCCGTCCATGCTAATTTTGAGCGGACTGTTTGTCAAACTGTTTGACGAACAAAGTTGGGCGAACAGTCCCCGCGTGTGTACGCGGCCTAAGTCCTGTACTAAGGCAATGTGCATAGCCTATGTCTTTTAACTGATCAATTGCATAGTGACAGTGGGGGAGATTTACTAAAACTGGAGCATGCAAAACCTGGTGCAGCTTTGTATAGAAAACCAATCAGCTTGCAGGTTTTATTGTCAAAGCTTAATTAAACAAGCTGAATGTAAAAACTGATTGGCTACCATGCACAGCTGCAGCAGATCCTGAGTGCTTCCGTTTTAGTAAATCTCCCCCAGTGTCTCATACTGTCACAATATATATATTTACAGTGGGTAAAGTACAGTAAGTATTGAACACGTCACTATTTTTCTAGGTAAATGTATTTATTTTCAAATTGTGTCATTTTTTTTATAAATTTTATAAGCAGACAATACAAACAAACATGCAGTATATATACAGTATCTCACAAAAGTGAGTACACCCCTCACATTTTTGTAAATATTTTTTCTAAACAAAGTCTCAGGTGTGAATGGGGAGCAGGTGTGTTAAATTTGGTGTTATCGCTCTCACTCTCTCATACTGGTCACTGGAAGTTCAACATGGCACCTCTGAGGATCTGACAAAAAGAATTGTTGCTCTACATAAAGATTGCCTGGGCTATAAGAAGATTGCCAAGACCCTGAAACTGAGCTGCAGCACGGTGGCCAAGACCATACAGCAGTATAACAGGACAGGTTCCACTCAGAACAGGCCTCTCCATGGTCCACCAAAGAAGTTGAGGTCACATGCTCAGCGTCATATCCAGAGGTTGTCTTTGGGAAATAGACATATGAGTGCTGCCAGCATTGCTGCAGAGGTTGAAGGGGTGGGGGGTCAGCCTGTCAGTGCTCAGACCATACGCCACACACAGCATCAAATTGGTCTGCGTGGCTGTCATCCCAGAAGGAAGCCTCTTCAGATGATGCACAAGAAAGCCCGCAAACATACTAAGGACATGGATTACTGGAACCATGTCCTGTGGTCTGATGAGACCAAGATAAACTTATTTGGTTCAGATGGTGACAAGCGTGTGTGGGGGCAACCAGATGAGGAGTACAAAGACAAGTGTGTCTTGCCTAGAGCCAAGCATGGTGGTGGGAGTGTCATGGTCTGGGGCTGCATGAGTGCTGCCGGCACTGGGGAGCTACAGATCATTGAGGGGACCATGAATGCCAACATGTACTGTGACATACTGAAGCAGAGCATGATCCCCTCCCTTCAGAGATTGGGCTGCAGGGCAGTATTCCAACATGATAACCACCCCAAACACACCTCCAAGATGACCACTGCTCTGCTAAAGAAGCTGAGGGTAAAGGTGATGGACTGGCCAAGCATGTCTTCAGATCTAAACCTTTTTGGGTACCTGTGGGACATCCTCAAATGGAAGGTGGAGGAGGGCAAGGTCTCCATCATCCACCAGCTCCGTGATGTCGTCATGGAGGAGGGGGGAAGAGGATTCCAGTGGTAACCTGTGAAGCTCTGGTGACCTCCATGCCCAAGAGGGTTAAGATGGAAAATAATGGCGGCCACACAAAATATTGACACATTGAGGCCAATTTGGACATTTTCACTTAGGGGTGTACTCACTTTTGTTGCCAGCGGTTTAGACATTAATGGCTGTGTGTTGAGTTATTTTGAGGGGACGGCAAATTTACACTGTTATACAAGCTGTACACTCACTACTTTACATTGTAGACAAGTGTCATTTCTTCAGTGTTGTCACATGAAAAGATAGAAGAAAATATTTACAAAATTATGAGGGGTGTACTCACTTTTGTAAAATACTGTGTATGTATGTATATATATATATATATATATATATATATAACATATAAGAAAAACATAGCCCTGGTGCACAACATATACAATTACATAAACATCAACACATCACCATAAAACCACATCTAGATGACCATAGATATCCCTTAGCAACCGGTACAGCCCATAGCAACCAGGCAGACGCCATATTAAGAGCAGAAAAACACACATAATAATAAAGTATATACCAGACTGAATGTACAATACAGATATATGATGATCATATTCCCCACAGAGAAGTATAAAAAAATAGAATGTAAATTCAAATTCACAATTTTATGATTATTATGAGGCCCTGTGTGGTGAACACCCTAAAACAAATATTAATGTACGCAGGACCCCATCATATGTCCTCTTATCCATGTTACTCCTTGGATCTGATTTTTTTTCTTATTTTTGTGTATAGATCGAAATAAATAAATAAATATAAAACACATATGAACAACATGGCCGCTGTGTCCATTACTATAATCACAGAGACACCAACCCCTCACCATACAATCACCTCTTCATATCTATGGCTGTGGATTCAATGCAGAGTCCGCAGTGTAATATATACAGTATCAGACATCTCAAGTCTCCCGCATTTCTGAGGCGGCTCCCACACACTCGCAATCGCCTCCCGATCTCCCGGGAATGATCGGTGTGGCGAGGAACAGGAACAGCTATGAAGACCGACTCTGCCCCCTCAGACGTCTCTGCAAACAGCTTCTGCTCCTAGCAACCCCATCAACACTAAACAATTTGTCCTTGTAATTAAGGCTCCGGCTGGCGGCCATATTTCAGTGGACAAAATTGCATTGATTTTAATGGGAGAATTCCCAAACGCTAGAGAACAAACGTTCTTCTTGTGTTGAGTCTCCTTACAGCATAGGACTAAAAATAAAATATGCATCTATAATTTTATATATATATATATATATATATATATATATATATATATATATATATATATATACACACACACACACACATATATTATATATATATATATATACACACACAGTTTGTTATGTTTTTTACTTTATTTCAGAGCAAATATATATATATGTATATAAAATCTGCTTTGAAGTAAAAAAATGAGTGTATATGCTGACATCTCACCAAAGCCCCCCAAAAATATAAAAAGCAAAAAATTGTAAAAAAAAAAAAGTTATAAAAAAAATAAAAAGTGTCAAAAAATAAAATAAAAAACTACTGACACTACTCTCCCCTGCCCTACCAACACTGTCCACTGCCCCAACCCTCACCCCCCCCAAAAATAATGTGAAAAAAAAATAAGAAATTAATTAGATTGTAAAAAAATCAATTATTAAAAATAAAAAATAAAATACTGACACCGTTCACCTCCACATACCACCACCCCCTTAACCAGAAGCGCTGTGGAAAAATATTAAAAAGGTGATTTAAAAAATATTTTTTGTCACAGGGGGTGGGGCAGCGTTGCGTACCTCCCTGAAATTAGTTTTTGCAGGTAGGGATGATATATATATATATATATATATATATATATATGCAACATATACAATTACAGAATTACAGAGACATCAACATAAAACCACATCTAGCTGTCCATAGATAGGCCTTAGCAACCAGTACAGCCCATAGCAACCAGGCAGATTCCATAGCAACAGCAGAAAAACACAAGTCATCCCCATAGTATATATCAGACTGAATGTAGAATAAATATATATAATGATCAAATTCCCCACAGAGAAGTATAAAAAAATAGATGTAAAGTCACTTTTTTAGTGGCAAATATTAGGACCTGTTTTGGGGTATACAATAAAAAAAATAATTATAAAATATACAGGACCCCCCATCATATGTCCTCTTATCCAGTGTGCTTGTCAGTAAATCACAACCTTGAAAAAACACAGCTCACTATAGGGAATATGTGTGTATATATATTTTTTATTTTTTTTCTTATTTGTCTATAGACTGCAATAAAAATATATATTTTGCTGACAATATCATCGCAAGAAGCCTTTATTTACCTGGAGAAGAATGATATCTGTATCAGGTTGTTTCTTGTAAATACACAGACATAGTATATATTAAAACATTTGATGTAAATTCACTTTTTTGTGTGGATAATACAATTATTATTAGGACACCTTATAAAAGTGTAATGAAATACACAGGACCCCATCATATATCCTATTATCTAGGTTGTTCTTGTGTATTAATCCCATCCTTGGATCTTAAAAACAACACAGGTCACTAAAGAAAAAAAAAAGCAATAGCGCCATAGCAACCGCTCAGCTAATCACAGCCTGGCCAGGAGGTGTGACATCATAGTGCAGGCTTCTGCTGCTGCACTAAAAAAAAAAAAAAAAAAAAAAAAAAACATTGTCGCCATGGCAACTGCTCAGCCAATCACAGCCTGGCCAGGAGGCTGCGGCTGTTAAATAGGCTATTTTTAGCCCTAACAGTCAGTCTTCAGTTTGCACAGCAACGTGAAGGTTGTGTCAGAATTTTCTCCAAGAGAGATCATAATTCTTTGGAAAATGAACCACAGATTTAATAAAATTCGATCTGTTCTTCGATTAGCCATCAAAGAGGAACCTACAGACACCAGGCAGGATATACAAATGTCCAGCCCTAGGAGAGATTATGCAAAAACTGCCCATAAGGGCAAACGCCGGTCATTGTTTGGCCGAGTTTTCCGGTATCTATTCAGTAATGGAAATAAGAAGAAAGACCTTAGCGATTCAGGAGGTAAATGAGATCCATTTTATTTAGACCAGTTACATTGTATGTTCTGATTGGTGAACAGCAGATTATACACCCCGCCCCAATAATTATAGCCCCCTATAGGTGCATCTATAGACAACATGTATTTTTTATTTATTTTTTTGGGTTAGAAAAGAGTGATGTTAACTCTTCTAACTCTGTCTCTGGGGGGTGTCACCCCTATATTTGCCAAAAATAGAAAGTCAGCTGTAATTAAAAAAAAAAAAAAAAAAAAAAAAGGAGAAATCTAAAACTAGCTCTGCAGTCTGCAGGTGTCAACCAATCACAGCTTTCCTAGAAATTTCAAAGGAGACATTACAGTTGGAGGAATATTTACATTTCAAACAGTTTTGAGACAAATTTCAAGAAAACAAATAATAATCTGTATACTGAAAACTGCTGCAGCCCCTCTGTACATTAACCACTGCAAGACAAGACCATTTCTGACAATTCTTTACAGGTTAAAATCAGCATTTTATTGCTATAATATCACACAGAACCCCCAACATTATATTACTTTTTAGCAGAGACCCTAGAGAATAAAATAGCAGTCGTTGCAATATTTAATGTCACACGGTATTTGCACAGCGGTCTTTCAAACACAATATTTTTTTTAAAAATACACTTCACTGAATCTTACAAAACTAAACAGTAAGGATTCTTTCACCCTGTAGCTGCTGCCACGTTAGCCGGAAAGCACAGATAAATGAACGTTCGTTTTGGCTGTGTTATTTTTGGCAGGTAGCAGGGTGCTTTTAACTTTAAAAAAAAAAGCATCAAAACCTGCCCATGTTGCGGCATTTCCGAATCGTTTTTCAGGCGCTTTGGAAGCGTTGCCCGTGCTTTCTAATGGGCATGGGCGGTTTATGAGCGATATGTACACCGCTCCCAAACCGCCCCAAAGATGCTGCTTGCAGGACCTTTTTTTCCGTCCCGCAAAAGCTGGGACTCGGGCTTTCACACTGGAGAGGCAGTTTACAGGCGCTATTTCTAGCGCTAAAACGCCTGAAACCCGGCTTCAGTGTGAAAGGGGTCTAAAGTTAGCCCATTTTTTTTGGTATATTGTGAAAAATGATGTTATACTGAGAAAATGTTACTAATGTGACAAACTGCGGTACTCAAAAATCTCCAAAAGCTACGCTTTACATTTTTTTTAACGGTTACCAGTTTAGAGCTACAGAGGAGGTCTTTTGGTAGAATTATTACTTTCGCTCTGACGATTGCAGCGATACCTCACATGTGTGATGTGAACACTGTTTACATTTGCAGGCGCTACTCACGTATGCGTTTTATTTGTTGCACCAGCATGCTGGGACGGGGGGCGCTTTAAAACATTTTTTGTTTCTTTATTTATTTTATTATTTTTACACTGTTCCTTTTAAAAAAAAAATTTTCAGATCACTTTTATTTTATTTAAACATCCCTTGTGACAGTAATAGGCAGTGACTATTTACAGAAGGATGTGGGGTCCCAAACCCCTCCTCTGACTTCAAAGTGGCCAAAATCTGCATTCTTGAATACCTTGAATTTTTTTAAATCGGCGCTGTTGGCTGTCGAATAAACCGGAAGTGGCGGTGTGATGTCACTTCCGGGTACTACATCAGAGACCCAATTGAAGCCCATTTACAGCTTTGCTCGGGACTCCGGCCAGCCGGTGGACGCGCCGGCTGGTCGCTCGGGGCTCCTGGTGGGAGGGCTTTATTTCTATGAGAACAGGGGCATGGACACCCCCCTTCTTGTCTCCACCTCTGAGCACCATCCCTTGGTTCCACCCCCTACCCACCCCTGAGCACCATCCCTTGGTTCCACCCCCTACCCACCCCTGAGCACTATCCCTTGGTTCCACCCCCTACCCACCTCTGAGCACCATCCCTTGGTTCCACCCCCTACACACCTCTGAGCACCATCCCTTGGTTCCACCCCCTACCCACCTCTGAGCACCATCCCTTGGTTCCACCCCCTACCCACCCCTGAGCACTATCCCTTGGTTCCACCCCCTACCCACCTCTGAGCACCATCCCTTGGTTCCACCCCCTACACACCTCTGAGCGCCATCCCTTGGTTCCGCCCCTACCCACCTCTGAACGCCATCCCTTGGTTCCGCCCCCTACCCACCTCTGAGCGCCATCCCTTGGTTCCACTCCCCCTACCCACCTCTGAACACCATCCCTTGGTTTCGCCCCCTATCCACCTCCCACTACTGCCCCTTTTAGAGAATACAGAATTAAGGAGCTATTTTGAGCTACTAAGTAATTTGTATGGAATTTGTTAATGATACAAGAAAGGCAGTAAAACAGATCTCCTGCAGTGAGCAACAATGGATCTCACCCCAGCAACAGTACACCCCTTCAGCAACAATAGAACCCCCCAGTGACACTAGATCCCCCACACAACAGTAGACCGCCCAGCAACAATGAATTTCCCCCTACACAATAAAATACCTCCCCAGCAACCACAGACCTCCCACACAACCGCAGAACCCCCCAGCAAAAAAATACCTCCCAGCAACAATACCCCCACACCCAGAAGCAACAACAGATCTCCCAGCAGCCACCATCATTAGACTTCACCCTCAACAATAGATCACTCCCAACTACGGCTGAAACAACTAATCCATTAATCGATTAATCGGCCATGGGGTTAAAGTTAATGGGGTTATAGTTAACGAGTCTGATATTTACCAGATTGACCATTTAATAGTACCGTATATACTCGAGTATAGGCCGACCCGAATATAAGCCGAGGCCCCCAATTTACCCCCAAAAAAACTGGCAAACTTATTGACTCGTGTATAAGCCGAGGGTAAGACATGCCTGTCCATCCCTGTGTGTGTGTCCGTCCATCCCTGTGTGTCCGTCCATCCCTGTGTGTCCGTCCATCCCTGTGTGTCCGTCCATCCCTGTGTGTCCGTCCATCCCTGTGTGTCCGTCCATCCCTGTGTGTCCGTCCATCCATCCCTGTGTGTGTGTGTCTCCATCCATCCATCCATCCCTGTGTGTGTGTGTATCCGTGTGTGTGTGTGTGTGTGTGTGTGTGTGTGTGTGTGTGTGTGTGTGTGTGTGTGTGTGTGTGTGTGTGTCCAGCCTACCTGTGTCCTGAGCCTTTGTCCCGAGCCTCCGTCCCGTGCCGAGCCTCCTTGCCTCCGTGCCTCGCCGCCGTGCCTCGCCGCCGTGCCTCGCCGCCGTGCCTCGCCGCCATGCCTTGCCTCCGGTCCCGTCCCGTCCCGTCCCGTGCCGTGCCGTCCTGTGCCTTGCCTCCGTCCCGTGCCCTCTTCGTTCGTCGGCGGCCATTGTAAAATTCAAAAGCTGCGCCGCCGCCTTCGCCTGTGATAGGCGGAACACTGAATTTCCCAGCAGCCTGTGTTCCGCCTATCACAGACGTCGTATCATCCTCGTCCGTAGTACGAGGATGATACGAAGTCCGTGATAGGCGGAACACAGGCTGCTGGGAAATTCAGTGTTCCGCCTATCACAGGCGAAGGGGGAGCCGGAGGCGCGGCTTTTGAATCAGAATGGCCGCTGTCTGTCTGCTCGACACGCTGATCGAGCGGGCAGACAGCGATGACTCGAGTATAAGCCGAGGGGGGCACTTTCAGCCTCAAAAAAGAGGCTGAAAATCTCGGCTTATACTCGAGTATATACGGTATCTCTCCTCTAATAATATATACAGTTTATCTCTTCTCTAATAGTATACACAGTATATCTCTCCTCTAATGATATACACAGTAGGGATGCACCGAAATTTCGGCCGCCGAAACATATCGGCCGAAAATGGCCCTTTCGGCAATTTGCCAGATTGGACGGGGGATCTGTCTATCACAGTTCCCCGGACAAGGGGGAGGGGCTGTATGCGACGGCGCGCGACGGGGGAACACACAGCTATTGAAATTAAAGCTTTGATGTTCCCGGCGCTCTATTCAACCAGACGGCGGAGGCGACTCTCCTCTCTCTTTGCTGCATCACTGGCTGCACGGGGGCATCACTGGCTACACAGGGGACAACACACTAGCTGCACGAGGGGAAACCACACTAACTGCACCAGGGGACACCACACTGGCTGCACCAGGGGAGACCACACTTATCTCTTTTATCATGATGCCAGTCTCTGACCACCTCCTGTACCATGACGCCAGTCTCTGACCACCTCCTGTACCATGTCGCCAGTCTCTGACCACCTCATGTACCATGTCGCCAGTCTCTGACCACCTCCTGTACCATGTCGCCAGTCTCTGATCACCTCCTGTACCATGTCGCCAGTCTCTGACCACCTCCTGTACCATGTCGCCAGTCTCTAACCACCTCCTGTACCATGTCCCCAGTCTCTGACCACCTCCTGAACCATGTCCCCAGTCTCTGACCACCTCCTGTACCATGTCTATACAGTATATCTCCTCTAATAGTATATGCAGTATATCTCTTCTCTAATAGTATATACAATATATAGCCTCTAATAGTATATACAGTATATCTCTTCGAATAGTATATACAGTATATCTCTCCTCTAATGGTATATACAGTATATAGCCTCTAATAGTATATACAGTAGAACTCTTCTAATAGTATATATAGTATATATAGTATATCTCTCCTCTAATAGTATATACAGTACTGTATATCTTCAATACTATATACAGTATATCTCCTCTAATAGTATATATCCCCTCTAATATATACAGTATATCTCTTCTGTCATTCTTTCTCAGAGTGGATTCGATATTTTGCTCCCCAACCATATAGTTGGTTACTTATATTTACCACTGCATATAGAGATATTTAAAGCGGAGGTCCACCTTAAAGTGGACCTTCCGCTCATCGGAACCCTCCCCCCCTCCGGCACCACAATTGGCACCTTTCAGGGGGAGGGGGGTGCAGGTACCTGTACAGTACAGGTATCTGCACCCACTTCCGGGATAGCTCTCTGCGGAAAGGGGCGTAGATTACGCCCCTTTCCGAAAGTCCCCCGCTGCCTGCTGGGAAACACACAGATCCCAGAGGCAGCGGGTCCATCCTTATTGCGCAGCGCGACTCACGCATGCGCAGTATGGGAACCGGAAAATGAAGCCGAAAGACTACACTTCCTGATTCCCATACCCAAGATGGCGGCGGCAGCACCCGAGAGATGATCGAGAGATCGGCTTCGGGTGCCGACATCGCGGGCGCGCTGGACAGGTAAGTGTCATTATTTTAAAAGTCAGCAGCTGCAGTATTTGTAGCTGCTGGCTTTTAAAAAAAAAACGCGGACTCCCGGCGGACTCCTGCTTTAAGAATAAATTGCCTTTTTTTTTTAAACTTTACATATTGACTAAATTATACACCACACTTTTTTCTAAGGTTATTAACCGATTAATCGATTAATCGAAACGATAATCGACCAACTAATCGATTATGAAAATAATTGTTAGTTGCAGCCCTACTCCCAACAACAATTCACCCACAGAAACATCAGAATCCCCCACCAGCAACAATAGACCTACCCAGCAACGATAGACCCCCACACAAAAATTGATCCACAATAGCAGACCCCCCCCCTAGTAACAAAATACCTCCTCAGAAACAATAGATACCCAGCAGCAGCAAAAGATCTCCCAAAAGCCAGCATCAATAGACCTCTCCCTCAACAATAGATCACTTCCAATAACAATTGACCCACAGCAACATAAGATCCCCCACCAGCAACAATAGACCCCCCATCAGCAACAATAGACCCCCCCCCCCACACAAAAATAGAACCCCCAGCAACAACAGATCCCCCACACAACAGCAGACTTTCCTCACCCCCCAACAATGAACGCCCCAGTAACAAAATACCTATCCAGCAACAATAGACCTTCTCCCCCAACAACAGATCACTCCCGACCATAAGTGACCCACAGCAACATAACACCCACCCACCAGCAACAATAGACCCCCCACACAAAAATGAATCCCAACCAGTGACAATAGATCCCCCGCAGTAAGCATCAATAGACTCTCCAGCACACCCCAGTACTCCTTGCTATTACATAAATTCAGTACTATAGATGCTGGAACTGCCCCCCCCCCCCCTCCCAGATTTACTGCTGGAAAAAAATCCTTGGAATTGTTGGATTGGGCAGCCTTAGTATTAGTTGAAATCAAAACTTTGTTTTTGGTTAGGAAAGAGGGGTGACGGGTTAGAGGCCCTGTCAGATTATCATTGCTGGTTACTTTACCAATACTGTATATTTGTCCTGATGACCATAGTCTGTGTCTTTCTATAGGGACACCTGTTCCATCAACAACTGCACAAGATGGGAATTTCTCCTCCCTTTGTAGGGATTTCCTTTCACTTCCTGTTGCATTGCCAGTACAGGAAGAGAAGTAAAATTTACTCACACAGATGGCAAAAATAACCTAATAGGCTTTTTAACCCTTTTCTACCCTAGTTTTGGCTATACATACACTTACATACAACATACACATGCAAAAAAAAAATTATATAAAAAAAAAGCAGCCAGACAATTGGGATTTAATTCTGTTCAGCCAGCCTTGCGATTTACTTGTTTCGTTTTGTACTAGTTGATAGTCTAGAAAAACCAATACATGAATGGAAAGTAATCTTTCTTTTTTTTTTTCTTTCTCCAGAAATCAATGCGATTCCTCCTGAAACTACAAACCACTTTACCACGTCTGAGTCAGACACTCAGACACTGAGTCAGACCAAAGCCACAGACGTGGAGACTGTGCCCAACCCGGCAGGTGGGACTGAACCCACAACCGCAACAGAGAGTGACATCAGCTCAGACGGTACCTTCGTGTCAGCAGATGACATGGAGTTCACCAGAGTTCTAGAGACTGTGGCTGAGCTAAAAGACGGGAAAGAGACCAGCACCTCTACAGAGACTTGGTCAATTCCAGAAAGCGGGACTGAGAGCACCGCTACTACAAACGAGGAGTCTGACTCAACACAATCTACTGATGCCACAGA
Organism: Lithobates pipiens; assembly: GCF_037356315.1. NCBI lineage: Eukaryota > Metazoa > Chordata > Amphibia > Anura > Ranidae > Lithobates > Lithobates pipiens. The sequence goes on from NW_027507787.1 coordinate 231,467,694, forward strand.
CATTGAGGAGATTGTGCCCAACTCAATATTTGGGACTCTAGTCACAATCATCAAGATTGTGACTGAGCAAAACGATGATCTAGAGATCAGCAGCTCTACAAAGTTTGTGTTTGTAGGAGGGTGCCACAAATTTTCTTGGTCTCTGTGCTTAAGAAGACATACTGAGACCACAGACAGCTCAGATGTTATTCCTGAGGGTGGCGGTGCCTCAGCAGAGGGCACCAATTTCACTACTATTGTAGGGACTGTGCCTTCCTCAAGAGATGAATCTGGGTCCATCACCAGTGACGAGAGTGAGACCAGCCTTGAGAGCAAGACTGAGTCCACAGGCAGCTCAGACAATGTCTATATTTCAGCAGAAGAGCCTGAGTTCACCCCATCTATAGAGAAGGTGGATGCACCAACAGATGGGCTTGAGGTCAGCATTCCTACAGAGACAATTCCAGAAAGCGGGATTGAGATCACCGCTACTCTGGAGAAGGAGCCTGAATCAGAGGACACAATCCAACCCACCGAAGCCACAGACATTGTGGAGACTGTGCCCACCTCAACAGATGGGATGGAACCCACAGTTGTAGAGAATGTGGCTGAGCTTAAAGATGGGTTGGATATCATCATCCCTTCGGAGATGGCGTCAATCCCAGAAAGTGTGACTGAGATTGCCGCTACTACAGATATTGTGTCCGCCTCAGAAAACAAGGCTGAGGTTATCAGCAGCACAAATGCTCCAGGCCATGCTCTTCTTCCAGGAAAGGAGAGTGTTCCACTGACCACCCAAAAGGAACCTGCAGGGGACAAGACCCACCCCAGCGGAGGCCAGCAGAACGTCACCCCTGGGGGCAAACATCGTTTGTCTTTTAGCAACATCGGTAAAAGGATAAGAAAGGACGCTTCTAAAGGTAAGAATTGAAAACAATATAACATACAAGTTGGCTGAACAAGATTTATTTTATTTAGAGATATTTCATATTGGTGGGGACTTGGTATACATCTAAATAGACCAGAGATGATATACAAATCACACGGCCCCCAAAGGAAATTTATGATGGAGGCTCCCCTCCAGCCACCTCTTTTTTTTTGATACTACAGAAGTTTATATAGCATATCCCTAATTATGGCCTTTATTGCCAGTGACTTATAGTATACCACATGTCTCCATGGTCACCCTGGAGTACCTACTGTAATCCTGCATTGTTGGTGGCAGTTTGATACCTCTAATATGAGTCCCTTCTATTGGTGACACCTTTAAAAGCCTCATTTCTATTGGTCCTTAGCAAAAAAAAAAGTTCTCCTAATGCATGGGCAGTTAGTGAAAAATGCCCTTAAAGAATACGTTTATTTTTACAGAACTTGTCCACTAATAAATCACCCCGGCCACTTGAGTGCAGCCCCCGTGTTGAATACGGTGCTGCAGAATAAAGCTCACCTATAGTAGAATGTAGTCACTTCCCAACTTCCACTTGTTCAGTTAACTTTATTTGTACTTTTAAAAACCCGATAAAAATCATTGAAACAAACTTAGGTGGAGGAAAACGAATCCTTTTTTTTTTCTCTCTTTAGGAACCAACCAGATCCATGCAGATGTTCACATTCCTCTAACTATAGAAAGCATCAAATATCATAAGCTTCTCGGAGAGGGAACGTATGGGAAGGTAAGTGATCAGATTTATAGTTTCTCTGATTTATATCCCTATGACAGATAGGGAGGAATGATAACGCACTTTATTAAAGCTGCATTCACACAGGTTTAATACCCGCTATGGTTGTGCCATAACTTACATCATTTTAAAGGGGTTGTAAACCCTCGTGTTTTTTCACCTTAATGTATAGGATGCATTAAAGGGACACTAAAAGTTTTTTTTATTTTTATAAATAAACATATCATACTTACCTCCACTGTGCAGCTCGTTTTGCACAGAGTGGTGTCCATAGACGCCGAATGCAGATATCGGCTCCACCCCCCGGTGGCCGCATCATTGGATTTGATTGACAGCAGGAGGAGCCAATGGTTGCGCTGCTATCAATCTATCCAATCAAGCACTGAGTACCCCTTGCAGAAAGAGCATCCCTGAGGGACAAGTTCGAGGGTTCAGGTAAGTAAAACGGGACTGGAGGACTGGTCATGGGCAGGTGTTTTTAGGATGCATTAAGGTGAAAAAACATGAACCTTTAGTGTCCCTTTAAGGTGAAAAAACATCTGGCAGTCACCTGCCTCCCATTCTACTTACCTGAGCCCCTTCATTTCCTTGGCAGGGACGCGCTCTCCCTCTGTCCACGGGGTCCCAGATCTTGATTGGATAGACTGATAGCAGTGCAGCCATTGGCTCCCGCTGCTGTCAATCAAATCCAATAACGCGCGTGTCGGGGGCGAGTCCGGCATTTGTGTCTATGGATGCAAATGCTGGACTCAGGAGCGCCCGCAAGGTAAGTACATACATTTTTTTTGTACGCAGGTTAGTCAGCATGTGTTAAAAAATGTGCCAGTTAGCTTTTTCAACTTTAAGAATAAACAAAGGCTCACAAATTACCTATTCTGAATCTGCTCTGGTCCAACGTCAGCTTCTGTATAGAGAGAAAGACGACAACGGTTGGGAAATGAAAAGGAAATTACTTTACCCATAGATTTACTGTGGGGCATCCGTTGTTGGCTGCCTCTGCTCTACACAGAAGCCCCGCTGACAGCTCAGCCTGGGACCGGAGCTAGCTCAGAATAGTTAAGTATAGTGATCTGTTTTTAGATTAGGCTTAGAATGGGGCTGGGAGTAGGTTTACCATTCGATTGTGGATGGAGTATTACTTTTCCCCGATATAAGACAACATAGGGATGGGCGGGAAGGGGTTTCACTTTCCCCTGGTAGGTTTTCCATTGTATTTTTCATTGTAGAGAATACAGCAGGGTGCGGATGGGAACTCCAGTGGGTAAATTTCACCACTGGAGACCGTTTGAAGTGTAAAGAGCCGATGGGTGATTGGCTTATTTACATCGAACCCAAAAAAGAAATATGATGGGTGGGTGAGACGACCTTTGATTACAACTACTAATATCTTCCTTTTTTTCTTTAGGTGTACCTGGCATCACATCCCACCACTGATAAGCTGCTGGCAATAAAAAAAGTCAAGAAAACGTCCTTGCCTCCTGAAAGACTTTTGGCAGAGCGTCAAATTCAGGAAGAGGTGGGAGGGAACAGGTTCTTCCCGGAATTATACGCCGCATTCCAGACAAAGGTAAGCAACTTTATCTTTAATTTTTTTTGGAGAGTCCAAATCAATTAGAATATCACATTCTCCTACCCCTAATAGCTCCAACTTGTGTTGGCAAATGTTAGTCAACCGGACTGGTTCTGTAACCTTGAAGAGCTTTTGAAGGCCGTCCAAGCCGGTCCTTTGCTTCTTACTGCTTGGAAAAAGGAGCATAGCATCCTCATTACAGAACAAGCACAGTAAAGGAGCAAAGCATCCAGAATCCAGCATTACAGAACAAGCACAGGAAACGTGACTATTACTAGCTATAAATACCTAAATAAATGAGACCCTTCACAGATATGTGAACATGATCCCTAAAGTCTCCGGTTGTGAGAAGACAAGAATGAAGGGCTGAATATGGACTCTCATAGTGAATAATGAATGAATTATAATTTGTATCTCTTTTATCTTCTTCTAGGAGTACCTTTTCTGCATCATGGAATTTGTGAATGGTTGGACCCTGGAGGAATTCAAAGTCAAGATGCATCCTCTGGATAATAACACCATAAGGTAAGTACTACAATAGGGATCATTAGTAGTGGGGAGGGAGGTAGAATGTACAATTGTAGATAGATCACTTTCAGGCTATTGGGGTGATGGGATACACCTACTTTACCTAACCACCCCCAGTACACTAGTCAGGTGCCTTGCTCCTATGTTTGAATTGGTTGAAAATTTTTAAATAGGAAATGCATAGGGGATAGGGAAGGAGGATAGGTGAGATGCCAAACATTGCCTATATCGATTACATGGGGAAGTAACTATTGAGCCAGAATTTGTAGCCTGACCAATGTAGTCTGCCAAAAGCCATGGGAGGGACTCATAGACCTGAGATCGTAGCGCTACCATGGGTAGCTTTAGACTGACATTATTGATGGAATGGATTCAGGAAGATCTAACTAATCTAAATAAACAGTCATTTCATTAGTACTTAGAAACCTTGAGGCCGCGTACACACGGGCGGACTGTCTGCCGAAACTAAGTTCGTCAAACAGTCCGCTCAAACTTTTGAATGAACGAACTTGCCCACACAAGGCACTTTTTGAGCGGACTAAGTTCGTCGTACTAAGTCCGCGCAACTTTTGAAATGAACGGACTCGCCCACACACGAGGAGGACAGTCCGCTCATTTCGAGCGCGTGTCAAGGTAGGCGGGGCCCGCGACGGAGACGTCGCGGGCTCCGCCGCCTGGAATGGACTTAAAGGGGAACTCCAACGCCGAAAAAAATCGGAGTGGGGGTTCCCCCAAAGTCCACAACAGATCCTTGTCCGAGCACGCTACCCGGCCGGCCAGGAAAGGGGGGCGAGCGAGCGCGCCCCCCCTCCTGAGCCGTACCAGGCCGCGTGCCCTCAACATGGGGGGTGCCTTGGGGAAGGGGGGGGCGCGCGGCCCCCCCACCCCAAAGCACCTTGTCCCCATGTTGATGAGGACAAGGGCCTCTTCCCGACAACCCTGGCCGTTGGTTGTCGGGGTCTGCGGGCGGGGGGCTTATCGGAATCCAGGAGCCCCCTTTAATAAGGGGGCCCCCGGATACCGGCCCCCCACCCTATGTGAATGAGTATGGGGTACAATGTACCCCTACCCATTCACCTGTAAAATAAAAGTACCCAAAAAAAACACAACACACGAGATAAAATATTTTATTGCACAGCTCCGGGGGTCTTCCGTCTTCGGGGGTCTTCTCGCCGGACTCCTCCGCTATCTTCTTGTAGCTCTTTTGCTAGCGGAGGAGTCCGGCTTTCTTCCTCCCCGCCGCCGGCCTCTTCTCCCGACTTCGGGGGTCTTGTCCCCCTCTTCGGTTCTTCTGCCGGGCCACCGCGCCTTCTTATAGCTCTTTTGCAGGCGGTGGCCCGGTCTTCTGTCGCCGCTGTCGCCGTCGCCTTCCGTTCTTCTTCTACTTCTTCTTCTCCAGGAGATGTTGACACGTCGCTCTCTCCGGCCGGAATGCCAGAGCCGCGCTGCGCGGCCACTTATATAGTGACAATGGGGCGGTGTCACATGGGTTGGTCACATGGTGACCCCGCCCCCTTACGATGTCATAGTCTCCATGTGACATCAACCCATGTGACCAACCCATGTGACATATACCATGTGACACCGCCCCCATTATCACTATATAAGTGGCCGCGCAGCGCGGCTCTGGCATTCCGGCCGGAGAGAGCGACGTGTCAACATCTCCTGGAGAAGAAGAAGAAGAAGAAGAAGAAGAAGAACGGAAGGCGACGGCGACAGCGACAGCGGCGACAGAAGACCGGGCCACCGCCTGCAAAAGAGCTATAAGAAGGCGCGGTGGCCCGGCAGAAGAACCGAAGAGGGGGACAAGACCCCCGAAGTCGGGAGAAGAGGCCGGCGGCGGGGAGGAAGAAAGATGGACTCCTCCGCTAGCAAAAGAGCTACAAGAAGATAGCGGAGGAGTCCGGCGAGAAGACCCCCGAAGACGGAAGACCCCCGGAGCTGTGCAATAAAATATTTTATCTCGTGTGTTGTGTTTTTTTTTGGGTACTTTTATTTTACAGGTGAATGGGTAGGGGTACATTGTACCCCATACTCATTCACATAGGGTGGGGGGCCGGTATCCGGGGGCCCCCTTATTAAAGGGGGCTCCCGGATTCCGATAAGCCCCCCGCCCGCAGACCCCGACAACCAACGGCCAGGGTTGTCGGGAAGAGGCCCTTGTCCTCATCAACATGGGGACAAGGTGCTTTGGGGTGGGGGGGCCGCGCGGCCCCCCCTTCCCCAAGGCACCCCCCATGTTGAGGGCACGCGGCCTGGTACGGCTCAGGGGGGGGGGGGCGCTCGCTCGCCCCCCTTTCCTGGCCGGCCGGGTAGCGTGCTCGGACAAGGGTCTGTTGTGGACTTTGCGGGGACCCCCACGCCGATTTTTTTCGGCGTTGGAGTTTCCCTTTAAGTCCATACCAGGCGGCGGAGCCCGCAACGTTTTCTTCGCAGGCCCCGCCTACCTGGAGACGCGCTCGAAATGAGCAGACTTTTCTCCGGGCGGGAACAGTCCGCTCATTTCGAAAGTACAGCGGACTGGCCCACACACGGGCGGACTGTCCGCTGAAACCAAGTTTCAGCGAACAGTTTTACGGAAATTCCGTAAGACTTTGTTCGTCAAACAGTCCGCTGAAACTGTCCGCTGAAGCCCACACACGAGCGGACTGTCCGCTGAAACACTGTTCAGCGGACAAAGTTGGGCGAACAGTCCGCCCGTGTGTACGCGGCCTTACCGTAATAATAATTCCATAATGAGAATAAATCAAGGTTTATAGCCAAATACGAATACTCCTATGGCAATGTATTGTTAAAATGATTTAGCATAAATACAAGATGTCTTCAAAAATATACCGACTTCCCATAGTATTAGGATCAGGTAATATTAATCAGGTTACTATAGAGAAAGTTTATCACTTATACATTTTTTTCTTCTTTTTCCATCAGATTCATCGCTGCAGAGCTCTTGTGTGCCATACAAGCTCTCCATTCCAGAGGCATCGTGCATCGGTAAGTATCATCATAATATGACCCATCATATTTTATTGTTCTCCAAACTGCGGCGTGCAGGCCAGATGCGGTCGTTTGCTTGGCTGTATCTGGATCTGATGCAAGAAACTACCCCCCCGACTGAAACCAATGATGGGGCACTATTCCCCCAACTGACACCAATGATGGGGCACTATTCCTCCCACTGACACCAATGATGGGGCACTATTCCTCTCACTGACACCAACAATGGGGCACTATTCCTACCACTGACACCAATGATGGGGCCCTACTTCTCCCACTGACTTAAACGGGGTACTATTCCTCCTACTGACTTAAACAATGGGGTGCTATTCCTGTCACTGGCATTAATGATGAGGCCCTATTCCTCCCACTGACACCAATGATAGGGTACTATTCCTCCCACTCACTCAAACGATGGGGTGCTATTCCTCCTACTGACATCAATGATGGGGCACTATTCCTCCCACTGACACCAATGATGGGGCACTATTCCTCTCACTCACTCAAACGATGGGGTGCTATTCCTCCTACTGACATCAATGATGGGGCACTATTCCTCCCACTCACTCAAACGATGGGGTGCTATTCCTCCTACTGACATCAATGATGGGGCACTATTCCTCCCACTGACACCAATGATGGGGCACTATTCCTCCCACTGACACCAATGATGGGGCACTATTCCTCCCACTGACACCAATGATGGGGCACTATTCCTCCCACTGACACCAATGATGGGCCACCATTCCTCCCACTGACACCAATGATGGGGCACTATTCCTCCCACTGACACCAATGATGGGACATTATTCCTCTCACTGACACCAATGATGGGGCACTATTCCTCCCACTGACACCAATGATGGGGCACTATTCCTCCCACTGACACCAATGATGGGGCACTATTCCTCCTCCTACTGTCCATAGGAAAGAAAGTTTGGAGACCTCTGTTGAAGTTTGGAGACCCCTGTTCTAGATGATAATAGCCTACTTACCTTTTTTTTCTTCTTCTTTACAGTGACCTAAATAGGAGCAAAATCCTCATTGATAGTACTGGGCATCTCAAGATTATCAACTTCAGTTTGTCAAAGAGAAAAGAACTTCCTTATGACCCGGATATTACTACTATTACTAGCCGAATGGTAAGTCCACAGTCCATTTAGGCTCCATCCACACCTGAGCGGATCCATTTACTGACTTTTTTAAACCTTTTTTTGCAGCTTTATAAAAGCTTTTTGAAGTGTGATAGACAAGCGTTTTACAGCTTCAGGCTTTTTTTGTTTAGCCAATAGAAAGCATTGGGAGGAGGAGAGGGAGAGGAAATTAGGGTGTTTTTAAAATAAAAAAATTATTGGGGATGTTTTAGAGCTTTCCCACTAATAGAGCTTTCTTTTGGTGGTATTTGATCACCTCTGCGGTTTTTATTTTTTTGTGCTATAAACAAAAAAGTGCAACAATTTAGAATATTTTTACTTTCTGCTATAAAACGCATCCAATAAAAAAAATGTAAAAATCTAATTTCTTCATCAATTTAGACCAATATGTATTCTGTTATATATTTTTGGTAAAAAAAATCCCAATAAGTGTATGTTGATTCGTTTGCCCAAAAGTTATACCGGCTACAAACTATGGGATGTATTTATGGAATTTTTATAATTTTTTTTACTAGTAATGGAGGTAATCAGCGATCGGACACCTATCTGACACTTTTTTGGGAACCAGTGACATTACTACAGTAATCAGTGCTAAAAATATGAACTGTCACTGTACTAATAACACTGGCAGGGAAGGGGTTAACACCAGGGGACATCAAAGGGTTAAGTGTGTCCCGTTTACTAATAATGGCTGCGATCAGCAATTTTTAGCGGGACTGCGAACTTTGCGGCGGACAAATCTGACAATGAGTGACACATTTTTGGGGACCAGTGACACCAATACAGTGATCAGTGCTAAAAATAGGCACAGTCACTGTACTGACACTGGCAGGAATGGGATTAACATCCGGGGCGATCAAAGGGTTAAATGTGTTCCCTGGGAGTACTTGCTAACTGTGGGGGAGATGGTTTGACTGGGGGAAGACAGAGATCCGTGTTCCAGTTTAGCAGAAACACAAGATCTCCATCTTCCCCTCTGACAGAACAGAGATCTGCCTTGTTGACATAGGCAGACCGCTGTTCTGTCTGCCTCGGAAACGATCGGTGGGTAACAGCAGACATCGGGTTCGCCGGACCCTGTGATTGGCTCCCGCTGTGCCCAATCACAGCGGGAGCGGGCGTGCATGCGTGCCCCCATCCAAAGGAAAAAAATCCTGCACAGGTATGTGATTTTGTGCTGATGGCCCACCCTGCCGCAATATATATATGCGTGGGGCGGCCCAGAAGCGGTTAACATCTTCAGACGTTGGGCATACCAGATACATCCAAAGGGCTGAATAATGTAATAAAAGGTGGGGAAAAATGAAACTTTGCGTAGACCCCCAGAATGAGGTCGGACCTCTGTTTGGGGTGGTAGAATCATGAAACAGCCAACTGCTGTTATAACATATACTATACATATTCATTGCTGTAAGAGTTAAATGAAATGTTTTTTAATTTTGTATTAATTTTATGATGTTCTGGGCTATAAATAATATATATATGTATTTTTTTTTCCAGGCTGATGTGGAACCGTGGTATGACTACCTCAGAGACTACTCATACTTTCGCCAGACACTCGTGTACCTGTCGTTGAACTACCCCCCTTCTGTTGACCAATGCGATCCTCAACTCGAAGACCTAATAGAGGAGGTAAGTAAATGCTCTACTCTAGCCAGAGATAAAAAAGTTTACTTTGATTTGTGCTATAAATTTGGATAAATTAAATTGTTTAGTTATTGCTTCTGTAATGCAGACGATTTATCTTTTTAATACATATGTTTTTTTTTTTTAATTCACAGTGCAAGTATGTGCGAAGAAATTTGCGACAGCACCCATTCTTCGACTGGATCAACTGGGAAAAATTGGAAGCTGGGAACATGCGTCTACCATACGTCATGCCACCTGTAAGTATCGGAAACTAAATAGGATCATGTCTGTAATTGTGCTATGTCTGCTGTTTTGCATTCCCTATTCTGCCCCCTACTGGCGGGTATAATTAGCTGCATTGCCGTCTGGGTTGTGCAAGTGCCGTGACCTATTGATATCCAATAGATTGCACTTTTACGATGGAAAAACAAGCCACAGTGGACCATTTATAAGTAATGTATCTATAAAGCATGAAAGCTATCAATATATTATAAGCAGTTTCATGCTTCTAACTGCCAAGTTCCTGCAGAGAATTTAGAATCAGTACAGCATATAAAGATCATTTATACACGTGCCTGTATGGTTATAATGACAATTTATACTGATGTATATGTCGAATTGTGACTGGTCCATGTAGGATTTCCTTTTACATGTCCACTCAGTACATAGCAAATAACATAAGTCACCCAATAGTAATATTCCATAGAGTGATAATTCGGCATTATCTGAAATCATTATTTCCGGTATGTAATGTGTTTTTTGCTCTCCACAGAATTCAGAGGTAAACCGGGCAAAGAAGATAAGAGTAAAGGGTAAGCATTTCATGAAACGCAGAAGACGTCCAACAATAGATGTCCCAGGATTCGATTACATCAGCAACCGATGGGGAGAAATGCAGCAAGACCAGAAGGGAATCAGGATGAGCCCAGGTTCAGCCAAAACCTGAAGGCAGCCGACAATGCTGGACCAACGAGCTGTAGGCGGGAGATTTCTTGCCCCGCAGAGTAATGTATACATGGGGGGAACTTGTAACATCATTGAGCTACAGCTATTGGATGGGGAGGGGGAATTTGCACAGGTGTGTACACAGCAAGGGAAATCAGATGTGGGCAGGACAGGGAATGGGGGATTGGTGCAGGGGAGGGCAATTACAGGAGTTAATGGCCTATGTGTCTCTTCTTGCAGCAGCTGAAAGTCAGGTGGGGGCCCGGCTTTTAGCTGCTGCAGCTGGTGCGCTGGCTCAAGACCTGATCTGTGCCGATTATGCGCACAACACCAGCCAAATATTACCCGAGGCGCAGTGGTCAAGGAAAAACTCAAATTTTGACATTTTGAAGAGGAAAGTAATTTACGAAGAGGAAGAGGAAAGCAAAACCTCAACCCCACCAGGCAACTCCATAGTATTCATCACAGTGATAGGCAACTTCAGTGACCAATAGGATGTGAAAGGAAATTACCAGCCTTCAAATCGCTCAACAAAAGGCAAACAGGCGGTGCCCTACTATCCTTTCAACATTCGGCACTGGTGTCCCACCTAGACCATAGGCAAGCCTATCCTTAGGGGACTCCAAAGGGAATTGCAAAAGAGTACATTACAAAATAACAATGTTTGTACATACTGAGCTTATACACAGCAGGGGAATCAGATCCGGGCAGGAGGGTAGGACAGGGAAGGGGATGAGTGCAGCGGGGGATGAGTGCGGCGGGGGATGAGTGCGGCGGGGGATGAGTGCAGTGGGGGATGAGTGCGGCAGGGGATAAGTGCGGCAGGGGATAAGTGCGGCGGGGATCAGTGCGGCGGGTTAGAGGGATGGGGGAGAGCGTAGTTACAGGTAGAGAGATGCGGCAACACCAGTAGGGAACCACAATGAGCTCAGGATCAGTCCAAATCCTGAAAGCTGTCATTGCTGGACCAACGAGCTGTGGACGGGAGATTTCTCATCAAACGGGGGCATGCATATGGGGATGCTTGTGACATCATTAAACTACAGCTCCTGGATGGGTGGGGGGTTGTGCAGAGGTGTACACAGCAGTGGGAATCAGATGTGGCCAGGACAGGGAGGGGGATCAGTTCAGCGGGGGGGGGGGGGGGGGGGGGGGATAATTATAGGTAGAGAGATTCTGCAACACCAGTAGGGAATCGGGATTAGCCGTCATTGCTGGACCAACGAGCAATGCTTGTGACATCATTGATCTACAGTTCCTGGATGGGAAGGGGAAATTTGTGCAGATTTGTACACAGCAGGGGGAATGAGATGCGGGCAGGACAGGGAGGGGGATCAGTGTGGCGCGGGGGGGGGGGAAATTACAGGGAGAGATATAATGCAACACCAATAGGGAATTGGGATGAGCCTTGGTTCAGTTTGAATCCTGAAGTCAGCCATCATTGCTGGACCAATGAGCTATGGGTGGGAGATTTCTCATGCCACGGAGGCATCGGAATGTCCGACTGTGTGTACAAGGGCTTACTGTTATACTGTAATGTTACTTTGTTTTATTGTTAACCATCATTTGCTTAGCAGGTACGGCATTCAGCTGCAGCACGGGCTTATTTATCTTGACAGCAACAGCGTTTGCTCCCATATGTAATGCCATGACTCCATCGCTGTCGGAGGTGATTTCACCCCCACAGTTAAAAAAAAGAGCATATATGCCGAAGCATGGGGGCAGGGGTGGAGGGGCGATTTGCTCCCAACATTAGGGGTGGATTGCCCCCATGCTTCAGCATACATTTTTTAGGCACAGATTGCATTAAAAAAAAAAAGTATTTTTAATATGTTTTATTGTATTTGCTATGCAGGTATGGCAAGTCTTACTGTTATACTGTAATGTTACTTTTTTATTGTTAACCATCATTTTCTTAGCAGGTATGCCATTCAGCTGCAGCACTGATTTATTTATCTGAACAGCAACAGCATTTGCTCCAACTATAAGGGCGGCACAGTGGTTAGCACTCTCACCTAGCAGTAAGAAGGGTCGCTGGTTCAAATCCCAACCACGACACTACCTGCCTGGAGTTTGCATGTTCTCCCTGTGCCTGCGTGGGTTTCCTCCGGGTACTCCGGTTTCCTCCCACAATCCAAAGACATGCAGGTAGGTTAATTGGCTTCTGTCCAAAATTGGCCCTGGTATATGAATGGGGACCTTGGATTGTGGGCTCCTTGAGGGACAATTGCAGACACTCACTCAGGTTGAATTGGATGGACTGGTGTCTTTATTCAACCTTACTATGTAACTATGATATGTAAAGATGTGACTCCAGCGCTGTCAGAGGTGATTTCACCACCACAGTTTAAAAAAAATGGTGCATGTATGCCCATCATTAGAAGTGGGTGGATGAAAGGTGGTATTCTAAAGGTGGGCATACCCACCGATCAATCTCTTTTTATCGTTCAGCCCACAGGCTGCATAAAAAAAGAACATTATAATGTTTGTCCAACAAGGACCAGCAACGTACTGTATGTTGCTGGACTTTGAGTGGTTATACCAGAATGATGCCTGCAGGTTTAGGTATCATCTTGCTATCCTTCTTTTCAGCTTCCAAAACTTGTGGCAAAATGTAAAATATTCCATGGACTCAACATGCCTCTCAGAAAATTGCTTGAAGCGTCTTCTTTCCAAAACGGGGTCATTAGGGGGGGGTGGGAGGGGATGTGCTATCTTGTCATCTCATGGCCTTCAAAACTGTGATAGGTCGTGAGGAAGTGAAATCACCATTTTATGCCCTTAAGAAAGTGTGAAGGTGGTGCTTGGTTTTTTGGGGATCTGTTCAAGGCTAGGCTACCAAAAAGTCTCACACATGTGGTATCCTCGTACTCAGAAGAAGCAGCAGAATGTATTTCGGGGTCTCATTTCACATATGCCCATGGCATGTTTGAGCAATAGATCATTTAGTGCAAACTTTGTGCAAAAAAAAAAAATATTTAATTTTACGCCCTTAGAAATCCTGAAGGTGGTGCTTAGTTTTCGGGGTCCTTTAAGCGGCTAGGTTGCCAAAAAGTCTCACACATGTGATATCCCCGTACTCAGGAGAAGCAGCAGAATGTATTTTGGGGTGTAATTCCACATATAACCATGGCATGTGTGAGCATTATATAATTTAGTGACAACTTTGTGTAATTCTTTTTTTGTCATTTTTTAATCATTTGTGAGAAAAAAAATCAAATATTGAATGGGCTTAACATGCCTCTCAGAAATTTCCTTGGGGTGTCTACTTTCCAAAATGGGGTGATTTGGGGGGGGGGGGGGGGGGTTGTACTGCCCTGCCATTTTAGCAACTCAAGAAATGAGATAGCTGCTTAAATTCCAGAAAATGTACCCTAGTTTGTAGACGCTATAACTTTTGCGCAAACCAATAACTATATGCTTATTGACATTTTTTTTTACCAAAGACATGTGGCTGAATACATTTTGGCCTAAATGTATGACGAAAATTGAGTTTATTCATTTTTTTATAATAAAAAATAGAAAATATAATTTTTTTCAAAATTGTCTGTCTTTATTTGTTTATATCGCAAAAAAATAAAAGTCGCCGAGGCAATCAAATACCATCAAAAAAAGCTATTTGTGGGGAAAAAAAGGACGCAAATTTAGTTTGGGTACAGCATTGCATGACCGCGCAATTACCAGTTAAAGCAGCGAAGTGCCAAATTGTAAAAAGTGCTCTGGTCATTGAGCAGCCAAATCCTCCGGGGCTGAAGTGGCTAACCTGTGCCTTAACCTGCTTGCCCTTGACCAATTTCTGGATTCCGGCCTGACTATTGTGACCTTGGCTTGTACTCTGACCCAACACCTGTCTGGTGCTTCTGTGCCTCGCTGCCTGACTGTGTATTGACCCTGGCCTTTATCCTCACTCTGCCCCCGTTTTATGTTCCTGTACCTTTACTGCCCGGCTGTTGATGAACTTTTGGCTTGTGTCCTGGCTACACTCCTGTCTGCTGATCAATCTTCACCATGTTCCAGTTCCTAGTGCCTGCCTGATGATCCACAGTAATCTGCATCCTGCAAAACTCAGCTGGCACTAGCTGTTTCACCAGCCCTCATGCCACTCTGTGTCCCCGCGCCTCCTGTCGTCCTTACCAGAGGTGTTGGACAAGAGGTGCAAAAGAATCCCCATCTACAGCTTGACCTCCACCAGGTACATGACATGATGCCTGCTGCCAAAGACACTGGGCAGGTTAGTAAAGGGGATGTCAACCCAGGGTCATCAAAAGTTTGGGGCATAGCATGTCATGAAAAGTTTGGGGCAAAGAGCATCACTGCCGAGGCTGAGCAGTTGGAGTGGATTGGTTCAGGGTTTACTCAATCTAACTGGTCCTGAGGGGACAGAGTGGAGTGCCAGGAAATTGAGAGGATCCCAGAGTAAGACCCTAAATTAGAGGTGCAAAGGTCACATATCATCTAGATACTGGAGAGTGCTAGAAGACTACAGCTAGATGTTGCCTACAGGAAGCTTGGGATAGCTTTTTTTCCCAACCGCGCACACAATGGCCCAGAATCACACACAGGATTCTTATCAAGATAGACCTCAACACTTGTGTCCCACTAGGGAAAAATAGGATTTTTATAACAGCTTACCTGTAAAATTCTTTTCTTTGATGTACATCAGGGGACACAGAGCCATAGTAATAACTATGTGGGTTATATCGGACCATCAGGTGCTGGACACTGGCACGCCCCTTAAGGCATGAACTTCCCCATATAACCCCTCCCACTACTGGGAGCCCTCAGTTTTGTAGCCAAGCAATCAAAGTGTATAAGAAGAAGAAGGGAGGGACCTCTGTGTCCCCTGATGTACATCAAAGAAAAGGATTTGACAGGTAAGCTGTTATAAAAATCCTTTTTTTTTTTCTTACATCAGGGGACACAGAGCCATAGTAATAACTATGTGGGATGTCCCATAGCAATGGCAACTGAAGGGGGGAGACAGAATCAAGGAAACAGGAGGCCAGAGGACTGCAGCCTGCAGTGTATGCTGTGCTCAAAGGCAATATCCTCATGCCCTTTAATATTCATTTGATAAAATCGAATAAACATATGAACCGAAGAGTTGCGGTCTTATAGATCTGAGCCATAGGGGCCTGATGATGCACCACCCAAGAGGCACTAATCGCCCTGGATGAGTGTGCTCTTTTTTTTTTAATTTCATAATCTTTATTCATTTTCATCATTGTTTTACATAATAGAAACAAGAGAAACATTCTCTATAACACGTATTACACTTTTTTCACCCTAACAGATACAGTAATTCTATGGGTCAGCATAAAACCTTTAGGAAGCGTTCCTATCCATAGTGTGTCAATAATTCTTCTGTCTGGCCCCCCTTTTCACTCACTACCCAGGTATTCTTCCTTCCCCTCTTTCCCTTCCACTCTCTCTACTCATCCTCCTCCTCTCCCATGCCTCACACTGGGTGGCCCATTCTATCCAACCAGGGTTTCCACATCTTTTTAAATTCTTTAAAATTTCCTCTCCTTATGTATATCACCCTCTCTTTCCATATTGTTTCCATAATTACTAACTGCCAGTCCGCTGCTGAGGGGACATTTTTTGCTTGCCACCTTTGTGCTAACAATTTTCTTGCCTGGAACAAGCACCTCAGTATTGCTTTATTTGTATATCGCGAACTTCCCTTTACTTCTCCCAGGCCCAGCACACATATCCTGGGATCCCCCTTGATCGCCACTCTAAATATTTCATTCAGAGTGGTAACAATCTCTGACCAGTAGCGGAACAATTTTGGGCATCGCCAGAACATGTGTGCCAGATCTCCAGACTCTTGGCATCTAGGGCATTTATCATCTGCTCTGCATCCAAAGCTAAACAGTCTTTTTGGTGTATAATAAGCTCTGTGAAGCAACATTAGATGTGACATCTTCTGGGCAGGCGAAACTGAAATTGAATATCCATCCTCCAGTATTTTCATCCACTGTACATCTGTAAGGATTCCAAATTCCTCCTCCCATTTCCTTCTGCATTTAAACCTTTCTGGACTCCCTATACTTCCTTCGCATATAGTTGGATATACATCCGCTATAAATCCTTTTGTCCTTACTGAAGCATTTAATCTGCCAAAAATAGGGGAGTTATTCCACACTGGGCCTTGCCTATTGAATTGTTTCTCTAGAGCATGTCTAATTTGAAGGTATTTATAAAATGATTGTTTTGGTATGTCAAACTCTGATCTTAAAGCACTAAATGTCTTTAATATTTTCCCTGTATATAACTGGGCCAGCTTATTTATCCCCTTTACTTCCCATTCTTTATATCCCCCTATTTCTTCCATTTCCTGCAAGTTCCGATTATCCCACAGAGGGGTATATTGAGTTAAGCCTCCCAGACCTTTAATCGCCTTAACTGCCTTCCACACTTTTACTACTAATTTTATTGTAGGAGTTTTTTTTTTTTTGGGAAATGAATTTGCCTCCAGAGCTTCTACCATATTCTTATGGGGTGTCTCTATTAACATTAGGGCCCTGTTATTTCCACCACCTATCTCCTCGCTCATTCCCAAGTGTTGTAGTTGAGCAGCTAAAAAGTAGCTTCTTGGGTGTGGAACTGCCATCCCTCCTTTTCTTGTTGGTGATTGCAAAGTTTGCAAAGCAATCCTTGATACTCCCCCTCTCCATATAAGCTCTCGAAATAATACCTCCATTTTCCTGAACCACGTTATATCTACCCATATCGGGGAGTTGTGTAACACATACAATAGCTGGGGCATCCATACCATTTTAATCAAATTACATCTCCCTGCAGTCGATAATGGAAGTCTTTTCCAAATTTCGATTTTGTTTTTAAATTTAGCTATTAATGGAACCATATTGTCACTTATATATTTATTAGGATCTCTTTGTATATGTATCCCCAGATATTTCATGCGCTCCACTACTTCCAGCTGCACACCTATCACTGGGCTTTGAGCCCTACTTTTATCCAATAACATTAAAGCTGATTTTTCCCAGTTTATATCCAGGCCTGAAAACCTCCCGAAATCCGTAATAAGTTTCATCCCTTGTCTGAGGGACTGCTCTGTGTCCCCCAGAAAGAGGAGAATATCGTCCGCATATAGCGCTATCCTCTCTTCCCTCATCCTCCTTTGAAAACCAACCATATTCATATTGGATCTAATTGCGATAGCTAGTGGTTCTATTGCCAGGGCGAAGATCAGGGGTGACAAAGGGCACCCCTGTCTTGTCCCCCTCTCTAATAAGATCCTATCTGAATATTCGTTATTAACCCTAATTCTAGCACTGGGGCCGTTGTACAGGGTTTTTACCCATGCAATAAAATTAGGGCCAAACCCAAATTCCCCCAGTACCCGCCAGATGTAACTCCATTCTAAGCTATCGAAGGCCTTGATTACGTCCAAAGCCATTATTGCCTTATTACCTTCGTTTTCAGTTGGTACCTGCATATTAAGGTATAATCTTCTTATGTTAGTACTTGTAGATCTGCCTGGGATAAAACCTGTTTGGTCGGGATGTATCAACCTGGATATAATTTTATTCAATCTAATGGCTAATACTTTGGCTAATATCTTAGCGTCCGCACATAGAAGGGAAATGGGTCGGTAAGACTGAGTTTCCAACGGGTCTTTTCCCTCCTTGTGCAAGACTATTATTGTTGCTTCAGTCATTGAGGTAGGCAATCTCCCCTCCTTTTTCGCCCAGTTAAATACTTTAAGGAGCTCTGGAAGCAATATTCTACCATAATATTTATAGGTTTCCGCAGGAAGACCATCTGGTCCTGGGGATTTCTTATTGGCCATTTCTGACACTGCGCATTGAATTTCCTCAATTGTTAATGGGGCTTCCATTATGTCACTCTCCTCCTTAGTTAGGGACGGTATTTTAATACTCGCAAAGAACCTATCCATATCCTCGCCCTCTCCCGACCCCTGTGAGGTATACAGTTTAGCGTAAAATCCCCTGAAGGTTTCTATAATCACTGATCTCTGTGCTGTGATTTCACCCTTCTCGGTCCTAATCACTGGGACGGTAGATGGCGAGGAGTTACTTCTTACAATCTGTGCCAACATCTTTCCAACTTTTTCCCCTTCCCCATACTCCACTTGTTTTTGGAACAATCTTTTATTCTCTATTTTCCTGGTGATCACTACCTTATGTTCCCGTTGTTTCTCTATCCATATTTTTTGTTTCTCTGGGGTGGGGTTTTCTATATATGCTCTCTCTGCGATTACTAAATCCCTTTTAACCCTATTCTCCCATTCATTAGATGTTTTCTTAACATTCGCTACCTGTTGAATAAGAATCCCCCTGAGGTAGGCCTTCAATGCGTCCCATATTACTCCTACTTCTGCAGACTCATTATTAAACTCCATAAACTCTGCTACTTTAAGTAGCACCTTATCGGGGTCCCCTATTAACTCAAACCATACAGGATTCATATTCCATACTCTTGGGGGTTTTATACCCCCTAAATTTACCGACACTGTCACTAACGAGTGATCCGACACCCCTCTGGGTTGATAAATTATTTCCTTTACTATTCGGCTTGCCTCCTCATTCCCAAGGACTAAGTCTATTCTTGAGAGTGAGGAGTATGAGCTTGAAAAACATGAGTATTGCAACTGATCCGGGTTACGCATTCTCCATATATCAAACAAGCCCCCCTCCAACAAAAATCGAGACAACCGGGTCTCAGCTTCTGTCTGCATATATATTCCTGATGGAAACCTATCCTGGCTTTTATTAATAACCTCATTAAAATCTCCCATTACTATAACTGGGATCCCTGATTTGTCCACTATAAATTCCATCAAACAATATAGAACTTCCAGTTTAAATGGAGGAGGAATATAAATATTTGCAAAAACATACTCCTGATCTTCAATTACACAATGTAAAAAAATAAACCGCCCTTCTTTATCTATATTGATCTGCCGACAGGAGAACGCCACCTCTCTCCTTACCAGCACGGCCACCCCCCTCGAATAGGAGGTGTGGACTGAGTGGTACTGAACTTGGAATTTCCTACTCTGACTTTTTAATTTGGTTTCTTCAGTTAGGTGAGTCTCCTGTAGGCAGATCAATCCCACATCACACCTTTCCAGGGTGTCAAACACTGCTGCTCTTTTTACAGAGGCTCCTAGCCCTCGGACATTCCAAGAGCCGATGTTCAAAACTCTAGACTGCATAACTCTAGGAAGTGCGGAGAAGGAAAAAAGAAGAGCAAAGAACCTTGAAACTCAACATTAAAATTAGAATTCCCCAACGTTGAGCAGAGATAATCCCTACATCTCCCCCTATAGTTCGTGACGAGGAAGAGGATGCAAGAAGGAGATATAAAAAAGAAAGTGAGACCCCACTCAATAAATACTCTAATAAATTTATACAATTGTTTATACTTCATAGTGTCAACCCTTCTCAATCTTCCCTTGTGAAAGCGAAATCTAAACTTTACATCTATACATACAATTACCCTGTGTTTACTCTTCGCTTTTAACTTATCATCAATAACTGTGAAAATATTACCCTTTTCCTGTGTTTTATATGCTCCCATATTCCCTGAACCCTCCCCCCTCCCCCCTACATACCTATCCAGGTTACCCCTAGGGGCTTTTTCCGTGACTACTACTCTCCAACACACTCCCTCCTGCTCCCTCCACTCCCCTCCTTCTCTCATATTTCCGTTACCACCCCCCTCCCGATCCCCCCCCCACACCCACCTCATACTCAACAACCTCCCCCTTTGACCCTCCCATTTCTCATTCATAAATTCCTATTATACTATGTGCCTCTCACTACACCCTGACTTAAGTATATCATACAAAAAAAAATTTCCTTTTTTCTTTTTTTTTTCCCCCTCTTCCCCTTACTTCCTGTACAGTGCATCTAATACATCTCCTCTATGCAAATATCCCCCTCCCCCGGGGAGAGAGAAAGAGAAAAAAAAAAAAAAAAAAAAAAATAGAAATAGGGAAAGCAAAAGAGGAAAGGAAAAAGGGGGATAAAGGGGAACCATACACATATATATATATAAAAAAAAAAAAACATCACTTCTTCAATAATTGATCTCCCTTCTCCTGCACCCAAGCTTCTACATTTGCCGGGGTGTCAAAAAATAAAGTCTCTCCCAATGCTACTACCCGTAACCTAGACGGGTAGAGCAAAGCATATGTAACGTCCAATTTCTGGAGTCTGCGCTTAATCTCTATAAATTCTGCTCTGCGCTTCTGCAGGTCTGGGGAAAAGTCAGAATAAAACGAAACTTTTGTGCCTCTATAAATAATACTCCCCATCTCCCTGGCCCTGCGAAGCAGAGCAACTTTATCTCGAAAATTCAAAAATTTCAGTAGCACGGATCTGGGCTGACCCCCCCGATGCAGAATTCTAAGCGGAACTCTATGTGCCCTTTCTATGGCAAAATGTTGGGAAAAGGTCTCTCTACCAAACACTTCAATTAACCATCTTTCCAAAAACTCCATTATATCAGAGCCTTCACACTTCTCCGGGAGGCCTACCAGTCTTATATTGTCCCTTCGGAGTCTGTTTTCCATTTCATCCAATTTCCCGTCATATTTACCCATTTGTGTTTTAAGATCTTTAACCTCTTGGTTTAGTGGGTACACCTCATCTTCAATCTGAGAAATTCTACCTTCTGCTGCTGTTATTCTGTCAACCGTTATCTGAAGTTCCTGCCGCATAAAGGACAGTTCTTCTTTAATACTTCTTGTTTGATCACATAACTCTAGCAGTGACTGTTTACAAATGTTAACAGCCCCCAAGACCTCCTTCAGCGTCGGTTCTTCTTCACCAAGTATTGAGGGCTCCTGCATGGGGTTTATCTCAGATCTTCCGGCTACACCCGTACTTTTGTTATTTGTATGTTTTGTACCCACTTGTGTCGACTGCCCTTGACTCTTTCTATCCATAGGAGGTTTCACTTGACTCCCCTGTCCCCCCTTAGTTGGCGTATTATCGGGAGTATGAGCATGAGCATATTTTTCCAGCTTGGCTGCTGCTGATATCCCGGCTGTTGTTGCACTGTACTGGGGGTCTTTTTCCTTATCTTTGTCCTTGGCCGATCTCAGTGATTGTGCCCCAACATTTTCCTGCCTAACATGCTCCTCCCCTCTCCTCCTAGCAGACATAATTCAAATCCGCAAGTGTCCCGCGGGGACTCCCCTTCCTCCTTTATCTTACACTTTACCTACTCTCTTTAAGGAAAAAAAAAAAAAAAAAAAAAAAAAAAAAAAAAAAA
Source organism: Lithobates pipiens (assembly GCF_037356315.1). Lineage (NCBI taxonomy): Eukaryota > Metazoa > Chordata > Amphibia > Anura > Ranidae > Lithobates > Lithobates pipiens. The sequence goes on from NW_027507787.1 coordinate 231,489,449, forward strand.
AAAAAAAAAAGGGGGGGGGGGTAATTTTTCCTGGGCCAAGGCAAGAAAAAAAAAAAAAAAAAAAACCGGGAATTTTCACAAATTTCAGCTACTCCGCAGCTGCTCCACTGTATTAAAAATGAGTCGGTTCCTTCCTTTTACTCCTCTTCATCCCCTTTTTCCAGCAGTTACGAAAGATAGCCGTCCTTAAATTTCCATTTATATATATTTCTTATTATTGCACTTTTCCCAGAGATACTGCAACGTCCACAGCAACCCCCCCTCTGCTTCTCCTTTAATTCGGTTCAGTTAAGCTCAAAAAGCAGTAGTAAGGGATCTGGTTGTAGCTGTGACATTCTATCTCGTCTCAGTACTGCGGCTCATCTCAAACGGATTATACAAGATCTCACCGGGAGCTGAGAGTCCTCTCCTCAGCCCTCTGCACGCTGTCAATGGAGGACTCGAGGGACCCCACCGCTCCGCCGTGCTCCACCGTGCGCCGCCTGCGCACGCACACGCCACCACTCTCACCAGGCGTTCAGCACCGGCCTCCGTTAGATTCCACCGGTCCACCGATCTTTAAAAAGGCTAGCAGGTTTTAGATCACAAACTTTGTGCTGTCCCAGCTTCAGTCAAAAAAAAAAAAAAAAACCTTTAAGAAGGGGCAGTAACCCAACAGATCAGAAGGGTTCTGACAATGACAGCTACACTTGGGTTTGATATGTCCCGACAAAATACATACAAATAAGGTGAGCCAGCAACTCCTCCAGGAAACTAAAGAGAAAACAAAAAGCTCTGCTTCTTTAAATTGTTACTTAAGCCATCCGCTTAATTATCTCCCTGGAGATGCAATAGATACTTCTCTTCACTCCCCTCAGCTGTTTCTCAATACTTTATTTCTGCTTATTTCACCAGTCTTATTTTTCTAAACAGTGGCTGTGCAGCAAGCTTAACATATACCAAATACCTCTCGGCCTTAGTGTTGCTCCGGTCTTAGTCCGCAATCCAGCTACTTCACAGAGGGGGGTAGGAGAGGGGGATAGGAGACTGTCTCTTCTTTAATAGTGCACCTGCTGCCATCGGGTTATGAGTCCCACCGCAGGACGGAACAACCAGCATACAAAAAAGAGGAAGAATGTCCGTTCGGCGTGAGGTCCATAGCGATCGTAGGTCCCACCACTCGAAAACCGCCCTCCCAGCCACCGGAGGAGACGCCGCTCAGCGTGGAGGCATAGGGAGGTCAGCGAGAGAAGACGCTGTACAGCGTGGAGGCATAGGCGGGGGGGCCAGCGGGAAGAGACGCAGCTCAGTGTAGCTCAGTGAAGAGTCATGGGGAGGGGAGCGAGACGCCACTCACTCACACATGCTCATCCTCCTCGCACAGCATCCGGTCACACCCCTTGAAGGGTGAGTGTGCTCTTAATCTGAGAAGGAAGAATTTTCTTCTTTAAGCTGAAGCCTGATCAATCACTTGACAAATCCATTTGGAAAATAGTGGATCTTGATGCTGCCTGTCCATATCTTGGACCCTCTGGCAGTACAAACAAAACCTGTGTTTTGCGAACCTGAGCAGTTGCCTTTAAATAGATTCTGATCGCTCTTACTACATCGAGACTGTAGTGCTTTCTCTTCCCCAGATTAAGGCTTCTGGGGAGAAAGAAGGAAGAATAATATCTTGGTTTAAATGAAAATCTGTTACCATTTTTGGTAAGAATTCAGGATGAGGACATAAAACCACCTCATCCTTATGCATGGTGAAATATGGGTCTTACAAGACAGAGCCGTTAGTTCCGATACTCTTCTAGCAGAAGAAATAGCAAGCAAAAAAGATTATCTTTCTTGAACCAAGAGAATTTCTCATAAGGTTCAAATGGCTGATTTAACAAAGCCGGTAAGACCAATCTTAAATCCTAAAGATTTAGAGGTGCCCTGATAGGGGGAATAAACCATGTTACCCCCTGAATAAGCTACACACCAAAAGCGGGAAGCAAGAGGCCATAGGAAAAGACATCGACACGTTCTGGATCTGGCTCTTGATAAAAGTCAAGGCCAGCTTCATTTCAGATCCCAAATGCAGGAATCAGGAATCCTGCCTATTGACATACTTCCTGGGGTGCCAACCCTTGGATCCATACCAAGAAACCTATGCCTTCCAGATTCTATAGTAATTTATTCTGGAAGCTGGCTTCCTGGGCTTAGTCAAAGTAGACAATACTGAAGGAGATCACCCACGATTTTTTATAGAGTGGAATTCAACAGTCAAACCTGTTAAACTCCTTGTCCGTAAAGTAGGATGAAATACCATACCTTGTGCAAGAAGGTCTGGCTATAATGGCAGAGTCCAAAGGACTCCTACTGCCATCTTTATGATCTCGATAAATTAAAATCTTCTGGGACCTGGCTGGGGCCACCAGAATCACCTCCTTCTGTTCCTGCTTAATCCTGCGGAGAAGGCGCGGAAGTAGCAGAGCTGGAGGAAATGCATAGATCAGTGAAAACTGATCCCCCTGGAAAGACTAATGCGTCTGTTCCGCCTGCTAGCGGACCCCTTGTTTAACATTAACCTGAAGGGCCGTCTCTTATGCACAATTTTATTCAAAGACTAAAGAGGATTCAGGCCTTGTTTGTTTCCAATACGCTTGGCTCCTGACATAGGTCAGAGCCTAAATTGGTGGTTGTTATCCAGCAGAAAAATCTTTATCCTGCAAGGTGTTAACAACAGATGCCAGCCTTCTAGGCTGGGGAGCAACCCTGGAAGAAGATTCTGTCCAGGGAAGATGGTCCGGGTTAGAGGACCTTGCCTATCAACTTTGTTGGAAGTTTCAGGCAGTGCATCTGGCCATAGAATCTTGGCGGTCAGATTACTGGACTGTCCTGACAGGATTCAGTCTGACAGAGCCACGGCGATGGCTTACATTGATTACCAGGGGAGGCACGAGAAGTCGTGCAGCCCAAAAAAGAGGTGAATAATGTTCTAGCTTTGGCAGAACACAACACTCCTTGCCTATCAGCAATTTTAATATTTCAGGTGTACTACTTGAGACTGGTGGAGGCCACCATTTCCCCTAAAAATCTCCTGCAGCCAAATGAAGGAATTTTCCTTTATCCTGATAAGTTTAATTAGTCCTACAATGGAACTGATTCACGTCTGGGGTAAGAATACGTTCTTTTGTATGGTATCTATAACCAGCCCCCCAAGTAGCCTTTGATGGTTTTAAGGAGAATCTTCCTAGGCTGAGAATCCAACCTAGAGATTTCAGATATCTACAGCTGAGATGAGACTCTGGTTTTAGACCTGAGACTGAATGATCTAGTAAAAGTAGATCTTCTAATAGGCTAGGACCGTTATGCCTTGAGCCCTTAACCTTAGGATCCTCCGAAGAGGAAAAATAAGTATCTTCCAATATTTGGGAAGATCTACCTGATCCTCAGCCTCCTGCACCTCAACAAAAAGGGCCCTGAGGACTAGATGGGAATCTGCTATGTTTAGTCCTGCTATGGAGAGACATCATAGCAATAATCTTTTATGGTAGAAGAAAAAACCTGTTTGTATGAAATACACAGGGACAAAATTGTTCTACCTTTGATGGCTCATCTGACTGGCCGTACTTTTCTTTCTACCTCTCAGGAGGATGACATTCTTTTGGGAGGGTTTTTAGCTTGTTGTATACCATTAAACCCTTAGAACCCTTAGAGGAGTTCCTGATCCCTTTGTCACTCATAACTTACAGTATAAAGCAGAGGCAGTACAGCAAAAGAATGTTTCACTTGCTAGGCTATAGTACAGTACAATAACTGCTATTAATACTAGCTATACAGTACAATGTTGTCAAAAGGGAAATGCCACCAAACCTGACCAGCAACCACTCTGCTCTTTCCCTCCACCACTAGGCAGTAGCTTCTCTTGCAGAGCTGTAAACTACTTCCTACATGTGTGGCCGGCGTCTGACGCCGCTTAGCCATGCCCCCCGTGCGGAAACGCCCCCTCCTTCCTCTTTCAAACAGGAAAGTTGAATCTCCCTCGTGAGCGCTAGCATCATGGCGGGAGGGCGGGGTAAATCCTCTGCCCAGCAAGCGGTCGCGGCTTGCCAAAAAAAATGTTTTTTTCTGTGAAAGAAAAAAAAAAGGCAGCTGGCTGGCATTCAATCAGACAAAAATCACCAATCTGGGGGCCCAGGGAGTGATCAGACCCCCCCCTTCATACCTGAGGTTCTGAGCTGGCTTGAACGGAGAGGAGAGTGGAGATTTCACCGTTTCCAGCGTCAGAATAGTGAGTACTCAATACAGCCTCCAGTGGTGACACATAAACATGACATGACATGAAAACACAATACATGGAAGGAGAGATTCCTGAGAAAATCTCCCTTACTTTATCTCGCAGCAGGGTTTATCAGAGATAAAAACCCAATCTTCACCCTTCACAGTAGGCTCCGAGACCTTCTTAAAAGGAAACCTTCAGAAACTGGGGAACACTCACTGTTATTCCACAATCCTGGACCTGTGAGAAGACCCTGCCAGTAAACCTTTTATTGGCCTCACTAACAAAAAGCACTGGATCCCAGGGTCCAGCTCTTAAAGCATTCGCAAGCAAAACCTTGTGTCTTCGGATGACGAGGCCCGGGTACCATTTATTAAGTCCATTACGGAGACATCAGAACGGATCCGGTCAGGATGGCTGGCTCTCATCAAAGGATTACTGCCCGTGGAGCTCAGTACACACATCCTTACACGTGCCCAACACCTTAGACACTGGCGGAAAAACTGAGGACTCCCAGTAGTGGGAGGGGTTATATAGTGGAAGATCACACCTTAAGGGGTGTGCCAGTGTCCAGCACCTGATGGTCCGATATAACCCACATAGTTATATGGCTCTGGGTCCCCGATGTAAGAAAAGAAAGGTTGTACACTGCAAAGGAGTGTATAGAAGTCTGTGGCATTAGGGGCATTAGTACAGGTATGAATACCCATATGGGTATAAAGGGCTATTAGAGGAGGATGAGAGGCATTCCCTGCGAGGGAAACCTAGATTTGTTTGCTGAACTTGCTTTTAATAAAAATGGGCAAACAAAGCCCTTAAAGAGGAAGTAAACCCTGATGAGTTTGATTCCCTGCCAAGGTAAAGCATAATGGACTACTATGCATCGCATAGTAGTCCATTATGTGTCACTTACCTGACACAGGAGCCAGCGAAGTCACCACTGTCCCCTGTAGTCCGGCGCATCCATCTTCTCGGTGGGTCTCCTGCTCCGCCACGATGACGTCACCCCCGCGCATGCGCACGGGAGCCGCCACTCGCGGCATGTCACCATTGACCGTGGCGGGCTCAGTGGGCTTGCGCGCCGCTGTCTACGGCGCATGCGCCGTAGACAGCGGTGCCCGTCTTCAGGTAAATATCTCCTAAACCGTATAGGTTTAGGAGATATTTCTTGGACCTACAGGTAAGCCTTAATCTAGGCTTACCTATAGGTCAAAGTTGGTTGTAAGGGTTTACAACCACTTTAAAAAGAACCAGCGAGTGGCGGTGTCCTTAAACTGTACACTCGACGCTAGTTCTTTACAATATATATATATATATATATATATATATATATATATATATATATATATAAGCTAATTGGATTTGAGCATAGCTATATCTTATTTCTATTGCATAGCCAAGGTCAGTGACCAGACCTGAACCTGTAGCTCTCCTACAACTTGTGTCTACACCAGAGCCGATCCGGCCTATACGCTCACTACGCAAGCTGCGTAGCACCCCCCTACACCTCTGGCTGGCCATTTAGAGTACAGTGGGGAGAGGTGGGAGGAACTGGAAGGTGGCAATCGGCAGCTCAATGGTGCCGGTGTGGGCAGCAGGATTTCCCTGGGGCTTGTAGTACTCTCTCAAGTGTCAGTGTATACCAGTGATATGCAATTAGCGGACCTCCAGCTGTTGCAGAAATACAAATCCCATGAGGCACAGCAAGACTCTGACAGCCACAAGCATGACACCCAGAGGCAGAGGCATGATGGGACTTGTAGTTTTGCAAAAGCTGGAGGTCCGCTAATTGCATATCCCTGGTGTATACAGTGGAGAGAAGGGCGGGGCCTCTGACCCGGGCAGGTATCAGTTTCACTTTCACTCTACTTGAACCTTTGGGGACATGTAGGAGGGGGGCCTCTGGGGACACTAGTGTAAGAGGGGGGTTCTCTGGGGACACTGATGTAAGAGGGGGCCCTTTGGGGACACTGATGTAAGAGGGGCCCTCTGGGGACACTGATGTAAGAGGGGCATTCTGGGGACACTGATGTAAGAGGGGCATTCTGGGGACACTGATGTAAGAGGGGCCCTCTGGGGACATTGATGTAAGAGGGGGCTCTTTGGGGACACTGATGTAAGAGGGGCCCTCTGGGGACACTGATGTAAGAGGGGGCTCTCTGGGGAACCTGTGTAAGGAGGGGCTCTCTGGGGACACTAATGTAAGAGGGAAGGCTCTCTGGGGACACTAATGTAAGGGGATAATCTTTTGGGACCCTGGTGTAAGGGGGGCTCTCTGGGGACCCTGGTGTAAGGGGGGCTCTCTGGGGACTCTGATGTAAGGGGAGGCCCTCTGGGGACCCTGATGTAAGGGGAGGCCCTCTGGGGACCCTGATGTAAGGGGAGGCCCTCTGGGGACCCTGATGTAAGGGGAGGCCCTCTGGGGACCCTGATGTAAGGGGAGGCCCTCTGGGGACCCTAATGTAGGGGAAGGCACTCTAGGGACCCTGATGTAAGTGGGGCTCTCTGAGGACACTGATTTAAGGGGGGCTCTCTGGGGACCCTTGTGTAGGGGGGCTCTCTGGGGACCCTGGTGTAAGGGGGGCTCTCTGGGGACCCTGATGTAAGGAGGGGCTCTCTGGGGACCTTTATGTAAGTAGGGAGGCTCTCTGTGGACCCTAATGTAGGGGGAGGCTCTATGGGGACCCTGATGTATGGGGGGGCTCTCTGGGGACCCTGATGTAATGGTGGGCTCTCTGGGGACCCTGATGTAGGGGGAGGCTCTCTGGGGACCCTGATGTAGGGGGAGACTCTCTGAGGACTGATTTAAGAGGGGCTCTCTGGGGACCCTTGTGTAAGGGGGGCTCTCTGGGGACCCTGGTATAAGGAGGGGCTCTCTGGGGACCCTAATGTAAGGGGAGGCTCTCTGGAGACCCTGATGTATGTGGGGGCTCTGTGGGGAGCCTGATGTAAGGGGGGGCTCTCTGGGGACCCTGATGTAAGGGGAGGCTCTCTGGGGACCCTAAAGTAGGGGGAGGCTCTCTGGGGACCCTAATGTAGGGGGGAGGCTCTCTGGAGACCCTGATGGAAGGGGGAGGCTCTCTGTGGATCGTAATGTAGGGGGAGTCTCTCTGGGGACCCTGATGTAATATATATATTGTTGTACTTATTCTTTGACCGTTTTGTTTAAAGGAGGGAGGATTGTATTGGGAGCACTGAAGTGTCAGATGTGACTGTCTGGCAATGGCAAATGGTTTACATAGCTCACGGCATCACGAGTCAGGTAGAGGGCCCCTTAGCAGAATTTTGCTTAGGGCCCCAGGTAGGTCAGGATAGGCACTGATCTGCACCATACTGGCACTATACTCACTGGAGCATTTGCAGAGTAGAGTAGGGACTGGCCAGAGAGGGATTACTTTGACGCAGTTGGCCAGCTTAAACATGCATTACAATGTGTGTGAACTAAAAATCCCTGTATTTGTGTATAAAGGGTTCATTCTGTTCTTTTTTTTAATTCCAGACAGAGATTCTGACAGGTGGTTCCAAACATCGTGGAGAACTAAGCACAGATCTTTTGTGAACATTGGCTGCCTCAAATCCTTCTGTCTCTTTATGTCAGTTCAAACAGACTCCATGATGGTGAGTGAGAGCAGGGCTCTGTGGGGGCCAAACCATCACTTCCAGGACCCCTTGTTCTTCTTTACACTGAAGACAGATCTTAATGATATGGCTGTATGTTTATGGTCATGGGCAGAAAAAAAGTGGGGCCAATCAAACGCCTCTGTTATGGTGTGATGGATAAGTATCTGCCTATATTCTCAGCATTGAGGACACCATTGATCCTGACCAAATTTCCAACTCCATTTGCAGAAATGTAGCCCCAAACTTGCAAGGAATATCCACCAAGCTTCAGAGTTGGCTGCAGACACTTTTTATTGTACCGCTCTCCAATCTTTGACCAACAAAATGCCTCCAGCTACAGCCAAATATTAGGGATGCACCGAAATTTCGGCTGCCGAAACATATCGGCCGACAATGCCCTTTTTGGCTATTTGCCGAAAGGAAAAACCGGCCGATAATTGAGCCGAAAATGGGGTGGGGCCTGGGCAGGGGCGGAGCACCGTCCCTGCCACTGGTGCCGCCCATCATGGGAGGTGTATAGCGCATGAGAGCGGCTCTCCTCTCTCTTCGCTGCATCACTGGCTGCACAGGGGACAACAAAGCTGGCTGCACAGGGGACAACAACGCTGGCTGCACAGGGGACAACAACGCTGGCTGCACAGGAGACAACAATGGTGGCTGCACTGGGGACAACAACGGTGACTGCACTGGGGACAACAACGCTGGCTGCACTGGGGACAACAACGCTGGCTGCACTGGGGACAACAACGCTGGCTGCACTGGGGGCATCGCTGGCTGCACATGGGGACAACGCTGGCTGCACAGGGGACAACGCTGGCTGCACTGGGGACAACACTGGCTGCACTGGGGACAACACTGGCTGCACTGGGGACAACACTGGCTGCACTGAGTCTCTGACCACCTCCTGTACCATGTCGCCAGTCTCTGACCATCTCCTGTACCATGTCGCCAGTCTCTGACCATCTCCTGTACCATGTCGCCAGTCTCTGACCATCTCCTGTACCATGTCGCCAGTCTCTGACCACCTCCTGTACCATGTCGCCAGTCTCTGACCATCTCATGTACCATGTCCCCAGTCTCTGACCCTCCCCTGTACCATGTTGCCAGTCTCTGACCACCTCCTGTACCATGTCACCAGTCTCTGACCACCTCTTGTACCATGTCGTCAGTCTCTGACCACCTCCTGTACCATGTCGACAGTTTCTGACCACCTCCTGTACCATGTCGCCAGTCTCTGATCACCTCCTGTACCATGTCCCCAGTCTCTGACCCTCTCCTGTACCATGTCGCCAGTCTCTGACCACCTCCTGTACCATGTCGCCAGTCTCTGACCACCTCCTGTACCATGTCCCCAGTCTCTGACCCTCTCCTGTACCATGTTGCCAGTCTCTGACCACCTCCTGTACCATGTCACCAGTCTCTGACCACCTCTTGTACCATGTCGCCAGTCTCTGACCACCTCCTGTACCATGTCACCAGTCTCTGACCACCTCTTGTACCATGTCGTCAGTCTCTGACCACCTCCTGTACCATGTCGCCAGTCTCTGACCACCTCCTGAACCATGTCCCCAGTCTCTGACCACCTCCTGAACCATGTCCCCAGTCTCTGACCATCTCCTGTATAAAAATATTTTTTTTAAAACAGTCATTTTCAGTATCGGTGCTGTTTTTCGGTATCAGTTTTCGGCCTAGTGTATTTTTCATTTTCGGTATCGGTTTCGGCACCAAAAAACCCATTCGGTGCATCCCTACCAAATATTTCACATTTTTGACTCATCAGTTCAGAGCACCTGCTGCCATTTTTCTGCACCCCAGTTCCTATGTTTTTCCACATAGTTGAGTCACATAAGCCTTGTTTCCACATTCATCAACGCCTTAGCTTTGTTTTCACATATGCACGAAAACATGGGAACAGGGGTGCAGAAAAATGGCAGCAGGTGCTCTGGATTGATGAGTCAAAACTTGAGTCAATATTTGGCTGTAGCAGGAGGCAATTTGCTGGTGAAGGGTTAGAGAGCGGTACAATGGTGCGTGTCTGCAGGCAACTGTGAAGCATGGTGGTAGTTCTTTGCAAGTTTGGGGCTAAATTTTTGCAAATGGAATTGGAGATTTGGTCAGGATCCATGTGTCCTCAATTTTGAGAAATACAGGCAGATACTTATCCATCATGTCATACCAAAACAGAGGCATGTGATTGGCCTCAAACCTATTCGGCAGCAGGACAACCCCCCCAAACATACAGCCAATGTAATTAAGAACTATATTCAGAGTGAAGAACAAGAAGTCTTGGATGTGATGGTTTTGGCCCCCGCAGAGCCTGACCTCAACATCATTGGGTTTGCCTGGGATGACATAAGGAGAACGATTCTTGTCAATTAATTGTGCAGCTCTAACAGAGATTATTGTGTGCAATATATATCATTCCCTCAACTTTCTTCCTCTCCCCTTTCTTCCTTCCCCTTCCTTTTTTTTGATAAATATATATATATATATATATATATATATATATATACACACACACACACACACACACACATTTTTGTAAATATTTTCTTCTATCTTTTCATGTGACAACACTGAAGAAATGTCACTTGTCTACAATGTAAAGTAGTGAGTGTACAGCTTGTATAACAGTGTAAATTTGCTGTCCCCTCAAAATAACCACTCACAGCCATTGATGTTTAAACCGCTGGCAACAAAAGTGAGTACACCCCTAAGTGAAAATGTCCAAATTGGACCCAAAGTGTCAATATTTTGTGTGGCCACCATTTTTTTCCAGCACTGCCTTAACCCTCTTGGGCATGGAGGTCACCAGAGCTTCCCAGGTTGTCACTGGAGTCCTCTTCCCCTCCTCCATGGCGACATCACAGAGCTGGTGGATGTTAGAGATTTTGTGCTCCTCCACCTTCCGTTTGAGGATGTCCCACAGATGATCAATAGGGTTTAGGTCTGGAGACATGCTTGGCCAGTCCATCACCTTTACCCTCAGCTTCTTTAGCAAGGCAGTGGTCGTCTTGGACATGTGTTTGGGTTCGTTATCATATTGGAATACTGCCCTGTAGCCCAGTCTCTGATGGGAGGGGACCATGTTCTGCTTCAGTATGTCACAGTACATATTGGCATTCATGGTTCCCTCAATGATCTGTAGCTCCCCAGTGCCGGCAGCACTCATGCAGCCCCAGACCATGACACTCCCACCACCATGCTTGACTTTAGGCAAGACACACTTGTCTTTGTCCTCCTCACCTGGATGCCGCCATACACGCTTGTCACCATCTGAATCAAATAAGTTCCAGTAATCCATGTCCTTAGTCTGCTTGTCTTCAGCAAACTGTTTGCAGGCTTTCTTGTGCATTATCTTTAAAAGAGGCTTCCTTCTGGGATGACAGCCATGCAGACCTATTTGATGCAGTGTGCAGCGAATGGTCTAAGCACTGACCCCCCCCCCCCCCCACCCCTTCAACCTCTGCAGCAATGCTGGTCTCATTCATATGTCTATTCCCTAAAGACAACCTCAACGTCTTTAGTTGACCATGGCGAGGTCTGTTCTGAGTGGAACCTGTCCTGTTAAACCGCTATATGGTCTTGGCCACCGTGCTGCAGCTCAGTTTCAGGGTCTTGGTAATCTTCTTGTAGATACAGTTTGTAAGGGCGCTCTGAACTTCAGGACCAAGCAAAAAAACAGATATCTTTAGGAACCAGAAAGTCTATAATAGGGTATCTTCCACACTGATAAAGGAACCAATGAGATGTTCCGAAACGCGTCCCTCTTTGATGACTGCTTCCTGTTTTGCTTCCTGTTTGTGGTCCACGCTGGTTGCTGGTTATTGTCTCCTGCCGCTGACGTCACTTCCAGGATCCTCGTGTTTTGAGACTGTGATTGCGGGCTGGCCTGCCAGTTCTCTTGGAGCTCCCTGCTGATTTTCCTGTTGGCATCCCCTGGACCTCCCTGCTACTGGACACACACAGCCTAAAGAACTGGTATATGCCAGTGACCACTGCATTCATGCCGGACCACCTACATGGATATTAATGATATGCTCTGCCAGTCTACATATCTTGTAAGTGTTTTTAACCCTTTTTGGGGAAATTAAACAGCTTTTAATTCTACACTTAGAGGCGCCTTTTCTTTGTTTTTCTAATCTTCTTGTAGCCTAGGCCATTTTTATGTAGAGAAACAATTATTTTTTTCAGATCCTCAGAGCGTTCTTTGCCATGAGATGCCATGTTGAACTTCCAGTGACCAGTATGAGAGAGTGAGAGCGATAACACCAAATTTAACATACCTGCTCCCCATTCACACCTGAGCCCTTGTAACACTAACGAGTCACATAACACCGGGGAGGGAAAATGGCTAATTGGGCCCAATTTGGACATTTGCACTTCTACAGGGGTGTACTCACTTTTGTTACCATTGGTTTAGACATTAATGGCTGTGTGTTGAGTTATTTTGAGAGGACAGCAAATTTACATAAAATTTTCTTCAGTGTTGTCACATGAAAAGATATCATAAAATATTTACAAAAATGTGTGGGGTGTACTTACTTTTGTAAGCTACTTTATATAAAATTTGACAAGGTATGGTAAACATGGTATAAATCCAGTACTATGGTAGGATCGGGAGGTGAGTGTAACATGTGCTAATGACGTCCTGAGAAGACCATAGTCCCCCCAAAAAGAAGGAGGCATTTCTTTATTCTTTTTTACTCTGGTATACTAGGTAATCCATACTTTACATAATAATTAAACTTGGGATTTGCCCCTTGAAGTCATGAGTATCTATATCTCTGGGTTAGCGTCACCTACTGGAAGTTAAAGGAAAACTGAAGGATCCGTATTAGATGAGCTGTGACTCAAGGTTAGGGAGGATGGTGAGAGGGGGAGGGGCTTTTGTTGGATATAGTTGGACTATGTTAGTTAGTTGAGATGGATTGGGCCATGTTGGCCAGTGTGGACGGTGTCCGAGTGACACATCCAAATGTTGTATGGTATATTTTTGCAAAAAACAAAACAATAAACAGAGTTTAAAATAAAAAAAAAGAATGCAATCGTCAATTTATTGATATAGTTGTGCACAAAAGTTTGCATACCCTGGAAGAAATTGTCAAATTTGGGCATTAATATTGAAAATATGACTGATCATGCCAAAAATTCTTTTGTTTAAGGATAGGGAAAAAATCTTCACTATTTTTGCATACCAAGCTCTTCTGGGCCACGCTGGGGCCACCAGAAGCACCGACTTCTTTTCCTGCTTGATCCTGCAAAGAAGTCGTGGTAGCAGCAGAATAGGAGGGAATGTATAAATTAGAGAGAATTGATGCCACGGAGTTACCAACGCATCTGTCCCGCATGCAAGGCGATCCCTCGTTCTTGACACAAAGTTGTCGATCTTGTTGTTGAACCTGGACGCAAAGAGATCTACATCCGGAACCCCCCATCTCTGGCATATGGCTGAGAAGAGGTTGGGGTGAAGAGACCGTTCCCCTGGGACTAACTGCTGGTGACTCAAGTAGTCCACCTGCCAGTGCTCTACCCCCGGAATGAAGATTGCCGATATGAACGGCACATACATTTCTGCCCAGAATAAGATCTGGTTTACTTCTCCCTGAGCTGCATGACTCCTGGTGCCCCCTTGGTGATTGGTATCAGCCGCTGCTGTGGCATTGTCGGACAAGATCCTGACAGGGAAACCCTGTAACCTGAGTGTCCAGGCTTTTAGGGCTAGATACGCCGCACGGATCTCCTAAGACACTGGCGAAAAAACGGAGGTACTTCCAGTAAGGGGAGGGGTTATATGGGGGATTGAACTTCCTGTCTAGGGTGTGCCAGTGTCCATGACCCTATAACCCATCAGTAATTACTCAGGCTCTGTGTCCCGTGATGTACGAGAAAGAAAAATAATATACATTTTGTTTGTGTACAGCGTTGTCTGTTAACCACTTAAAGGGATTGTAAAGGTATTTTTTTTTAAATAACAAGCATGTTATACTTACCTCCACTGTGCAGCTCATTTTGCACAGAGTGGCCCCAAACCTGGTCTTCTGGGGTCCCTTGGCAGCTGTCTCTGCTTCCTCTCACAGGTACTTCTCATGTTCATGCAAACTCCCTCGCATGGCGAGAAACACCTACGGGCGCGCTCCCGTGATACAGCCGGCGGCTATAGCCAATCGCTGTATCACACGGCCCCACCACGTCATTGGATGTGATTGACAGCAGCGCGAGCCAATGGCTGCGCTGCTTTCAATCCATCCACTCCAGCCAATCAGCGGCCAGGCTGAGTGGCGAAGAGGACATTGGGGGCGAGCGAGGGACTTTTGAGGGGTCAGGTAAGTAAAACGGGGGGGGGGGGATGGGGGCACCATCACTGTCAGATGTTTTTTCACCTTAATGCATAGAATGCATTAAGGTGAAAAAACATTTACCTTTACAACGCCTTTAAGCCCCGGACCATTTTCCAGCTAAAGGACCAGGCCCCTTCTTGCAATTCGGCACTGCGTCGTTTTAACTGACAATTGCGTGGTCGTGCAACGTGGCTCCCAAACAAAATTTGCATCCTTTTTTTCACACAAATAGAGCTTTCTTTTGGTGGTATTTGATCACCCCTGCGGTTTTTATTTTTTGCGCTATAAACAAAAATAGAGTGACAATTTTGAAAAAAATTCAATATTTTTTACTTTTTGCTATAATAAATATCCCCAAAAAATATATAAAAAAACATTTTTTCCCTCAGTTTAGGCCGATACGTATTCTTCTACATATTTTTGGTAAAAAAAATCGCAATAAGCGATTATTGATTGGTTTGCACAAAAGTTATAGCGTTCACAATATAGGGGATGTTTTATGGCATTTTTATTAATATTTTTTTTTACTAGTAATGGCTGCGATCAGCGATTTTTATTGTGATTGCGACATTGTGGCGGACACATCGGACATTTTTGGGACCATTGTCAATTATACAGCATTCAATGCTATACAAATGCACTTATTCCTGTGTAAATGACACTGGCAGTGAAGGGGTTAACCAGGGGGTGGCCATGTAGGGGTTAAGTGTTCCTGTGGGGGGGCTGGGCTTTGTGTTAGTGAACAATGATCTCTGCTCCAATCACATGGTGCAGAGATCAGCATTACTTGTTGCGACATCTCCCCGTTCAGCCGCCCCGTGAGACGATCGTGGGTATCCTCGCGGTGATCAGGTGTGCGAGACCCACGACCGGACTCACAGGGGTCCCGACCGTCACACAAGTGCGCCGCCAGTGCGCACGCGATGGCAGGGCGGCATTTAAAAATGGAGGTACCTGTATGCCAATATGCCTGCCCGTGCCATTCTGCCGATGTACATCGGCGTGCACCGGTCAGGAACTGGTTAAGTGGTTAAAGTAGCTCAGTGCTGAACAGTAAAAGAATGGCCCGGTCATGAAGGGGATAAAAACTTCCAGAGCTGAGGTGGTTAAGAACCCCCGTCACCAACTTACTACAGTAAGGAGTTGATATGATCGACCAACACAAAGTGGCACATAATTGTGAAGTGGAAGGAAAACGATAAATGGTTTTCAACTTTTTTTTACAAATAAATATGTTAAAAGTGTAGCGTGCATTCATATTCCGCCCCCTTTACTCTAGTCTAACTCTGGTGGAACCAATTGCCTTCAGAAGTCACCTAATTAGTAAATAGAGTCCACCCGTGTGTAATTTAATCTTAGTACAAATTCAGCTGTTCTCTGAAGCCCTCAGAGGTTTATTAGAGAACCTTAGTGGGAAAACTGCATCATGAAGGCCAAGGAACGCACCAGACAGGTCAGGGATAAAGATGTGGAGAAGTATAAAGCACGGTTAGGTTATAAAAAATATCCCAAGCTTTGAACATCTCACGGAGCTCTGTTCAATCCACCATCCAAAAATGGAAAAAGTATGGCACAACTGAAAACCTACCAAGACATGGCCGTCCACCTAAACTGACCTGCCGGGCAAGGAGAGCATTCATCAGAGAAGAGCCAAGAGGTCCATGGTAACTCTGGAGGAGCTGCAGAAATCCACAGCTCAGGGGGGAGAATCTGTCCACAGGAAAACTATCAGTCACGCTCTCTACAAATCTGCCCTTTATGGAAGAGTGACAAGAAGAAAGACATTGGTGAAAGAAAGTCATAAGAAGTCCCATTTGCAGTTTGTGAGAAGTCATGTGGTGGACACAGCAAAGATGTGGAAGAAGGTGCTCTGGTCAGATTAGACCACAATTGACCCTTTTGGCCTAAAAGCAAAACAATATGTGTGGCCGAAAAACTAACACTGCACATCACCCTGAACACACCATCCCCACCATGAGACATGGTGGTGGCAGCATCATGTGGTGGGGATGCTTTTCTTCAGCAGGGACAGGGAAGCTGGTCAGCGTTGATGGGAAGATGGATGGAGCCAAATACAGGACAATCTTAGAAGAAAACCTGTTAAAGAGTCTGCAAAAGACTTGAGACCGGGGTGGAGGTTCACCTTCCAGCAGGACAACGACCCGAAACATACAGCCAGAGCTACAATGGAATGGTTCACATCAAAGCTTATTCATGTGTTAGGATGGCCCAGTCAGAGTCCAGACCTAAATCCAATTGAGAATCTGTGGCAAGACTTGAAAATTGCTGTTCACAGACATTCTCCATCCAATCTGACAGAACTTGAGCTATTTTGCAAAGATGAATGAGCAAAAACGGGATTTTTAAAACAGCTTACCTGTAAAAACCTTTTCTATGATCAGGGGACACAGAGCCATTATAATTACTATGTGGGTTATATGGACCACTGATAGGTGATGGACACTGGCATGCCCCTAAGGCAAGACATGTACTCCCTATATAACCCCTCCCACTACTGGGAGTCCTCAGTTTTGTAACCAAGCAATACAAGTGTATACCAAGAAGGGAGGGACGTCTGTGTCCCCTTCTTACATCAGGGGACACAGAGCCATAGTAGTTACTATGTGGGATGTCCCATAGCAATAGCAACTGAAGGGAGGGAGACACAACCAAAAAAACAGGAGGCCAGAGGACTCATACTGCAGCCTACAGTATACTGCGCCCAAAGGCAATATCCTCATGACCTTTAATATCAATTTGATAAAATCTGATAAACGTATGAACCGAAGACCAAGTCGCAGCCTTTGAGCCATAAAGGCCTGATGATGCACCGCCCAAGAGGCACTAATTGGCCCTGGATGAGTGTGCTCTAGCATAAGAAGGAAGAATTTTCTTCTTTAAGCTGAAGCTTGAACAATCACTTGACGAATCCATTTGGAAAATAGTCGATTTTGACACTGCCTGTCCACATTTTGGCAGTGTCAAAATGGTAGTATAAACAAAACATGTGTTTTGCGAACCTGGGTGGTCACCTTTAAATGGACTCTGATCACTCTTACTACATCAAGGAAATGTAGTGCTTTCTCTTCCCTAGATTGAGGCTCTGGGGAGAAAGAAGCAAGAATAATATCTTGGTTTAAATGAAAAAAAAAAAAAAACGGTTACCACTTTTGGTAGGAATTCAGGATGAGGAAAAAAAAAAACACCTCATCCTTATGCATGATGAAATATGTCTCTTTACAAGACAGAGCTGCTAGTTCCGATACTCTTCTAGCAGAAGAAATGGCAACCAGAAAGATTATCTTTCTTGTCAAAAGAACCAAGGAAATTTCTCATAAAGGTTCAAGCGGCTGATTCAGCAAAGCCGATAAAACCAAATTTAAATCTCAAGGATTTAGAGGTGCCTTGATAGGGGGAATAATCTGTGTTACACCCTAAATAAGTTACGCACCAAGCTTGGGAAGCAAGAGGCCATTGAAAACACTGACAAGGCCGGGATCTGGCTTTTGATAGAAGTCAAGGCCAGCTTCATTTCAGATCCCATATGCAGGAAATCAAGGATCCTGCCTATGACATACTTCCTGGGGTGCCAACCCCCGGATTCACACCAAGAAACATATGCCATCCAGATTCTATAGTAAGTGATTCTGGAATCCGGCTTCCTGGCATTAATCAAAGTAGACACTACCGAAAGAGATCACCCACGATCTTTTAACCACTTCCCACCCGGCCGATGCATATATACGGCCGGGTGGGAGCCGTCTACTCCTGATAGGACGTTCAGGAACGTCATTCAGGAGTAGCGGGATCGCGCGCGCGCGCGCCCGCGCAGTGGCGCGATCCCGATGTGCTCGTGTCACCCGGACACGGCACATCTCAGATCGGCAGGAGGGCTCTGTGATTGGCCCTCCTGATCACATGACGGCCGTGTCCAATCACGGCCGTCATGTGATGTAAACAAACAGCCGGTTGCTAGGTAATCGGCTCTCCTCTCCTCACACGGAAGTCACCGCTGAGGAGAGGAGAGCAGAACGCTGCAGCCGGCTGATGATCAGTGAGTATGGGCTGCTTTTTACAGCTTTTTACTCACTGATCATCAGTGTAGTGTAAACACACAACACACCACACAGTACAAACACAGTCCCCACATATGTCCCCAAAACACACATGTCCCCAAAACATACATGTCCCCAAATAATAAAAACACATGTCCCTAATAATAAAAACATGTCCCCCACATATGTCCCACTAAAATCACATGTCCCAATGATTATCTGCACACATATGTACGTGATCATCTGCACACATATGTACATGATCATTTGCGTACATATGTCCGTGATCACACAAACCAATTATTATACACTTAACGGAATTTTTTTTACCAAAAACATGTAGCAGAATACATTTTGGCTTAAATTTATGACAAAATTTGATTTTATTGGATTTCTTTTCAAATAGAAAAAAGAAAATATTGTTTTTTTTCCAAATTTCCGCTATTTTTGCGCTTATATCGCAAAAAAAAAAAAACGGAGTCGTGAATAAATAACACCAAAATAAAGCTCTATTTGTGCGAACAAAATGATAACAATTTCATTTGGGTACAGTGTAGCATGACCGCGCAATTGTCACTGAAAGCGCTAGAGCGCTGAAAGCTGAAAATTGGGCTGGGAAGGAAGGGGGTGAAAGTGCCCTGTATTGTAGTGGTTAAAGAGTGGGATTCAACAGTCAAACCTTTTAAATTTCTCATCCATAAGGTAGGATGAAATACCGGACCTTGTACGAGAAGGTCTGGCTCTAATGGCAGAGTCCGAAGGACTCCTACTGCCATCTTTATGATCTCGTTAAATCAAGATCTTCTGAGACCCACTGGGGCCACCAGAATCACCTCCTTTAGTTTCTGCTTAATCCTGCAGAGAAGGCGCAGAAATAGTAGAACTGGAGGAAATGCATAGATCAGTGAAAACTGATCCCATAGGAAGATTAAAGCGTCTGTTCTGCCTGCTAGTGGATCCCTTGTTCTCGAAACAAAGTTGTCGACTTTGTTGTTGAATCTGGACGCTAATATGTCCATGTCCGGAATACCCCATCTCTGACATATCGCTAGGAAGATATCAGGATGAGAGGAGAACATTTTCCCAGAAATAATTTTTGGCCACTCAAGTAGTATGCCTGCCAATTCTCTATTCCTGAAATGAAAATTGCCGATAGGCAAGGAGTGTTGTGTTCTGCCCAGGCTAGAACATTATTCACCTCTTTTGGGGTTGCATGACCTATTGTGCCCCCCTGGTGATTTATGTAAGCCACCGCCGTGGCCTTGTCAGGACAGGACTACGGGACAGGACAGTCCCGTAGTCTGACCACCAAGATTCTAGGGCCAGACGTACTGCCAGAATCTTCCAAAAAAAGTTGATAGGCAAGGTCCTCTAACTTGGACCATCTCCCTCGGACAGAATCTTCTTCCAGGGCTGCTCCCCAGCCTAGAAGGCTGGCATCTGTTGTTAACACCTTCCAGGATAAAGATTTTCCCTTTTGTTGGATAACCACCAATTTAGGCTCTGACTAATGTCGGGAGCCAAGCGTATTGGAAACAAACAGGGCCTTGAGAAAAAACTGTGCGTAAGGGACCATTTCCCCTAAAAATTTCCTGCACAGCCGAATGGAAGGAATTTTCCTTTGTTTTGATAAGTTGAATTAGTTCTACAATGGAACTGATTCTTGTCTGGGGTAAGAATACTTCTTCTGTATGGTATCTATAACCAGCCCCCAAGTACTGTAATCTCCTTGATGGTTTTAAGGAGAATCTTCCTAGGTTGAGTATCCAACAAAGAGATTTCAGGGAGTTACAGCTGTGATCAGACTCTGGTTTTAGACCCGAGACTGAATGATCTAGTAAAAGCAGATCTTCTAAATAGGCTAGCACCGTTATGCCTTGAGCCCTTAATCTGGCTAAAGGAGGTGCCAGAATCTTTCAGAAGACTCGTGGTGCTGTGGCTAAACCAAATGGCAGGGCCACAACTGAAAAGATAATTTTATATTTCAAAACACAGAAATTTGTGGAGATCGGGAAAATTTGGCACATGTAGATATGCATTTTTGATATCGATTAAAGCCATAAAAACTCCCCTCCTTGCAGTATGGACACAACCGATCGGATTATGAAAGGATCGGATGTTTAAGTGCCGATTCAGATCTTCGAGATCTAGAATGTATTACCTCACTGTTTGTTTTAAAGGACATTCTTTAGAAATGGATTCAGTTAATAGTGAAAAAACCATTGACCCTTTTACAGAAGTTCCTGGCCCCATTACCATTCATAGCCTGAAACATAAAGCAGAGGCACTATGCAAAAGAATGTACATTGCTAGTCTATAGTTCAGCCCCATTAGCTGCTATTAATCCTAGACTGGTAAAATATAATGTGTCAAAGAGAAAAAACCTGTGTTCACTAACCTGAACAAGCCATCCTCCTGCTCTGTCCCTCCCCAGACAGCAGCAGCTTTCACATATACAGCGCTAAAATCAACTTCCTACATGTGTGGCCGGAGTCTGACGTCGTTAGCCATGCCCCTGCCCCACGAATAACGCCCCCCCTTCCTTTCAAGGGAAAGTGCTTTCTCGTGCAAGCGGAGTCCTGTGGACATGCAGGCATGGGGGGGGTAAATCTTACGCTGAGCGGCCGCAGTCTGTTTTTCTTTTAAAATGAAACTAGTTAGGCATCTTATCCCGCGAAGGGGAAAAAAATATTTTGGGGGCAGAGGAAGAGAAGCAGACACCCCTTCTTACCGGGGGATCTGTTGCGGCTGGAGGAGAGGGGAGTGAAGGCTTCTGTGCTGTTTCCAGCATCAGGATGGTGAGTGATCAATACAGCCCCCAGTGGTGACACATAGGCATGACAACACTATACATAGAAGGAGATGTTTCTGAGAAAATCTCCCTGACCTTATCCTGGCAGCAGGGCTTTATCAGAGATAAAGACCCAATCTTCACCCTTCACGGTGGGCTCCGAGACCTTTTAGGAAACATTCAGGAACCGGGGAACCTCGGGTTACCCACAATCCTGGACCTGCGACAGCACCCTGCCAGTAAAAACTTTATGGTCTTACTACCAAAAAGTACTGGATCCCAGGGCCCAGCTCTCTAAAGAGAAGTGTTCGTAAGCAAAACCTTGTTTCTTTGGACACGAGGCCCGGGTACCATTCATTTAGCCCATGAAAAGACATCAGAACGGATCCGGTCAGCATGGCTGGCACCAGCAACGAACCTTCCAGTGGAGCTCAGCACAGCACATCTTTAATCGTGACCAACACCTTAGACACTGGCGAAAAAACTGAAGACTCCCAGTAATGGGAGGGGTTATATAGGGAGTACATGTCTTGCCTTAGGGGCGTGCCAGTGTCCATCACCTATCAGTGGTCCATATAACCCACATAGGAACTACTATGGCTCTGTGTCCCCTGAAGAAAAGAAAATGTCCCTCTCTAGATGTTCAAAGCTGGTAGAGACATCCCAAAAAGACTTGCAGCTGTAATTGCAGAGAAAAGGGGTTCTACAACTGACTGGGGGTTGAATGCAAATGTATCCCACATTTTTCACATATTTATTTGTAAAACATTTGGAAGACCATTTATCATTTTCCTTCAACTTCACAATTATGTGCCACTTTGTGTTGGTCTAACACATAAAATCCCAATAAAATACATTTACATCTTCGGTTGTAACATGACAAAATGTGGAAAACGTCAAGGGGTATGAATACTTTTTCAAGGCAATGTATGTGTGCTGCCAAACTTCTTCAACCCTCCCCTCCCCCACATACAGTAATGTTTTATGTAGCTGCTAGGGATGAGTGAAGGAGAATACCATAGAGCAGCGGTAGGTCACTTCAGCAATTGAGCTGTTGTGGAACTACAAGTCCCATGAGGCATCTCAAGACTATGATAGCCACAGGCATGAGAGTGGCATGATAGGATTTGTAGTCTCACCACAGCTGTAATGTTGAGGTTGCCTACTGCTGCCATAGAGTGCCAATTGAGTGATAACTCTGAGCCTTCTGGAGCTGCTGACATCACATCCAAGATGGCGGCATCCAGCAGCAGTCTTTGGGCATTTGGATATCTACAAAAAGAAAAAAAAATAAACTTGCAGAAATGATGGTAATTGCACATATATTTTTATGGGAAATTTTCTGTTGAGATGAATGGTCTAGTGATAGGGTCACCTCAATACCGGGCACTTTCACCCCCTTCCTGCCCAGGCCAATTTTCAGCTTTCAGCGCTCTCACACTTTGAATGACAATTGCACGGTCATATAAAATTGTACCCAAATTGATTTCTTATCATTTTCTTCACACAAATAAAGCTTTCTTTTGGTGGTATTTATTTTTTTCTATTTTGTTTTTTATTATTTTCTAAAAAAATGAAAAAAGATCAAAAATTTGGAAAAAAACAAACAGTTTTTCTTAATTTCTGTCAGAAAATTTTGTAAATAAGTAATTTTTCTCCTTCATTGATGGGGCGTCACTAATAGGCAATGATAGGTGGCACTGATGGGCATTGAAAGGCAGCACTGACTGACATCACTGATGGGCACATACTGGTGTCACTGATGGGGCTGCATTGTAATCAGGGCACTGATGATCAGTACCTTGATTACCTATAAACGTTTCCTTTGTGAGGAGATCCCCTGATCAGCACTCCGCGGTCATACAAAATTGTACCCAAATAGATTTTTTATCAGTTTCTTTACACAAATAAAGCTTTCTTTTAGTGGTATTTATTCACCGCAGGGCTTTTTTTAATTATTTAAATAAAAAATGAAAAAAGATCAAATTTTTTTTTAACTTCTATCAGAAAATTTTGTAAATAAGTAATTTTTTCTCCTTCACTGATGGGCACTGATAAGGCAGCACTGATGGGCACTAATAGGTGGCACTGAAAGGCAGCACTGATTGACATCACTGATGGGCACAGACTGGTGTCACTGATGGGCACAGAGTAGCATCACTGTTGGGCACTGCTGGGGCTGAAATGTAATCAGGGCACTGATGATCAGTGCCCTGATTACCTATATACGTTTCCCTTGTGAGGACATGCCGCTGATCGGCACTACTATCCTCACACTCTGCCAATGTGGGGCGAGGAGAGCTGATAAACAGCATCTCCTTGTTTACATGTGACCAGCTGTGATTGGACACAGCCGATGACATGGGTAAAGAGCCGCGGCTGTGGCTCTTTGCCAAAATCGTGGTTGTGCCATGTTTCAGGGATGCAGCGCCCCCATGATCTCTGTGCTGCACGCCCCTGCGATCTCATCTAAACTGGGCACCATTATATAAAGTCGTCTCAGAACAAGAGCCGCCCACTCCGGCGTAATTTGTGACCACAGCCGGCAGGGATGGAATTAAAGTGCAACTAAAGTAAATTTTTTAAAATGTAAAATAATAAACATGTTATACTCACCTGCTCTGTGCAGTCGTATTGCACAGAGTGACCCCCGATCCTCCTCTTTTCAGGTCCCCCGGGGGCGATCAAGCCACTTGCTATGGAGGCACGCTTAGTAAATGCAATAAGTCTTCACTTTGCAAAGAATACCCAATCACGTGCAAGGAAAATAATAAAAAAACAGCATTTTTGCTTGCACATGATTGGGTGATGGAAGTCAGCAGAGTTTCTGCTCATTTACTAAGCTCTGGAGCAGTGATTCTCAACCAGGGTTCCTCCAGAGGTTGCTAGGGGTTCCTTCAGCATTGGGCCATTTCTGCCTCTCAGATAAGTTCCCACCGACACCATTCATCTTTTTAGCTATCTGTAAATAGGTAATTCTTCCCAATGACCACAAGTGTAAGGACCATTCTTCCCACTGACCATCACACTAATGTATCATGAGCTGTAGATTTCTAATTTTTAGCAGGGGTTCCCCAAGACCTGAGAACTATTTCAAGGGTTCCTCTGTGTTGAAAAGGTTGAGAAAGGCTGCTCTGGAGAAACTGCACTTTCAGAGTGAACAGTTTTTTGCATTTAGTAAATCAACTCAATAGTGTCTGCACACTCCCGAGCTGTGGGGTTGATTTACTAAAACTGGAGAGTGCAAAATCTGGTGTAGCTGTGCATTGTAGCCAATCAGCTTCTAACTTCAGCTTGTTAAGTGAGTATTTGACAAAAAAACCTGGAAGCTGATTGGTTTCTATGCCAAGCTGCACCAGATTTTCCACTCTCCAGTATTAGTAAATCCACCCCTGTGTGTCTATGGAGCCACGCTCCATAGATTTCCACAACTGTACTTAGCCCCGCCCACCCATGTCCTCATTGCATTTGCTGCTTGAGTGCTGTGAAGAGGAACAGAGGGGAGAAGAAATGCAGCCATGCACAGTGCAGGATCTATTCCCTCCCTCTTCCCCTTCACACATGGGGGGCACAGAAATAGAAAACATTTTTATATTAATTCATTAAAGTAAAAAACCTTTTTAGCTTTAGTATCACTTTAAGTCTGTGTTTTGCTGTTTCCCAGGTCTTTGTTTTGGTGGACCTTTCAGGTCCGACCCACTGGTCCTGTAGCCTATAAAAGGGACATGGGTCCGGATCCCGGGGGTCTTGCCTGGCTCTGGAGTCTTAAGTGTAGTCCTGCTATCAGTTCTTTGCCATTTCCTGTCCATCACCCCGAATCCGGAGTTCCTGCTGATGATCACCTGGCCTCAGGAACATTCTCCAATGTAGAGGGGACTGCTGGGATCCCTAGTCTAGACTAAAGATACCAGCCCTGAATAGCACCAACATGAACTCTACCAAGCATGGACTCATCCTGTGAAGGTATGCTGGGCAGCCATAAGCCTGAGTTAGAGACAATGGTCTTTAGAAACTAGACTGCACTTTGTTTGACGTTTTAATATTCAGAACTTTCAGTTACGCTTTGGAAACTTTGTCCTTGCCTGGTCTGAAGTTACTAAAAATGTGTAATGCAAGTAACCAGCACACTCTGCACTTAGTCTATGACCTGGGTTAGTAAGGCACAGTGGGGTATGAAGATAGTTCTACAAGAGGTTTGTTGTCAGCATTATCTTCCCTGGTGGTCCTTTTCCCATAGCAATGGGAGAAAATCAGCGCTCAGAGGTTGCTGACCTGTGCACCAGGTACGGAGAGGAAGAATTGATGAAGAACATGCATGGAGTCAGCACTAGGTGCTTGGCGGGGCTCCGTTCCATTACTGGGAGTAAGGTATCAGAGACAGGCTGGACAGGTGGAATAGGTATAGGCTCAACGTGTCCCTTCTAAGTACAAGAAGTTAAAGTGAAGGTGTATATTGACACAGGGATGAGAAAGTTTACTGGAAGGCAGTTTATTGTTTAAGTGTAGACGGTGTACAGCCATCTTGAAGTTGTATGTTTGGCTTAAGGTTGAGTTGTCCCTGAAAGCAGCCTCTGCCTTGTCCCAGGGCATTGATGGATATGGTACAAGTAAAGATATCCCATGTGTAGGAGAGTGACCCTTTTGAGGGTGCCTAGCACTTATTTGACCCACACTTGACACCCAACGAGGAGTGAAAAATGGAGAGAGTATCATCTGCCTGCACTACACACTTATCTTCCAGTCACGGTAGTGTAGTTTATGAAATACACTTACATGTTCTTGATTCTCCAATATACAACCTGAAAGCCGTGGCCGGGGGTAATTCTGGGAGCCAGGATATAAATATCTATGTGGAAATATCAGACACTATTGGGGACTGAGGGGAACCTGAGAGATCCCACACAATCTGCTTCATTCATAAATTTGGAAATTCAATTGCACTCCTTATGGCCATTGGCCCAGGAGAATAAAATCCAAGCAATGGGATATCACCAGCACACCACTGGGAGAGCCTGGGAGCTCCCACATAATCTGATCCGTCCATATATTTGGGAAATCCATTGCACTCTTTACAGCTGTAGACCTAGATGCCCTCAAGTATAAAGTCCAAGCAATGAGATATAACCAGCACGCCATTGGGCATTGGGGAGAACCAAGGAGATCTCACACAATTTACCTGAGGACTGAAGAGACCCTAAGAGGTCCCACACAATCTACTTTATACATATAATAAGGAAACCAAGTGCACTCACTACAGCCATAGACCTACAGTAATTGCTAAAGTGATATGATGTTGGCCCCATCAAGCACAAAGTCCAAGCAATGAGAAATCCCCAGCGCACCATTGTAGAAAAGTATAAAGGTGATATGTATTTGCTGCCTTCCTCAGGTAATATTGTCATCACTGCTGCCCGAGGAAGGGGTTACCAGAGGTCCTGAAACATTGGTTTCCTATAGCGCCAAACAAATGTACCCTTTATACTTTTCTACCATGGTGTGCTGGTGATATCTCAATGCTTGATGGCACCAATGTCTTATCACTTTGATACCCTGAAGATCTCTGGCTGTTTGGAGTGTGCTGAGTTTCACAAATATATGGACAGACCACATTGTGTGGGAGCTCCCAGGTCCTCCTCAGTCCCCAATGGTGTGCTAGCGACGTCTCATTACTTTGACACAATATGGTCCTTCACACCTGCTGGTTCCCCTTTAGGATTATATTGATAATTTGGCCAAATTAGATGAAGCACATTGCTCAGCTGAACATGGCCACCAAAAATTTATTCAAGGGATACCCAAATATTCTGAGAAGAACTCAGCTCGATTAATCCACCGTCACCCCCCTTTATTACTGGAAAGACAGCATTTGTGACAATACTTGTATATTTAATAAACCCAAAATGTGACCTGCACACCAGCATTTTTTTAACTCTTACAAAATTTGTAACACAGTCATTTGAATTTTGCTCAAATTGCTCTGCATTACATGTACTACTTTTGGAAACGCAATACAACCGGACTGCATGGTGCAGCCAAATGTGCTGCAATTGCAACCTGCGTTTGGAGTGTCGCTAACATTACAATTAGTACTTTATATTCCCATCGCACACATTCCTGGATGAGCTCTCAGATTTGGGTGCTGTAGCAACAACCATCTGGATACTGGTTCAAGTCACGGTGAAGATATTTGCCAGCACACCATGGAACGACACAAGTAGCGTCCAAACAGGTGATTTATTGCATGATCACAACATGATAGTGCAACGTTTCAGAGCCGCACAGGGCGCCTTCGTCAGGTATGTGATGTTTGTAGAGTGACAGTGAAAAACATTTAAAGAGCCATCAACCAATCACAAAAAGTAGAAAAAATCAAGCTCCTCCCACCCCCCCGAGTGATAGGACGTCACAAATCCCGCCAAAACGGTTAAATATTTAGGGTACATACTACATGAGCACAAATCACAATAAAATTGTATATGCCAAAGCAAGGCTTAATATGATAATATACTTTAAGTGCCATGAGGTACCTTTAAACGGTGCTGCTGCAGGGGCAGACCTGTGGATAATAATGATCAGCGGGAGAAGAGGTTGTGAGGCAGATCCCGCCTCACAGACGTGACCGCGCTTGCGCAGTGCAACTGCGGTTACAAGGCAGCCCAAGATGCTGCAGTGCTCTGCCAAGCCAAAGGGTACAGCAGTCACCGCTGATCGCGCATGCGTGATGTGTCGGCGGTGGCTGGGGAGCTATGCAGGCTGTTGTGGAAACTGGTGACGTCAGCGGACCCCGCCCACAACACCGGCG
Organism: Lithobates pipiens; assembly: GCF_037356315.1. Lineage (NCBI taxonomy): Eukaryota > Metazoa > Chordata > Amphibia > Anura > Ranidae > Lithobates > Lithobates pipiens. Next base: position 231,517,296 of record NW_027507787.1, read on the forward strand.
TTGGCCAATAGGGGGAGGAGGGCCAGAGACAGTGAATGCAAAGAGCCAACGGCCGTGAGTGTGAAAACAAGGCGTCCAGAAAAAGGCAGTGACAGTGAGTGAGAATGGAAAGAGGAAATAAATAGTAGACCACGGAGTTGGGAAGAAAAAGAAAAAGGAAGCAAAGAGGGGCAGAAAGCCAAGGGGGAATCAAAGTCAAGAGGAAAAACAGTGGATGGAAAAGGAAAAATAAAGAGAGGAAGAGAAAGAGGAAAGAGAGGTATATAAGAGAAAAAGAGAAAAAGGGAGGAGAGAAAGAAGAGGGGCAAGATGAAGTGAAGATAAATAAAAAGAAAAAGAAAAAGGAAAAAAAAAGGAAGAAAAAGAGAAAGAAAAATGAAAGTAACAAAATGAAATAAAAAATGAACAATAAATATAAAAATAGAAATATGAAAAAAGAAGAAATAGATAAAAAATAATATCAATAAAATAAAACAAACAATAAAAATAATAAAAATAAATATATATGAAAATAAATATAAAGAAAATAAAGTTAAGAATATATAAAAATAACAATAATAAAGAAAAATAATAAAGAAAAAGATAAAGATAAACAAAGAATAAATCAAAAATACTAACAGAAATAAAAATAAACAAAAATAAATATAGAAAGGAAAACTGAAATTAGGTATAGGTATAGATGAAAAATAAATAAATAATGACAGATGCAAATAAGCGGAATAAAATAAGAATGAAATTAAATAGAGAATAAAATAAAAATAAAGATAAGGGAATGTAAAGAACTAGAGGAGATAGAGGGGGAACAAGAAAGAGGGGCGAAAGAGGTAGACAGTAAAAGTGGGGGGAGGGGGGGTTGTTAGGGGTGTAGGTACGACAACGCAGGAGACCTGAAGGGCTTGAGATACAAAAACAATCAAAATTCAAATTCAATACCAGTGAAAATACACAAATTGTAGGGAGAGAACAATGGCACTCGCTGAAAATCTCAAGGGAAGTGCATTTTGAACGCAGTGTAGAAAATGTGGGATTTCCGCACTGCATTCTAGTGTAAACCGGGACCGCGGCTGCCCATAGATAGATCAAAATTCAGCCAGTTCAGCGGAGACCAGCCATATGGGCGCTGTAGTTGTACAGAAGGTAATCTACCAATCAACTTCTGTACAACCACCCTGTTGGAGAATTTCCTCTGCAGGCTATAGCTCCCCGCTGTCACAATACAGAGTCACAGCGAAGAGAATTCCCCATCCACATCTAGTGTGTGCATGGGGGAATTGGGTCAGTTTTTTCAATAAACCTACTGGATGAATGAAAAAAAATTGACTCATCTATGGCCAGGCTTAGTCATTGTACACATATTGTATATATATATATATATATTATATTGCCAAAAGTATTGGTGACGCCTGGCTTTACACGCACATGAACTTTAATGGCATCCCAGTCCTATGGTTTTATGGGATTATGGTGTGGGGGTTGTTTTTCAGGGATTGGGCTTGGCCCCTTGGTTCCAGTGAAGGAAACTCTTATGGCGTCAGCGTAAAAAGACATTTTGAACAATTTCATGCGCCCAACTTTGTGGAAATAATTTGGGGAAGGCCCTACCAGTGCACAAAGCAAGTTTGGGGTGAAGGAACTCGACCGGCCTGCACAGACCTTTGGGTTGAAATAGAGCGGAGACTGCGAGCCAGGACTTGTCCAACATCAGTGCCTGACCTCACAAATGCTCTTCTGGAAGAATGGTCAAACATTCCCATAGACACATCTCCTAAACCTTGTGGACGGCCTTCCCAGAAGAGTTGAAACTGTTATAGCTGCAAAGGGCGGAGCCAACTCAATATTGAACCCTACAGATGAAGAATGGGATGCCATTAAAGTTCATGTGTGTAAAGGCAGGTGTCACAATACTTTTGACTATATCGGTTTTATCGATTGTATTGTACATGCTGAGGTGGGTGAGAGGCAGAAAAGAACAGTTTCCAGCAAAGCTGGGGATGGGTTCCTACCTCTGTTAGATAATTTTTACCATCTGTGTCTTCTTGTCCCGGTAAGAAGTGCTCTGCTGTCCGGCTGTCAGAGGGAGTGACGGGAAATCCTCCAATGGAGTCACAGACAGGAATGAACACCGGACCGAAATCCAAAACTAAAAATAAAGAACAATTTTAAAAAATTCTGATATTTTGTGCAACATATTTTTTCTCCTTTTTGCTTTACTGTTTAAAAATCAGTCACACTGGGGAAGCCGAACAACGACCAGAGATTCCCAATACAGAAAAGGAGATCCACAGTATATATATATATACACACACACACACACACACACACACACACACGTATATATGTGCATTTTTTCATGTGAACAACATAGCCCCAGTGTACACCATATACAATTACAGAGACATCAACACGTCACCATAAAACCACATCTAGCTGTCCATAGATGGCCCTTAGCAACTGTTACAGCCCATAGCAACCAGGCAGATTCCATAGCAACAACAGAAAGAGCCATATGTCACCCCCACGGTATACACCAGACTGAATGTACAATACATACAGTATATATATATATATATATATATATATATATATATATATATATATACATACAGTATCTCACAAAAGTGAGTACAACCCTCACATCTCTGTAAATATTTTATCCCCTTCCCACCGATCGTACGCAGATGACGGCTTCCGGGGATTATACCGCGATGATGCCCGCAGTTGCAGGCATCATCCCTGTACTGTTTTTCAGAGCGGGCGATCGGCTTTCCAGCCATAACAACTGATGCGGCTACAAGCTGCTCGGCTGTTGTGCCGGAGGAGCGGGAGGGGATGCCCCCTCCTCCCGCCGCTCTTATTGGGGCTCCTGTGCAATTGTGAGCCCCGATGAACAAACCGCCGCTTCTGGCAGCAAGGGATAGGCTGGGATGAAGCCGTAAGCGAGTTCATTCCAGTCTCCTAATAATAAACACGGAAGCGACGTTATGACATCACTTCCCGTTTACTTGGCTGCCAATGGCGCCGGATTTAAAAAACAAATACAGTAATCAGAGTCTGCAAAAATGGCGATCTGAATACTTTGAAGTGTAAAGGAGGGATCGGGGGTCTTTTAGACCCCCGATCCCTCCATAAAGAGTACCTGTCACCACCTATTACTGTCACAAGGGATGTTTAAATTCCTTGAGACAGCAATAAAAGTGATCAAAACATTATTTAAAAAAAAAAAAAATAATTTATTAATTGTAAAATAAATAAAATACATTAAAAAAAAAACTTCTTTAAAGCGCCCCCGATGCTGCGAGCTTGCGCAGCAAAGAAAACGCATACGGAAGTTGCGCCCGTATATGTAAACGGTGTTCAAATCACACATGTGAGGTGTCGCCGCAATCGTCAGAGCGAGAGCAATAATTCTTGTACTAGACCTCCTCTGTAACTCCAACCTCTTAACCGAAAACATTTTTTAAAGCATCACCTATTGAGATTTTTAGGTACCGTAGTTTGTCATCATTCTACGAGTGTGTGAAATTATAAAGTGTGACATGTTTGGTATCTATTTACTCGGCGTAACATCATCTTTTACATTATGCAAAACAATTGGGCTAATTTTACTGTTTCGTTTTTTTAAATTCATGAAAGTGTCCCTTTTACCAAAAATTTGCGTTTAAAACACCGCTGCACAACTACCGTGTGAAATAAAATATTGCAATAATCGCCATTTTATTCTCTAGAACCTCTGCTAAAAAAATATATATAATGTTTGGGGGTTCCAAGTAATTTTCTAGAAAGAAATATGGAGTTTAACTTGTAAACATCAAATGTCAAAAATAGGCTTAGTCATGAAAGGGTTATTCTATCTTTTCATGTGACAACACTGAAGAAATGACACTTGTCTACAATGTAAAGTAGTGAGTGTACAGCTTGTATAACAGTGTAAATTTGCTGTCCCCTCAAAATAACTCAACACACAGCCATTAATGTCTAAACCGCTGGCAGCAAAAGTGAGTACACCCCTAAGTGAAAATTTCCCTCCCGGTTGTCATGCAAAAGAAATTCCGCAAACAGTTTGCTGAAGACAAGCAGACTAAGGACATGGATTACTGGAACCATGTCCTGTGGTCTGATGAGACCAAGATAAACTTATTTGGTTCAGATGGTGACAAGCGTGTGTGGGGGCAACCAGGTGAGGAGGACAAAGACAAGTGTGTCTTGTCTACAGTCAAGCATGGTGGTGGGAGTGTCATGGTCTGGGGCTGCATGAGTGCTGCCGGCACTGGGGAGCTACAGATCATTGAGGGAACCATGAATGCCAACATGTACTGTGACATACTGAAGCAGAGCATGATCCCCTCCCTTCAGAGACTGGGCCGCAGGGCAGTATTCCAACATAACGACCCCAAACACACCTCCAAGATGACCACTGCCTTGCTAAAGAAGCTGAGGGTAAAGGTGATGGACTGGCCAAGCATGTCTCCAGACCTAAACCCTATTGATCATCTGTGGGGCATCCTCAAACGCAAGGTGGAGGAGCGCAACGTCTCTAACATCCTCCAGCTCAGTGATGTCGTCATGGAGGAGTGGAAGAGGACTCCACTGGCAACCTGGGAAGCTCTGGTGAACTCCATGCCCAAGAGGGTTAAGGCAGTGCTGGAAAAATATGATTTTTGTACTCACCGTAAAATCCTTTTCTCTGAAGTTCATTGACGGGCCGAGCACCTTAAATCTTGACCTTAGGGTTATATCGCCACCTTCAGGAGAGGACTAGGCAGAACATGTAAAAACTGCACAGTACCACCCAGGGGGAGGTCCTACTGGCTATAACCCCTCACTCTGCTTCCAGCCGCTAGGTTCCTCAAAAAGCAGGAGGGGTGTGTGCTGTGTCCGTCAATGAACTTCCTAGAAATGGTGTGCCCGACGAGACCGCCAGGCCCTTCACCGGACCAGCCACCGATACAAACAGGGAATCCAACTTTCCGAAAAGGAGCTGTAGCAGACAAATACACGTCCAAAGAATGCAAAGCAACCTCTTTGGGATGTGATGGCCAAGTACGGAAGCACAATGTCCTCATTTAGATGAAAGGCAGAAACAACATTTGAAAAAACCGCCTTATCATTGTGGAGGACCAAGTAGGGGGAATTGCATGACAAGGCCACCAACTCAGAAACCCTCCTCGCAGATGTAATAGACACTAGAAAGACTACATTCTGAGAGAGTGCCAATATGGGAATCTCCATAATGTTTTCAAGCGGCGGTTTCTGAAGCACCGAGAGCACCAGATTCAAATCCAACGGAGGTAGCGGTGGTCATACCAGAGGGGGCCACATGTAGAACCCCCTGAACAAACATACTCACCAATGAATGAGTCGCCAAATTCACTGAAAAAAAGACAGCCAAAGCTGATATCTGCCCCTTAATGGTGCTTAATGCAAGTTTCTGATCCACTCCTCACTGCAAAAAAAGCAGGATCCTGGAAACTGAAAATGTATGTGGACACCACCCCATCTCCTCACACATGGAGATGTACAGTGCCTTGCGAAAGTATTCGGCCCCCTTGAACTTTTCAACCTTTTGCCACATTTCAGGCTTCAAATATAAAGATATAAAATTGAATTTATTTTTTTGTGAAGAATCACCAACAAGTGGGACACGATTGTGAAGTGGAACGAAATCTATTGGATAATTTAAACTTTTTTAGCAAATAAAAAACTGAAAAGTGGTGCGTGCAAAATTATTCGGCCCCTTTACTTTCAGTGCAGCAAACTCACTCCAGAAGTTCAGCGAGGATCTCTGAATGATCCAATGTTGTCCTAAATGACTGATGGTGATAAATAGAATCCACCTGTGTGTAATCAAGTCTCTGTATAAATGCACCTGCTCTGTGATAGTCTCAGGGTTCTGTTGAAAGCACAGAGAGCATCATGAAGACCAAGGAACACACCAGGCAGGTCCGTAATACTGTTGTGGAGAAGTTTAAAGCCGGATTTGAATACAAAAAGATTTCCCAAGCTTTAAACATCCCAAGGAGCACTGTGCAAGCGATCATTTTGAAATGGAAGGAGTATCAGACCACTGCAAATCTACCAAGACCTGGCCGTCCCTCTAAACTTTCAGCTCAGACAAGGAGAAGACTGATCAGAGATGCAGCAAAGAGGCCCATGATCACTCTGGATGAACTGCAGAGAACTACAGCTGAGGTGGGAGAGTCTGTCCATAGGACAACAATCAGTCGTACACTGCACAAATCTGCCCTTTATGGAAGAGTGGCAAGAAGAAAGCCATTTCTCAAAGATATCCATAAAAAGTCTCGTCTAAAGTTTGCCACAAGCCACCTGGGAGACACACCAAACATGTGGAAGAAGGTGCTCTGGTCAGATGAAACCAAAATCAAACTTTTTGCCCACAATGCAAAACGATATGTTTGGTGTAAAAGCAACACAGCTCATCACCCTCAACACACCATCCCCACTGTCAAACATGGTGGTGGCAGCATCATGGTTTGGGCCTGCTTTTCTTCAGCAGGGACAGGGAAGATGGTTAAAATTGAGGGGAAGATGGATGCAGCCAAATACAGGACCATTCTGGATGAAAACCTGTTGGAGTCTGCAAAAGACCTGAAACTGGGACGGAGATTTATCTTCCAACAAGACAATGATCCCAAACATACAGCAAAATCTACAAAGGAATGGTTCACAAATAAACGTATCCAGGTGTTAGAATAGCCAAGTCAAAGTCCAGACCTGAATACAATCGAGAATCTGTGGAAAGAGCTGAAAACTGCTGTTCACAAACGCTCTCCATCCAACCTCACTGAGCTCCGGCTGTTTTGCAAGGAAGAATGGGCAAGAATTTCAGTCTCTCGATAGAGACATACCCCAAGCGACTTGCAGCTGTAATCGCAGCAAAAGGTGGCTCTACAAAGTATTAACGCAAGGGGGCCGAATCATTTTGCACGCCCCACTTTTCATTTTTTTATTAGTTAAAAAAGTTTAAAAAATCCAATAGATTTCGTTCCACTTCACAATTGTGTCCCACTTGTTGGTGATTCTTCACAAAAAATTAAAATTTTATATCTTTATGTTTGAAGCCTGAAATGTGGCAAAAGGTTGAAAAGTTCAAGGGGGCCGAATACTTTCGCAAGGCACTGTAGGCCTTCCAAGTGCGATGATAACTCTACTGGGAAGAAAACTTCCGCGCCCTCAGCATAGTCGAGATTACCGAATCCGACAGTCAGTTCCTTAGCACCTGACTTTCAACAGCCATGCCGTTAAAACCAGCGACTATAAAGCAGGATGAAGTATTGGACATTGCAACAGAGGGTCTTCCCGCATCGGCAGCCGCAAAGGAACATCCGCCACCATTCTGACTATGTCGGCGTATCAAGGACGTCGAGGCCAATCTTGTGCAATCAGAATCACCAGAATCCCCTCGGCCTCCACTCTGCTTAGCAGACGGGGCAGGAGCCTGAGCGGGGGGAAGGCATAAATCGTCAATAATGTCCCCATGGAACCACCAATGCGTCTGACGCATTTGCCCAGGGGTCTCTTGACCTGGTCACAAACCTCTGCACCTTCCTATTGAGCCGAGAGGCCAAGAGATCCACATCTGGCGTGCCCCACTTTAGGCAAATGAGCTGAAATACATCTGGATGCAGCGACCATTCCCCCTGGTCCAGCAGCTGACGACTTAGGTAGTCCGCCTGCCAGTGTTGTACGCCCGGAAAGTATATAGCTGACATAGCCGGCACGCACTGATCTGCCCACTGCAGAATTTGAGCGCCCTCCAGTGCTGCAGCCGAGCTCCTTGTCCCACCTTGATGGTTGACAAACACCACCCCCATGGCATTGTCCGACTGGATCCTGACCGGATGCCCCTGCAGCCTCTGTGACCACATGGAAAGGAACCGTCTGATCCCCTGAAGCTCCAGCACATTGATCGGCAGGCAGAATTCTTCTTGCGCCCAGCTACCCTGGGCCCCAAACCCCCCCACGTCGGTCAGGCTGCCATCCATTGTGATCACCGTTCAAAGAGGAAGGAACGACTTCCCGGACCGAAGGGCCGGAGACCTCAGCCACCAGAGAAGGGAATCCCTGACTAGCTGGCTAACTTGAATTTAACAATCCAGGGATGTCCGAGATTTGTCCCATTTGGACAGGAACTCTTTCTGCAAGACTTGAGTGTAGAATTGAGCATACGCAACTGCCAGGAAAGTGGCTACCATGAGACCCAGAACTCACATGCAAAAACGCAGCGACGACCACCTGCGGGACACCAATAACTTCACTGCAGCTTGAAGAGTCTGCAGCTTGTCTGAAGGAAGCAAAACTCTCGCCTCTGAGGAGTCCAGGACCAAGCCCAGGTACTCCAGGCATTGAGTCGGCACCAAAACCGACTTCTGGAGGTTCAATACCCAACCAAACGCCCGTAGAGTCTGTATGGTGATCGCCACATCCTCCCTTAACTCTGAGGTGGAAGCTGCTCTCAGAAGGAGGTCGTCCAGGTAACCCACAATTGCGATCCCTCGTTGTCTTAGCAATTCCAGAATTGGGGCTAGCACCTTGATGAAGACCGTTGCTAGGCCAAAAGGGAGAGCTACAATTTGATAGTGCTTGTCCGCGACTGCAAATTGTAGAAACCTCTGATGCCTGACGCATATGGGGACATGCAAGTATGCGTCCTTGATGTCCAAGGATGCCAAAAAATCCCCCTGAAGACGAAGGTTGGAGGAAAAAAAATCTGTTTGGCGGACAAAAAAGAAACTCTATCTCGTAGCCCTTATGAAACCAGTTCGCAGACCCACTGGTCGGAAAGGAGGGAGGTCCACTGGGCTGCAAGCTCCCGAAGGTGACCCCCCCGCCCAAGAGTCAGGCGGGGGCAAACCTTCATGCGGCAACAGATTTGCTTACAGGCTTGCGAAACCAGGGACACTTTTGTCCCTCAGCGGGCACCTTGTCGGACTGGGAGCGCTTACCTACCCACCCGGGTGGATGAAAAATACGCTTCTGAGCGGAAAAGGAGGGCCCTTGCCTACGGCGTGGCACCTTAACCTTTCTGGACTGTGGGCGCAAAATACTCTTCCCCCAGTAACATTATTAATAATGTCATCCAGCGAGGCTCCAAACAGCCTCTCCCACTGGAAGGGCAAATCCGCCAGCTCTTTCTTAGAAGCCTGGTCCACAGACCAGCATTTAAGCCAAATCAGGCGACGTAGCTGATACTGAGGCTCTATAAAGCAAAGGGGCCGTATCTATGGACGCATCACAGACATACTTCAAGCCATGCACCAACTGGTCTGCCAGTTCCACGCAGACCTGGGAAGCCTGTTTCTATTCCAACTCCTGGTGCAACTTAGCCCATTCAGTAAGCGTCTGTGACACCAGGGCCATGGCTAACACTGGCTGCCATGCTGACCCCACCACCGTAAACATGGACCGGGCAACTGCCTCGACCCTTCTCTCGGCAGGGTCAATGAAAGCAGGGGTCCCTTCCACCGGAATCGTGGTTACCTTATTTAACCTGGATACCAGGGGTCAACGACCTGAGATGTCCATTTTTTCAGGAAACTCTCCTCAAAGGGGTAACGCACCTCCATCCGTCTCGGGACTGAAAAGGCTCGCTGCGGGCTTCCCCACTCCTTCTAAATAAACTTATCAAAAAAAGTTAGATAGTGAAACACTTTAGCAGTGCGAGCCGGCTTGTGGGACCCAAAAGGGACCGACACCTCTGCAGATGCCCCGCTATATCCTCTATCTTTAGGCTGCTGTGATAAGTGCTCCTACTAGCGTTTTTTCCTGCACTGACCCAGATAAGGAGTCATCCTCACTGTCAGAGAGGTCCTGGTCCGCATACTCTGGCACGTCAGAACAGGGGCCACCTGTCGCAGCGGGACCCGAGTCTTAATCAGAGCTTTCCCCAGAAAACGGTGGGTGAGGGGGGTGTTTTTTACCACCTTGTGCCCGCGCGTTGCTTCCACCCTGGTAACAAAAGACTCCAGGGCCGCGGACAGAGTGTCCATAGGCACCGCAGGTGCAGGGGAACGGGTTGCAATAACAAGGATGTCTGGCGAAGAAGCGCCAGCTTTCTGACGCCATGTTGACCCACTCTCGGTTATCAATACTAGGGACCTAAGGCGAAAAATGCCCACCCTCCTAACTGCCACAGGCTGAGGGGCACCCCGCAGGAATCACTACCCTGACCCAGGTACTGCGCTGTGCTAACGCCGACCGCTTTCCCCTGTGCCAGCCACAAGGTGTTCAGTGTCAGTTTTGTGCTGGTCCAGACTGAACCAGCCACTCAGCGCTAGATTATAGCAAAACTGAGGCTACTATAAAATGGTCAGCCTCCTCAGCAAAAAACATGTGAAAGCGCCGGGAAAATGGCTGCCAGACTTCCAGAAAATGGCCGTGGACACTGTAAAATGGCCACGGTTCCCACGGCGACCCGTCTCCACATGGCAACAGATACACAAAAAACTGCCTAAAAACAGGGAGAAAAGGAACGGACAACCAGGCGCCCTGCGCAGGCCCCTGCCAGGTATGTGCACCGCACCCAAAAAAATAAAAAAATACAAGGACCAATGGTCCCATCGGGAGGCAGGTCTTTCTCCTATACTAGGCAGAAAAAACTGAGCTGCTGAAAGCAGGGTGAGGGGTTATAGCCAGTAGGACCGCCCCCTGGGCGGTACTGTGCAGTTTTGCTGTTTTTACATGTTCTGCCTAGTCCTCTCCTGAAGGTCAAGATGAAGATTCTGTGCCCGTCAATGAACAAAAGAGAAACAATGGTGGCCACACAAAATATTGACACTTTGGGCCCAATTTGGACATTTTCACCTAGGGGTGTACTCACTTTTGTTGCCAGCGATTTAGACATTAATGGGCTGTGTGTTGAGTTATTTTGAGGGGACAGCAAATTTACACTGTTATACAAGCTGTACACTCACTACTTTACATTGTAGACAAGTGTCATTTCTTCAGTGTTGTCACATGAAAATATTTACAAAAATGTGAGGGGGTGTACTCACTTATATATATATATATAAAACATACTGTATATGAACAACATAGCCCCAGTGCACAACATATACAATTACATAAACATCAACACATCATCATAAAACCACATCTAGATGACCATAGATATCCCTTAGCAACCGGTACAGCCCATAGCAACCAGGCAGACGCCATATCAAGAGCAGAAAAACACACATCATCCCCATAGTATATACCAGACTGAATGTACAATACAGATATATGATGATCATATTCCCCACAGAGAAGTATAAAAAAAAAATAGATGTAAATTCAAATTAAATGTTTTTGGTAAATATAATTATTATGAGGCCCTGTGTGGTGAACATCCTAAAACAAATATTAATGTACGCAGGACCCCATCATATGTCCTCTTATCCATGTTACTCCTTGGATCTGAAAACTACAAGAAAAAAAGTGTTTTTTTCTTATTTTTTTGAATAGATTGAAATAAATAAATAAATATAAAACACATATGAACAACATGGCCGCTGTGTACATCACTATAATCAGAGACACCAACCCCTCACCATACAATCACCTCTTCATATCCATGGCTGTGGATTCAATGCAGAGTCCGCAGTGTAATATATACAGTATCAGAAATCTCAAGTCTCCCGCATTTCTGAGGCGGCTCCCACACACTCGCAATCGGCTCCCGATCTCCCGGGAATGATCGGTGTGGGGAGGAACAGGAACAGCTATGAAGACCGACTCTGCCCCCTCAGACGTCTCTGCAAACAGCTTCTGCTCCTAGCATCCCCATCAACACTAAACAATCTGTCCTTGTAATGAAGGCTCCGGCTGGCGGCCATATTTTGGTGGACAAAATTGCATTGATTTTAAGGGGAGAATTCCCAAACGCTAGAGAGCAAACGTTCTTCTTGTGTTGAGTCTCCTTACAGCATAGGACAAAAATAAAAATATATGTATGTATAATATAGATATATATATATATATATATATATATACACACACACATTGTTTGCGTATGTCTGTATATGTGCCCCTCTGTCCACTGCCCCAACCCCCACCCCCCAAAAATAATGGGAAAAAAATAAGAAACAAATTAAATTGTAAAAAAATCAATTATTAAAAATAAAAGAAAATATTGACACCGTCCACTGCCACTGAAGCGCCACCTCCCTGAAATTCGTTATTATATATATAGTGTTGTCAATTTACGCAGCGCTTTACATACTGTACATTCACATCAGTCCCTGCCCTCAAGGAGCTTACAGCCCAAGGTCCCTAACTCACATTCATACATATTGGGGCCAATTTAGACAGGATATTGGACATATGAACAACATAGCCCCAGTGTACAACATATACAATTACAGAATTACAGAGATATCAACACATCACCATAAAACCACATCTAGATGTCCATAGATAGGCCTTAGCAACCAGTACAGCCCATAGCAACCAGGCAGATTCCATAGCAACAACAGAAAAACACACATCAACCCCATAGTATATATCAGACTGAATGTAGAATAAATATAATGATCATATTCCCCACAGAGAAGTAAAAAAAATATATGTAAAGTCATTTTTTTTGTGGTAAATATGCTTATTGTGGTGGACGCCGTTAAAAAAAAAAAATGAATAAGATACACAGGACCCCATCATATGTCCTCTTATCCAGTTTGCTTGTCATTAAATCCCAACCTTACATCTGAAAACTAACACAGATCACTATAGAGAGAAAAAAATGTTTTTCTTATCTTTGTCTATAAATGTCTATATATATATATATATATATATATATATATATATATATATATATATATATATATATATATATATATATATATATATATATATACATAAAACACATAAGACAACATAGCCCCAGTATACAACATATAAAATTACAGAATTAGAGACATCAACACATCACCATAAAACCACATCTAGATGTCCATAGATAGCCCTTAGCAACCGTTACAGCCCATAGCAACCAGGCAGATTCCATAGCAACAGCAGAAAAACACAAGTCATCCCCATAGTATATACCAGATTTAGATTACAATACATCTATATGATGATCATCACAGAGAAGTATAAAAAAAAAACTTGATGTAAATGTCATTTTTGTAGTAAATATGACTATTATTTGGACCTGTGTGGTGGACACCCTAAAAATAATGAATAAAATACTCAGGACCCCGTCATATGTCCTCACCCAGTTTGCTCTTGTCACTAAATCACAACCTTGTAAAACTAACACAGGTCACTATAGGAAAAAAAAAAATTCTTATCTTTGTCACATATAACACATATACACAACAGCCCAGTGTACAACATATACAATTACAGAGATATCAACACATCTGGAAGCTAACACAGCTCACTATTGGGAATATTATATTGTTTTTCCCTTATTTCTGTCTATAGACTGCAATAAAAATATATATTTTGCTGACAATATCACCGCAAGAAGCCTTTATTTACCTGGAGAAGAATGATATCTGTATCAGGTTGTTTCTTGTAAATACACAGACATAGTATATATTAAAACATTTGATGTAAATTCACTTTTTTGTGTGGATAATACAATTATTATTAGGACACCTTATAAAATTGTAATGAAATACACAGGACCCCATCATATATCCTCTTATCTAGGTTGCTCTTGTGTATAAATCCCATCCTTGGATCTGAAAAATAACACAGGTCACTAAAAAAAAAAAAAAAAAAAAAGCAATAGCGCCATAGCAACCGCTCAGCCAATCACAGCCTGGCCAGGAGGTGTGACATCATAGTGCAGGCTTCTGCTGCTGCACTTAAAAAAAAAAAAAATTGTCGCCATGGCAACTGCTCAGCCAATCACAGCCTGGCCAGGAGGCTGCGGCTGTTAAATAGGCTATTTTTACCCCTAACAGTCAGTCTTCAGTTTGCACAGCAAGGTGAAGGGTGTGTTAGAATTTGCTCCAAGAGAGATCATAATTCTTTGGAAAATGAACCACAGATTTAATAAAATTCGATCTGTTCTTCGATTAACCATCAAAGAGGAACCTACAGACACCAGGCAGGATATACAAATGTCCAGCTCTAGGAGAGATTATGCAAAAACTGCCCATAAGGGCAAACGCCAGTCATTGTTTGGCCGAGTTTTCCGGTATCTATTCAGTAATGGAAATAAGAAGAAAGACCTTAGCGATTCAGGAGGTAAATGAGATCAATTTTATTTAGACCAGTTACATTGTATGTTCTGATTGGTGAACAGCAGATTATACACCCCGCCCCCCTAATTATAGCCCCCTATAGGTGCATCTATAGACTACATGTATTTTTTATTTATTTTTTGGTTAGAAAAGAGTGATGTTAACTCTTCTAACTCTGTCTCTGGGGGGTGTCACCCCTATATTTGCCCCTTATCCCAAAAATAGAAAGTCAGCTGTAATTTAAAAAAATAGGAGAAATCTAAAAATAGCTCTGCAGTCTGCGAGTGTCAACCAATCACAGCTTTCCTAGAAATTTCAAAGGAGACATTACAGTTGGAGGAATATTTACCTTTCAAACAGTTTTAAGACAAATTTCAAGAAAAAAAAAATTATAATCTGTATACTGAAAACTGCTGCAGCCCCTCTGTACATTAACCACTGCAAGACAAGACTATTTCTGACACTTGTTTACAGGTTAAAATCAGCATTTTATTGCTATATTACACAGAACCCCCAACATTATATTACATTTTAGCAAAGTCCCTAGAGAACAAAATAGCAGTCATTGCAATATTTAATGTCACACGGTATTTGCACAGCGGTCTTTCAAACACAATATTTTTTGAAAAAATACACTTCACTGAATCTTACAAAACTAAACAGTAAGGATTCTTTCACCCTGTAGCTGCTGCCACGTTAGCCGGAAAGCACAGATAATGAACGTTCGTTTTGGCTGTTTTTTTCCGGCAGGTAGCAGGGTGCTTTTAACCCCTGCTAGTGGCCAAAAAAAGCATCAAAACCTGCCCATGTGGCAGCATTTCCGAATCGTTTTTCAGGCGCTTTGGAAGCGTTGCCCGTGCTTTCTAATGGGCATGGGCGGTTTATGAGCGATATGTACACCGCTCCCAAACCGCCCCAAAGATGCTGCTTGCAGGACTTTTTTTTCCGTCCCGCAAAAGCTGGGACTCGGGCTTTCACACTGGAGAGACAGTTTACAGGCGCTATTTCTAGCGCTAAAACGCCTGAAAACCGGCTTCAGTGTGAAAGGGGTCTAAAGTTAGCCCATTTTTTGGTATATTGTGAAAAATGATGTTATACTGAGAAAATGTTACTAATGTGACACACTGCGGTACTCAAAAATCTCCATAAGCTACGCTTTACATTTTTTTTCAACGGTTACCAGTTTAGAGCTACAGAGGGGGTCTTTTGGTAGAATTATTACTCTCACTCTGATGATCGCGGTGATACCTCACATGTGTGATGTGAACACTGTTTACATTTGCAGGCGCTACTCACGTATGCGTTTTATTTGTTGCGCCAGCATGCCGGGACGGGGGGGGGGGGGCGCTTTAAAACATTTTTTGCTTCTTTATTTATTTTATTATTTTTACACTGTTCCTTTTAAAAAAAAATGTTCAGATCACTTTTATTTTATGTAAACATCCCTTGTGACAGTAATAGGCAGTGACTATTTACAGAAGGATGTGGGGTCCCAAACCCCTCCTCTGACTTCAAAGTGGCCAAAATCTGCATTTTTGAATACCTTGAATTTTTTTAAATCTGCGCTGTTGGCTGTCGAATAAACTGGAAGTGGCGGTGTGATGCCACTTCCGGGTACTACATCAGAGACCCGATTGAAGCCAATTTACAGCTTTGCTCGGGACTCCAGACAGCCGGTGGATGTGCCAGCTGGTTGCTCGAGTCTCCTGGTGGGAGGGCTTTATTTCTATGAGAACAGGTGCATGGACACCCCCCTTCTGAGTCACTTCTTGTCTCCACCTCTGAGCACCATCCATTGGTTCCACCCCCTACCCACCCCTGAGCACCATCCCTTGGTTCTACCCCCTACCCACCATCCCTTGGTTCCACCCCCTACCCACCTTTGAGCACCATCCCTTGGTTCCATCCCCTACCCACCTCTGAGCGCCATCCCTTGGTTCCGCCCCCTACCCACCTCTGAGCGCCATCCCTTGGTTCCGCCCCATACCCATCTCTGAGCGCCATCCCTTGGTTCCACCCCCTACCCACCTCTGAGCACCATCCCTTGGTGCCACCCCCTAGCCACCTCTGAGCGCCATCCCTTGGTTCCGCCCCCTACCCCCCTCTGAACACCATCCCTTGGTTCTGCCCCCAACCCACCTATGAACACCATCCCTTGGTTTCGCCCCCTATCCACCTCCCACTACTGCCCCTTTTAGAGAATACAGAACTAAGGAGCTATTTTGAGCTACTAAGTAATTTGTCTGGAATTTGTTAATCATAACAAGAAAGGCAGTAAAACAGATCACCTGCAGTGAGCAACAATAGATCTCAACCCAGCAACAGTACACCCCTTCAGCAACAATAGAACCCCCCAGTGACACTAGATCCCCCACACAACAGTAGACCCCCCAGCAACAATGAATTTCCCCCTACACAATAAAATACCTCCCCAGCAACCACAGACCTCCCACACAACCGCAGAACCCCCCAGCAAAAAAATACCTCCCCAGCAACAATAGACACCCAGAAGCAACAACAGATCTCCCAGCAGCCACCATCATTAGACTCCACCCTCAACAATAGATCACTCCCAACTAATCGATTAATCGACAACTAATCGATTATGAAATTAATTGATTACTATTTTCATAATCGATTAATCGACCAGTAGAAAAATGGGGTTAAAGTTAACGAGTCTGATGTTATTTACCTGATTGACCATTTAATAGTATCTCTCCTCTAATAATATATACAGTTTATCTCTTCTCTAATAGTATATACAGTATATCTCTCCTCTAATGATATACACAGTATATCTCTTTTAAAAGTTTATACAGTATATCCTCTCTAATAGTATATGCAGTATATCTCTTCTCTAATAGTATATACAATATATAGCCTCTAATAGTATATACAGTATATCTCTCCTCTAATGGTATATACGGTATATAGCCTCTAATAGTATATACAGTATATCTCTTCTAATAGTATATATAGTATATCTCTCCTCTAATAGTATATATCCTCTAATAGTGTATACAGTACTGTATATCTTCAATATTATATACAGTATATCTCCTCTAATAGTATATATCCCCTCTAATATATACAGTATATCTCTTCTGTCATTCTCAGAGTGGATTAGATATTTTGCTCCCCAACCATATAGTTGGTTACTTATATTTACCACTGCATATAGAGATATTTAAGAATAAATTGCCTTTTTTTTTAAACTTTACATATTGACTAAATTATACACCACACTTTTTTCTAAGGTTATGAATCGATTAATCAAAACGATAATCGGCCAACTAATCGATTATGAAAATAATCTTTAGTTGCAGCCCTACTCCCAACAACAATTCACCCACAGCAACATCAGAATCCCCCACCAGCAACAACAGACCTACCCAGCAATGATAGACCCCCACACAAAAATTGATCCACAAGCAACAACAGATTTGCCACACAACAGTAGACTGCCCCCCTAGTAACAAAATACCTCCTCAGAAACAATAGATACCCAGCAGCAGCAAAAGATCTCCCAAAAGCCAGCATCAATAGACCTCTCCCTCAACAATAGATCACTTCCAACAACAATTGACCCACAGCAACATAAGATACCCCACCAGCAACAATAGACCCCCCATCAGCAACAATAGACCCCCCACACAAAAATAGAACCCCCAGCATCAACAGATCCCCCACACAACAGCAGACTTCCCTCACCCCCAACAATGAACGCCCCAGTAACAAAATAACTATCCAGCAACAATAGACACACAGCAGCAACATCAGATCTCCCAAGAGCCAGCATCAATAGACCTTCTCCCCCAACAACAGATCACTCCCGACAACAAGTGACCCACAACATAAGACCCACCCACCAGCAACAATAGATCACCAGTGACAATAGATCCCCCGCAGTAAGCATCAATAGACTCTCCAGCACACCCCAGTACTCCTTGCTATTACATAAATTCAGTACTATAGATGCTGGAACTGCCCCCCCCCCCCCCCCCCCCCAGAGTTACTGCTGGAAAAAAATCCTTGGAATTGTTGGATTGGGCAGCTTTAGTATTAGTTGAAATCAAAACTTTGTTTTTGGTTAGGAAAGAGGGGTGACGGGTTAGAGGCCCTGTCAGATTATCATTGCTGGTTACTTTACCAATACTGTATATTTGTCCTGATGACCATAGTCTGTCCCAGAAACAGGAAGTGAGGTGTGATCCAAAATTTTGGATTCGCCACCAGAACCGGGGGTCAGGGAGGGTCTTCCTATAGGGACACCTGTTCCATCAACAACTGCACAAGATGGGAATTTCTCCTCACTTTGTAGAGATTTCCTTTCACTTCCTGTTGCATTGCCAGTACAGGAAGAGAAGTGAAATTTCCTCACACAGATGGCAAAAATAACCTAATAGGCTTTTTAACCCTTTTCTACCCTAGTTTTGGCTATACACTTACATACAACATACACATGCAAAAAAAATTATATAAAAAAAGCAGCCAGAGAATTGGCCTTTAATTCTGTTCAGCCAGCCTTGCGATTTACTTGTTTCGTTTTGTACTAGTTGATAGTCTAGAAAAACAAATACATGAATGGAAAGTAATCTTTCTTTTTTTTTTTTCTTTCTCCAGAAATCAATGCGATTCCTCCTGAAACTACAAACCACTTTACCACGTCTGAGTCAGACACTCAGACACTGAATCAGACCAAAGCCACAGACGTTGTGGAGACTGTGCCCAACCCGGCAGGTGGGACTGAACCCACAACCGCAACAGAGAGTGGCATCAGCTCAGACGGTACCTTCGTGTCAGCAGATGACATGGAGTTCACCAGAGTTCTAGAGACTGTGGCTGAGCTAAAAGACGGGCAAGAGACCAGCACCTCTACAGAGACTTGGTCAATTCCAGAAAGCGGGACTGAGAGCACCGCTACTACAAACGAGGAGTCTGACTCAACACAATCCACTGATGCCACAGACATTGAGGAGATTGTGCCCAACTCAATATTTGGGACTCTAGTCACAATCATCAAGATTGTGACTGAGCAAAACGATGATCTAGAGATCAGCAGCTCTACAAAGTTTGTGTTTGTAGGAGGGTGCCACAAATTTTCTTGGTCTCTATGCTTAAGAAGACATACTGAGACCACAGACAGCTCAGATGTTATTCCTGAGGGTGGCGGTGCCTCAGCAGAGGGCACCAATTTCACTACTATTGTAGGGACTGTGCCTTCCTCAAGAGATGAATCTGGGTCCATCACCAGTGACGAGAGTGAGACCAGCCTTGAGAGCAAGACTGAGTCCACAGGCAGCTCAGACAATGTCTATATTTCAGCAGAAGAGCCTGAGTTCACCCCATCTATAGAGAAGGTGGATGCACCAACAGATGGGCTTGAGGTCAGCATTCCTACAGAGACAATTCCAGAAAGCGGGATTGAGATCTCCGCTACTCTGGAGAAGGAGCCTGAATCAGAGGACACAATCCAACCCACCGAAGCCACAGACATTGTGGAGGCTGTGCCCACCTCAACAGATGGGATGGAACCCACAGTTGTAGAGAATGTGGCTGAGCTTAAAGATGGGTTGGATATCATCATCCCTTCGGAGACGGTGTCAATCACAGAAAGTGTGACTGAGATTGCCGCTACTACAGATATTGTGTCCACCTCAGAAAACAAGGCTGAGGTTATCAGCAGCAAAGACAATGCTCTAGACCATACTCTTCTTCCAGGAAAGGAGAGTGTTCCACTGACCACCCAAAAGGAACCTGCAGGGGACAAGACCCACCCCAGCGGAGGCCAGCAGAACGTCGTCCCTGGGGGCAATCGTCTTTTTTCTAGCAAGATCGGTACTTCTTTACTTCAAAGGATAAGAAACTACATTTCTTCTAAAAGTAAGAATTATAAACAATATAACATACAAGATGGCTGAACAAGATTTATTTTATTTAGAGATATTTCATATTGGTGGGGACTTGGTATACATCTAAATAGACCAGAGATGATATACAAATCACACGGCCCCCAAAGGAAATTTATGATGGAGGCTCCCTAAGCCAACTCTTTTTTTTTTTTTGATACTACAGAAGTTTATATAGCATATCCCTAATTATGGCCTTTATTGCCAGTGACTTATAGTATACCACATGTCTCAATGGGCACCCTGGAGTATCTACTGTAATCCTGCATTGCTGGTGGCTGTTTGATACCCCTTATATGAGTCCCTTCTATTGGTGACTCTTTTAAAAGCCTAATTTCTATTGGTCCTTAGTAAAAAAAAAATCTCCTTTTGCATGGGCAGTTAGTGAAATATGCCTTTAAAGGATAAGTTTATTTTAACAGAACATATCCACTAATAAATCACCCCGGCCACTTGAGTGCAGCCCCCGTGTTGAATACGGTCCTGCAGAATACAGCTCACCCATAGGAATGACTGAGTAGAATGAAGTCACTTCCCAACTTCCACTTGTTCAGTTAACTTTATTTGTACTTTTAAAAACCCGATACAAATCATTGAAACAAACTTAGGTGGAGGAAAACTAATCCTCTTTTTCTCTCTTTAGGAACCAACCAGATCCATGCAGATGTTCCAGTTCCTCTAACTATAGAAAGCTTCAAATATCATGAGCTTCTCGGAGAGGGATTGTTTGGGAAGGTAAGTGATCAGATTTATAGTTTCTCTGATTTATATACATATAACAGATAGGGAGGAATGATAACGCACTTTATTAAAGCTGCATTCCCACAGGTTTAATACCTGCTATGGTTGTGTCATAACTTGCATCATGTTAAAGGGGTTGTAAACCCTCGTGTTTTTTTCACCTGAATGCATAGGATGCATTAAAGGGACACTAAAGTTTTTTTTTATTTCTAAATTAACATATCATACTTACCTTCACTGTGCAGCTCGTTTTGCACAGAGTGGCCCTGAACCTGTTCTTCTGGGGTCCCTTGGCGGCTCCTCGCCGCATCAGATAACCCCCTGGGAGAAGCACTCTCGGGTGGGTGGGGGGTTACCTTGCGGGTGCACTCCTGAGTCCAGCATTCGGCGTCCATAGACACTGAATGCAGAACTCGGCCCCGCCCCTCCGGCGGCCGCATCATTGGATTCACTGCTATCAATCTATACAATCAAGAGCCGAGAACCCCCTGCAGAGAGAGAGTGTCCCTGTGGGATAAGTTAGAGGGTTCAGGTAAGTAAAATGGGGGGGGGGGCTGGAGGACTGGTCAAGGACAGGTGTTTTTTCACAAACCTTTAGACCCCTTTCGCACTGGAGCGCTTTGCAGGTGCCATAGCGTTAAAAATAGCACCTGCAAAACGCCCTAAGACCCCTTTCACACCACACCGCCCTTTGCGTCGGCGGTAAAACGCCATTTTTAGCGGCGTTTTACTGCCGGATTTGCGGAGCATTTTGGCCGCTAGCGGGCGCTTTTACCCCCCGCTAGTGGCTGCAAAGGGGTTAAAACCGGCATTACAGCGCTGCCCCATTGATTTCAATGGGGAACAGCGGTGGAGGAGTGGTAAACACACCGCTCCTTCACCGCTCCAAAGAAGCTGCTGGCAGGACTTTTTTCTGACGTCCTGCCAGTGCACCGCTGTAGTTTGAAAGCCCTCGGGGGGGTTTCACAATACACACAATGGTGCAGCTTCTTTAGGGCGGATTGCAGGCGCTATTTCTAACGCTATAGCGCCTGCAAAACGCCCTGGTGTAAAAGGGGTATATAACAGCTGCTCAATTCACTCCAGTGTGAAAGCCTGAGGGCTTTCACACTGTAGCGGTGCGCTGGCAGTGTGTCAAAAGATAGCGACAGTAAAGCGGCACTAAAAATAGCGCTGGTTTAGCGCTGACACCCGGGGGGCTAAGTATCCCTTTAAGGTGAAAAAACACCTGGCAGTCACCGGCCCCCCAGCCCCTGCTTTACTTACCTGAGCCCCTTCATCTCCTCGGCAGGAACATGCTGTCCCTCTCTTCACGGGTCCTGGCTCTTGATTGGATAGATTGATATCAGTGCAGTCATTGGCTCCCACTACTGTCAATCAAATCCAATAATGCGGGTGGCGGGCGGAGTCCGGCATTCGTGTCTATGGACGCAAATGCTGCGCCCCCAAGTTAGCCCCCTCGGGAGGGGGCAAGTAAGGTAAGTATATACATTTTTTTTTGTACGCAGGTTAGTCAGCATGTGTTAGAAAATGGGCCAGTTAGCTTTAGGCAGAAATTCTACATTAAGAATAAACAAAGGCTCACAAATGACCTATTCTGAATCTGCTCTGGTCCAGCGTCAGCTTCTGTATAGAGAGAAAGCCGATAACGTCTGGGAAATGAATAGGAAATTACCTTACCCATAGACTTACTGTGGGGCATCTGTTGTTGGCTGCCTCTGCTCTACACAGAAGCCCCGGCTGACAGCTCAGCCTGGGACCGGACTGGACCGGAGCTGGGTCAGAATAGTTAAGTATAGCAATCTGTTTTTAGATTGGACTTAGAATGGGGCTGGGAGTAGGTTTACCATTCGATTTTGGGTGGAGTATTACTTTTCCCCGATATAAGACAACATAGGGATGGGTGGGAAGGGGTTTCACTTTCCCTGGTAGGTTTTCCATTGTATTATTCATTGTAGAGAATACAGCAGGTTGCAGATGGGAACTCCAGTGGGTAAATTTCACCACTGAAGACAATGTGCAGTGTAAAGAGCCGCTGGGTGATTGGCTTATTTACATCGAACCCAAAAAAGAAATATGATGGGTGGGTGAGACGACCTTTGATTAACTACTATTATCTTATTAATTATTAATTAGCTTTTCTTCCTTTAGGTGTACCTGGCATCACATCCCGCCACTCGTCAGCTGCTGGCAATAAAAAAAGCCATGAAAACATCCTTGCCTCTTGAAAGACTTTTGGCAGAGCGTCAAATTCAAGAAGAGGTGGGAGGGAACAGGTTCTTCCCGGAATTATACGCCGCATTCCAGACAAAGGTAAGCAACTTTATCTTTCATTTTTTTTGGGAGTCCAAATCAATTAGAATATCACATTCTCCTACCCCTAATAGCTCCAACTTGTGTTGGCAAATGTTAGTCAACCGGACTGGTTCTGTAACCTTGAAGAGCTTTTGAAGGCCGTCCAAGCCGGTCCTTTGCTTCTTACTGCTTGGAAAAAGGAGCATAGCATCCTCATTACAGAACAAGCACAGTAAAGGAGCAAAGCATCCAGAATCCAGCATTACAGAACAAGCACAGGAAACGTGACTATTACTGGCTATAAAATTACCTAAATAAATGAGACCCTTCACAGATATGTGAACATGTTCCCGAAAAGTCACCGGATGTGAGAAGACAAGAATGAAGGGCTGAATATGGACTCTCATAGTGAATAATGAATGAATTATAATTTGTATCTGTTTTATCTTCTTCTAGGAGTACCTTTTCTATGTCATGGAATTTGTGAATGGTTGGACCCTGGAGGAATTCATGATCAAGATGCATCCTCTGGATATTAAGACCATAAGGTAAGTACTACAATGGGGATCATTAGTAGTGGGGAGGGAGGTAGAATGAACAATTGTAGATAGATCACTTTCAGGCTATTGGGGTGATAGGATACACCTGCTCTAACTAACCACCCCCAGGTACACTAGTCAGGTGCCTTGCTCCTACGTTTGAATTGGTTCAACATTTTTAAAATAGGAAATACATAGGGGATAGGGAAGGAGGATAGGTGAGATGCCAAACATTGCCTATATGGATTACATGGGGAAGTAACTATTGAGCCAGAATTTGTAGCCTGACCAATGTAGTCTGCCAAAAGCCATGGGAGGGACTCATAGACCTGAGATCGTAGCGCGATCTTTCATAAAATATAATCTAATAACCATGGGTAGCTTTAGACTGACATGATTTATGGGATGGGATTCAGGAAGATCGAACTTCATGGTTGTGATCTTAGCGGGACTACAGTCATGTCATTAGTACTTAGAAACCTTTACCGTAATAATTCCCTAATGAGAATAAATCAAGGTTTATAGCCAAATACGAATACTCCTATGGCAATGTTTTGTTAAAATGATTTAGCATAAATACAAGATGTCTTCAAAAATATACCGACTTCCCATAGTATTAGGATCAGGTCATATTAATCAGGTTACTACAGAGAAAGTTTATCACTAATCATTTTTTCTTCTTTTTCCATCAGATTCATCGCTGCAGAGATCTTGTGTGCCATACAAGCTCTCCATTCCAGAGGCATCGTGCATCGGTAAGTATCATCATAATATGACCCATCATATTTTATTGGTCTCCAAACTGCGGCGTGCAGGCCAGATGCGGTTGTTTGCTTGGCTGTATCTGGATCTTAGGGAGCTTTTCCCTCCACTGATGCAAGAAACTATCCCCCCCCCGACTGACACCAATGAAGGGGCACTATTCCTCCCACTGACACCAATGATGGGGCACTATTCCTCCCACTGACACCAATGATAGGGCACTATTCTCCCGACTGACACCAATGATGGGGCACTATTCTTCTCACTGACAACAATGATGAGGCACTATTCCCCCTACTGACACCAATGATGGGGCACTATTCCTGCTACTGACACCAATGATGGGGCACTATTCCCCCTACTGACACCAATGATGGGGCACTATTCCCCCGACTGACAACAATGATGAGGCACTATTCTCCCCGACTGACACCAATGATAGGGCACTATTCCCCCGACTGACACCAATGATGGGGCACTATTCCCCCGACTGACACCAATGATGGGGCACTATTCCCCCGACTGACAATGATGAGGCACTATTCCCCCGACTGACGCCAATGATGGGGCACTATTCCTTCTACTGACACCAATGATGGGGCACTATTCCTTCCACTGACACCAATAATGGGGCACTATTCCTTCCACTGACACCAATAATGGGGCACTATTCCTCCTACTGACGCCAATGATGGGGCACTATTCCCCCTACTTACACCAATGATGGTGCACTATTCCCCCTACTGACACCAATGATTAGGCACTATTCCCCCCGACTGACGCCAGTGATGGGGCACTATTCCTCCTACTGACACCAATGATGGGGCACTATTCCCCCTACTGATACCAATGATGAGTCACTATTCCTCCTACTGACACCAATGATGAGTCACTATTCCTTCCACTGACACCAATGATGGGGCACTATTCCCCCTACTGACACCAATGATGAGTCACTATTCCTCCTACTGACACCAATGATGGGGCACTATTCCTTCCACTGACACCAATGATGGGGCACTATTCCTCCTACTGACACCAATGATGAGTCACTATTCCTCCTACTGACACCAATGATGGGGCACTATTCCTTCCACTGACACCAATGATGGGGCACTATTCCTTCTACTGACACCAATGATGGGGCACTATTCCCCCAACTGACACCAATGATGGGACACTATTCCTCCTACTGACACCAATGATGGGGCACTATTCCCCCTGACATCAATTATGAAGCACTATCACCCCGACTGAAACCAATGATGGGGCACTATTCCTCCTACTGACACCAATGATGGGGCCCTATTCCTCTCACTGACAATGATGGGGCACTATTCCTCCTCCTACTGTCCACAGGAAAGAAAGTTTGGACACCTCTGTTGAAGTTTGGAGAGTCTTGTTCTAGATGATAACAGCCTACTTACCTTTTTTTTTCTTCTTTTTTACAGTGATCTACATACAAGCAACATCCTCATTGATACTACCGGGCATGCAAAGATTATCGACTTCGGGTTGTCAAGGAGAAAAGAACTTCCTTATAACCCGGAAATTACTACTATTACTAGCTCAATGGTAAGTCACACAGTCCATTTAGGCTCCATCCACACCTGAGCCGATCCATTTACTGCCTTTTTTTTTGCAGCTTTATACAAGCTTTTTAAAGCGTTTTAGACAAGTGTTTTACAGCTTCAGGCTTTTTTGTTTAGCCAATAGAAAGCACGGGGGGGAGGGAGGAGAGGGAGAGGAAATTCGTTTTTTTGGGGGGAATGTTGTATAGCAGAAAGTAAAAAATATAGTTTTTTATTCAAAATTGTTGGTCTTTTTTTGTTTGGAGTAAAAAAAAAAAAAAAAAAAAAGACAGAAGTGATCAAATACCATCAAAAGAAAAGTTTATTTGTGAGAAAAATAGGACATCAATTTTATTTGGGTACAGCGTCGCACAACCGCACTATTATCAATTAGAGCAATGCCAGTGCCGTATCGCAAAAATGGCCTGGTCATTACGGGGGTAAAACCTTTGGGGCTGAAGTGGTTCATTTCTTCAGACCTTGGAAGATCCAGATATTAATAATGTAATAAAAGGTGGGGAAGCCGGCTGATAAAAAAAAAAAAAGAAACAGCTGAGCTTGTTTAACCACTTCAGCTCCGGAAGGTTTACCCCCCTTCATGACAAGGCCAATTTTTGTGATATGGCACTGTGTTACTTTGACAATTGCACGGTCGTGCAACGCTATGCCCAAAATAGAATTGATATCCTCTTTCCCACAAATAGGGCTTTCTTTTGGTGGTATTTGATCACCTTTTATTTTTTTGCGCTATAAACAAAAAAAAAAAGAGCGACAATTTAGAATAAAATTTAAAAATTTAAAAATCTAAATTTCTTCATCAATTTAGGCCAATATATTCTGCTATATATTTTTGGTAAAACAAAATCCCAATAAGTGTATATTGATTGGTTTATCCAAACGTTATACTGTTTACAAACTAAGGGATATATTTATGACATTTTTATATATTTTTTTTTTACTAGTAATGGTCGCGATCAATGATCAGACACCTAACTGACACTTTTGACGTTTTTTTGGGGACCAGTGACACCAATACAGTGATCAGTGCTAAAATATGCACTGTCACTGTAATTACACTCGCAGGAATGGGATTAACATCCGGGGCGATCAAAGGGTTAAATGTGTTCCATGTGAGTGCTTGCTAACTGTGGGGGGAGGTGGTTTGACTGGGGGAAGACAGATATCTGTGTTCCTGCTTAGCCGAAACTCAAGCTCTCAATCTTCCCCTCTGACAGAACAGCGATCTGCCTTGTTGACATAGGCAGACCGCTGTTCTGTCTGCCTCGGTTACGATCGGTGGGTACCAGCAGACATCGGGTTTGTCAGACCCACTGACTGGCTCCCGCTGTGATTGGAGTGTGTCCCCAGGCAGAGCGCGTGCGTGCCCCCATCCAATCACCGGTACATGATTTCGCGCTGATGGCCTGCCTTGCCGTAATATATGGCCCGTGGGGCGGCCCAGAAGTGGTTAACATTTTCAGACGTTGGGCATACCGGATACGTCCAAAGGGCTGAATAATGTAATAAAAGGTGGTGAAAATTGAAACTTTGCGTAGACCCACAGAATGGGGTCGGACCTCTGTTTGGGGTGGTAGAATCATGAAACACCCAACTGCAGTTATAACATATACTATACATATTCATTGCTATAGGAGTTTAATGAAATGTTTTGTAATTTTGTATTAATTGTATTATGTTTTGGGCTATAATAATATATATATATTTTTTTTTTTTCCAGGCCAATGTGGAACCGTGGTATGACTACCTCTGCGAATACACATGCTTTAGCCAGACAATCTTGTGCCTGTTATTGAACCTCCCTGATGATTATCGCGATCCTCAACTCGAAGACCTAATAGAGGAGGTAAGTAAATGCTCTACTCTAGCCAGAGATAGTTTACTTTCATTTGTGCTAGTAAATTGGCTAAATTAAATTGTTTAGTTATTGCTTCTGTGATGCAAATAATTTATCTTTTTAATACATGTTTTTTTTTTTTTTTTTATCCACAGTGCAAGTATGCGCGAAGAAATATGCGGCATCACCCGTTCTTCGCGGGGATTGACTGGGAAAAATTGGAAGCTGGGAAACTGCATCCACCATACGTCATGCCACCTGTAAGTATCGGAAACTAAATGGGATCATGTCTGTAATTGTGCTATGTCTGCTGTTTTGCATTCCCTATTCTGCCCCCTACTGGCGGGTATAAGTAGCTGCATAGCCTTCCGAGTTGTGCAAGTGCCGTGACCTATTGATATCCAATAGATTGCACTTTTAAGATGGAAAAACAAGCCACAGTGGACCATTTATAAGTAAAGTATCAATCAAGCATGAAAGCTATCAATATATTATAAGCAGCTTCCTGCAGAGAATTTAGCATCAGTACAACATATAAAGATCATTTATACACGTGCCTGTATAGTTATAATGATATAATGACAATTTATACTGATGCATATGTCGAATTGTGACTGGTCCATGTAGGATTTCCTTTCACATGTCCACTCAGCACATAGCAAATAACAGAAGTCACCCAATAGTAATATTCCATAGAGTGATAATTCGGCATTATCTGAAATCATTATTTCCGGTATCTGATGTGTTTTTTGCTCTCCACAGAGTCCAAAGGTAAACAGGAAAAAGAGGATAAGAGTGAATGGGAAGAGTTTCAAAAGACACAAAAAATGTCATCCAATAGATGTCCCGGGATTCGATTTCGTCAGCAACCGATGGAGAGAAATGCTGCAACACCGGAAGGGAATCGTGATGAGCTGGGTTCAGTCCAAAACCTGAAGGCAGCCGCCATTGCTGGACCAACCAGCTGTGGGAAGGAGATTTCTTGCCCCACAGAGTAATGTATACATGGGGGGGGGGGGGGGGTGTAACATACAGCTATTGGCTGGGGAGGGGAAATTTGCACAGGTGGGGAAATCAGATGTGGGGGGAAGGACAGGGAATGGAGGGTTGGTGCAGTGGGGTGGGGGTGGGGGGGTGGGGGAATTGCAGGAGTGATGCCCTATGTGTCTCTTCCTGCAGCACCTGAAAGTCGGGGGTACTTTCAGCTGCTGCAGGCCGCCTTATTGGCGGCCCCGCTTTCAAATATCCCATATGAGTACACATGGGTTTATATTATCGCTAACTTATTGACCTGCAATGGGTTGATAAACTCCAGCCATGTGTGCCAATGGTGTCCACAGACTTTTAAAGATGGCAACTCAATTCTGCGAGATCATGACAGCAGAAGCGTCTTGCATCATCTGCGGCCCTGGCCACTGGTGGTGTGCAGGCTCAAGACCTGATCTGTGCTGAGTATGGGCACAACACCAGCCAAATATTACCCAAGGCCCAGTGGTCAAGTAAAAACTCACATTTTGACTTACGAAGAGGAAAGCAATTTACTAAGAGGAAAAGGAAAGCAAACCTTCCACCCCACCAGACAACTCCATGGTGTTCATCACAGTGATGGGCGACTTCAGTGTCCAATAGGATGTGAAAGGAAATTACCAGCCTTCAAACCGCTCAAAAAAGGCCATAGGCGAGCAGCTTTCTCTAGGGGAGTCTGAAGGGAATCAAAAGACAGTACATTACAAAATAACAATGTTTGTACATATTAAGCTTGTACACAGCAGGGGAATCAGATGAGGGCAGGACAGGGAGGGGGGTTAGTGCGGCGGGGGATTAGTGCGGGGGATATGAGCTCAGGATCAGTCCAAATCTTGAAGTCAGCTGTCATTGCTGGACCAACGAGCTGTAGGCAGGATATTTCTTGGCCTGCGGAGGCATGTATACATAGGGATGGTGATGCTTGTGACATCATTAAACTACAGCTCCTGGATTGGGTGGGGGGAGTTTGTGCAGAGGACTACACAGCAGCGATAATCAGATGTGGGCAGGACAGGGAGGGGGATCAGTGTGGTGGGGGGGGGGGGGGGGGGATAATTGCAGGTAGAGAAATACTGCAACACCATTGGGGAATCGGGATGAGCCCGGTCCCGTCCAAATCCTGAAGTTAGCTGTCATTGCTGGACTAACGAGCAATGCTTGTGACATCATTGAACTACAGTTCCAGGAAGGGAAGGGGAAATTTGTGCAGATGTATACACAGCAGGGGGAATGAGATGTGGGTAGGACAGGGAGGGGGATCAGTGAGGCGGGGGGGGGATTACAGGGAGAGATATACTGCAACACCAATAGGAAATTGGGAGGAGCCTTGGTTCAGTCCGAATCTTGACGTCAGCCGTCATTGCTGGACCAATGAGCTTTGGGTGGGAAATTTCTCATTCCACAGAAGCCTGCACACATAGGGGTGGGGATGCTTGTGACATCATTGAACTACAGTTCTTGGATGTGGAGGAGGGGTTTGTGCAGGTTTGTACACAACAGGGGGAATCAGATGGGGGGAGGACAGAGAGGGGGATCAGTGCGGTTGGGTGGGGGGGGGGGGGACATTGCAGGGCAAGAGATGCCAACAGCAATAGGAAATCAGGATGATCGTCTTATGCCTATATCGCTGGGTGCTGCACTAGGGTGTCCAAAATCCAGGGCACTTAAACAGTCCCCCTAATGGCCGCAAAAAAAAAAAAAAAAAACACCACCGATGGCGTCCACAGATTTAAAAAACCACACAAAAACACAAAAAAATATAAAAGAAAAAAGCCAAAAATAGTTGTGGTTTTATTTTTCTTATATGTAAAGCCGTGATTTCAGTATTTGCTTTGCAGATATGGCAAGTCTTACTGTTATACTGTAATGTTACTTTGTTAACCATCATTTGCTTAACAGGTGCGCCATTCAGCTGCAGCACAGGTTTAGTTATCTTGACAGCAACAGCGTTTGCTCACAGGATATGTAAAGCCATGACTCCAGCACTGTCAGAGGTGATTTCACCACCACAGTTAAAAAAGAGCATATATGCCGAAGCATGGGGGCAGGGGTGGAGGAGTGATTTGCACCTAACATTAGGGGCGGATTGCCCCCATGCTTTGGCATATTTTTTTTTTGGCCACAGATTGTTTAAAAAAAAAAAAAAAGTATTTTTACTGTTTTATTGTATTTGCTTTGCAGGTATGTTAAGTCTTACTGTTATACTGTAATGTTACTTTGTTTCATTATTAACCATCATTTGCTAAGCAGGTACGCCATTCAGCTGCAGCACAGGTTTAGTTATCTTGACAGCAACAGCGTTTGCTCCCACGATATGTAAAGTCGTGACTCCAGCGATGTCAGAGGTGATTTCACCACCACAGTTAAAAAAAGAGCATATATGCCGAAGCATGGGGGCAGGGGTGGAGGAGCGATTTGCTCCTAACATTAGGGGCGGATTGCCCCCATGCTTTGGCATATTTTTTTTTTGGCCAGATTGTTTAAAAAAAAAAAAAAGTATTTTTACTGTTTTATTGTATTTGCTTTGCAGGTATGTTAAGTCTTACTGTTATACTGTAATGTTACTTTGTTTCATTATTAACCATCATTTGCTTAGCAGGTACGCCATTCAGCTGCAGCACAGGTTTAGTTATCTTGACAGCAACAGCGTTTGCTCCCACGATATGTAAAGCCGTGACTCCAGCGCTGTCAGAGGAGATTTCACCACCACAGTTAAAAAAAGAGCATATATGCCGAAGCATGAGGGCAGGGGTGGAGGAGCGATTTGCTTCTAACATTAGGGGTGACTTAGATAGTCCGCCTGCCAGTTCTCCACTCCCGGGATGTAAATGGCCGACAGGGCTGGTACATGTCGCTCTGCCCACCGAAGTATGTGAGCGACCTCCCATGCGGCGGCCGAGCTTCTTGTTCCTCCTTGGTGATTGACGTATGCCACAGTTATGGCGTTGTCTGACTGGATCCTGATCGGATGCCCTCGCAGTCTTAACAACCAAGTGGAGAGACATAGCCTGATCGCTCTCAGTTCGAGCAGATTGATTGGCAACTTGGATTCCTCCACCGACCAGAGGCCCTGGGTCGACTGAACTTCCATTATTCCACCCCAGCCTGATAGGCTGGCATCCATTGTGATCACTGTCCATTTCACAGGTAGGAACGACTTCCCGGACTGAAGTGCCGGGGACCTTAGCCACCAGATCAGGGAAACACTGACTAACCGGCTCACCTGAATCTGCCGATCCAGGGACAATGGAGATTTGTCCCAATTTGTCAAAATATCCTTCTGCAGGACTCTGGTGTGGAACTGGGCATACGGTACTGCCTCGAAGGAGGCCACCATGAGTCCCAGGACTTGCATGCAGAAGCGTAGCGATGACCACTTGTTCATCAGCAGTTTCGCCGTGGCTCTGAGAGTCTGCTGCTTGTCTCAAGGGA
This sequence comes from Lithobates pipiens, assembly GCF_037356315.1. Taxonomy (NCBI): domain Eukaryota; kingdom Metazoa; phylum Chordata; class Amphibia; order Anura; family Ranidae; genus Lithobates; species Lithobates pipiens. Next base: position 231,549,618 of record NW_027507787.1, read on the forward strand.
GAAACACTCTCATTTCCGTGGAGTCCAGCAGTAAGCCTAGGTACTCCAAACGCTGAGTCGGTACAATCACCGGCTTCTTTAGGTTTAACTGCCACCCAAATTCTTGCAGGGTCTGCATGGTGATCGCCACATCCTCCTCTAACTCTGAGATGCTCTCAGGAGGAGACCGTCTACGTATCCCATGATCGTGATCCCGTGTTGCCGTAGCAACGCCAAAACAGGAGCCAATACCTTGGTAAAGACTCGGGGGGCTGATGCCAAACCAAAAGGGAGAGCCACAAACTGGTAGTGGGCTTCCCCAACTGCAAATCGCAGAAACTTCTGATGCCAAAAGCATATAGGTATGTACAGGTACGTATCCTGGATGTCTAAGGACGCTAGGGAGTCCCCTTAATGGAGTGCAGCGACTACTGAGCGAACTGATTCCATTCTGAAACTCTGTACTTTCACAAAGTAATTGAGGGCTTTTAGATCCAAGATTGGGCGTACCCCTTCCTTCTTGGGGGCTACAAACAGGTTTGAGTAGAATCCCTAAAGCCTTTCCACTTTTGGAACAGGTACTATCACCCCACGACTCAGCAGGTCTCTTACTGCCCCTAAAAGGACCTCCCAGCAAGCCGGGAGTACAGGTATGCTGGAGGGGAAGAATCTGTTTTGCGGCCTAGAGAGGAACTCTATCTTGTAGCCTGAGGAAATCAGATCGCAGGCCCATTGGTCAGACAGCCGAGAGGTCCACCGGGCTGCAAACTCCCGAAGGCGACCCCCCACCCGAGTTGAGGGTGGGGGCAACCTTCATGCGGTAGCACATTTGCTCGCAGGCTTGTTAGGCTTGCGGTTCCAGGGACGCTTTGGTCCTTCAGCAGTCATCCTGTCGGGCTGGGGATGCTTGGTGGAAGCTCCGGGCGGACGAAAAAAACAGTTTGAGCAGAAAAAGATGGCCCTTGCCTACGGCGTGGCTCCTTAGCCTTTCTGGCCTGTGGGAGTAGAGTACTCTTATCACCTGTGGCAGGGAAGATCCGTCAGGGCTTTTTTTGGATGTCTGGTCAGCAGACCAGCATTTTAACCAAATCAGGCGCCTCAGCACCACTGCTGACACTGAAGCCCTGGATAACAGAGGGCGGGTATCCAGGGCCTTGTCACAAATGTACTTAAGGCCTTGCACTTGTTGGTCTGCTAGTTCCACGCAGACAGGAGAAGCCTGTTGTTCTCCCAATTCGCAGTGCAACATTTTTGTCCACTAAGTTAGTGTCTGCGACACAAGTGCGGATGCCAGTACTGGTCGCATGGTTGACCCCACAACCGTAAACAAGGAACGAGCCATTGTCTCGGTCTTCCTGTCCGTGGGGTCCTTAAATGCAGGGGTACCCTCTACCGGGATTGTGGTTACTTTGTTTAACCTGGATACTGGGGGGTCCACAACCAGAGGAGCTGACCATTTCTTGAGAAGGCTCTCCTCAAAGGGGTAGTGCACCGCCATATACTTGGGGACCGAAAAATAGGATTTTTATAACAGCATACCTGTAAAATCCTTTTCTTTTGAGGTACATCACGGGATACAGAGACTCAGTAATTACTGGTGGGTTATAGGGTATCACTAGGTGATTGGACACTGGCACACCCTAGACAGGAAGTTCAATCCCCCATATAACCCCTCCTCCTACTGGAGGTACCTCAGTTTTGTAGCAAAGCAATATAAGTATATTAGAAGGGGGGAGGGACCTCTGTGTCCCGTGATGTACCTCAAACGAAAAAGATTTTACAGGTAAGCTGTTATAAAAATCCTATTTTCTTTCTCGTACATCACGGGACACAGAGACTCAGTAATTACTAGTGGGATGTCCCAGAGCAAAGCTATCTGAGGGGAGGGGAACCACACAACATAGGGTGTACTCAGACCCGAGGACCCTATACCGTTGCCTGCAGCACTAAGCCCAAAAGGTGATGTCCTCATTCCGTAGAACAGGGATTTGGAAAAAAGGAAGGCCGAACAATATCTTGGTTTAGATGAAAACCTGAGACCACCTTCGGTAGAAAACTAGGAAGAGGGCGTAATACCACTCTATCCTTGTGCATTATCAGATACGGTTCTTTACAAGAGAGGACCGCAAATTCTGATATTCTTCTGGCAGAAGAAATGGCCCCCAGAAAAATAAATTTCCTTGTCAACAGAACTAAGGGAATCTGACGTATCGGTTCAAAAGGCGGCCTCTGTAAAGCTGACAGAACCAAATTCAAATCCCAGGGGTTCAGAGGCTCCCTAACTGGAAGATTGAGGCGCGTTACCCCTTGTATAAAGCTTCGGACCAAAGATTGTGAAGCAAGTGGACGTTGAAACAGAACTGATAAGGCCGAGACTTGGCCCTTGATGGTACTCAAGGCCAGTTTCATCTCTAACCCATTTTGAAGAAATTCGAGGATTCTGCCTATGACATATTTTCTGGGGTGCCAACCCCTGGATTCACACCAGGAGACATATGCTTTCCAAACTCTATGATTAATCATTCTGGAAGCTGGCTTTCTTGCATTAATCAAGGTAGATATCACAGGGCCCGAAAGCCCACGATTCTTCAGAATGTGGGTTTCAATAGCCAAACTGTTAAATTTAGCATTTGTAAGGTAGGATGGAATACCGGTCCCTGGGGTAGCAGGTCTGGACGGGGCTCTACTTGGACCCTACCACCATCTTCACTATACTGCATACCAAGCTCTTCTAGGCCATGCTGGGGCCACCAGAAGTACCAACTTCTTTTCCTGACTGATCCTGCAAAGCAGTCTTGGCAGTAGCAGAATAGGAGGGAACACATAAATCAGAGAGAACTGATGCCATGGAGTAACCAACGCATCTGTCCCGCATGCAAGAGGATCCCTCATTCTTGACACAAAGTTGTCGACCTTGTTTTTGAACCTGGACGCAAAGCGATCTACATCCGGAACCCCCCATCTCTGGCATATGGCCAAAAAGACATAGGGGGGGAGAGACCATTCCCCTGGCACTAACTGCTGGCGGCTCAAGCAGTCCACCTGCCAGTTCTCTATCCCCAGAATGAAGACTGCCGATATGCATGGCACGTCTTTCTGCCCAGATTAAGATCTGGTTTTACTTCTTCCTGAGCCCCATTGGTGATTGATATAAGCCACTGCTGTGGCATTCTCGGACTGGATCCTGACAGGGCAACCCTGCAACCTGATTGTCCAGGCTTTTAGGGCTAGATACGCAGCACGGATCTCCAGGATGTTGATGGGTAAGGCCCTCTCGGTCCTGGACCATTTCCCTTGGACAGTCGACTGTTCCAGGACTGCCCCCCAACCCGAAAGACTGGCATCTGTTGTTACCACTGTCCAGGTAACTGGTAAAAAGGATTTTCCTTTCTGCAGTTTTTTGGGTACAAACCACCAGCTGAGGCTCCGACGCGTTGTAGGGGACAGATGCATCGGAAAATCTAACGCCTGAACCTTCTTGTTACAGGCCGAAAGGATACTGTTTTGCAGTAGCCTTGAATGAGACTGAGCGTAGGGAACTGCTTCGAATGAAGCCACCACCATCTTCCTCAACAACCTCATACAAAGACGAATAGAAGGCTCCTTCTTTGCCCTGACTACCTGAATCAGTTCTCTTATAGCACTGATCATTGCTTGGGGTAGGAATACCCTCTGCTGGGCTGTATCTATGACCAGACCCAAATACTTTAGTCTTCTTACTGGTTTTAAAGAAGACTTCTCTAAGTTGAGGACCCAACCTAGGCGTTTCAGGTAGTTGGTCCAAATTTTAGTCCAGGCAGACTACCAATTGGTCTGCCAGTTCTCTATCCCCAGAATGAAGACTGCCGATATGCATGGCACGTCTTTCTGCCCAGATTAAGATCTGGTTTTACTTCTTCCTGAGCCCCATTGGTGATTGATATAAGCCACTGCTGTGGCATTCTCGGACTGGATCCTGACAGGGCAACCCTGCAACCTGATTGTCCAGGCTTTTAGGGCTAGATACGCAGCACGGATCTCCAGGATGTTGATGGGTAAGGCCCTCTCGGTCCTGGACCATTTCCCTTGGACAGTCGACTGTTCCAGGACTGCCCCCCAACCCGAAAGACTGGCATCTGTTGTTACCACTGTCCAGGTAACTGGTAAAAAGGATTTTCCTTTCTGCAGTTTTTTGGGTACAAACCACCAGCTGAGGCTCCGACGCGTTGTAGGGGACAGATGCATCGGAAAATCTAACGCCTGAACCTTCTTGTTACAGGCCGAAAGGATACTGTTTTGCAGTAGCCTTGAATGAGACTGAGCGTAGGGAACTGCTTCGAATGAAGCCACCACCATCTTCCTCAACAACCTCATACAAAGACGAATAGAAGGCTCCTTCTTTGCCCTGACTACCTGAATCAGTTCTCTTATAGCACTGATCATTGCTTGGGGTAGGAATACCCTCTGCTGGGCTGTATCTATGACCAGACCCAAATACTTTAGTCTTCTTACTGGTTTTAAAGAAGACTTCTCTAAGTTGAGGACCCAACCTAGGCGTTTCAGGTAGTTGGTCCAAATTTTAGTCCAGGCAGACTACCAATTGGTCTGCCAGTTCTCTATCCCCAGAATGAAGACTGCCGATATGCATGGCACGTCTTTCTGCCCAGATTAAGATCTGGTTTTACTTCTTCCTGAGCCCCATTGGTGATTGATATAAGCCACTGCTGTGGCATTCTCGGACTGGATCCTGACAGGGCAACCCTGCAACCTGATTGTCCAGGCTTTTAGGGCTAGATACGCAGCACGGATCTCCAGGATGTTGATGGGTAAGGCCCTCTCGGTCCTGGACCATTTCCCTTGGACAGTCGACTGTTCCAGGACTGCCCCCCAACCCGAAAGACTGGCATCTGTTGTTACCACTGTCCAGGTAACTGGTAAAAAGGATTTTCCTTTCTGCAGTTTTTTGGGTACAAACCACCAGCTGAGGCTCCGACGCGTTGTAGGGGACAGATGCATCGGAAAATCTAACGCCTGAACCTTCTTGTTACCATTTTCTCAACCTGAGAAGCTGAAGAGGGCCCTTCTCCACTAGATTCCTCAGAAGTGGAATCATCAATTTCCTCCCGATCCTCTGAGGGGGATTCCTCTCCTTTATCCCAGAGTTCCTCATTCTGAGGGTCCAGGGTGACAGAGAGCGGCCTAGTGCGTTTTCTTCCACCGAGTGAAGATGCGATTAAGGCTACTAATCTTTCCTCTAAACCGTTTATGGTTGAGGAAAAAAACCTCCTGTGTAATGTACACAGGGGCTGAAGTGCCAGAAGCAGCTGCAGCCCCTGACCCTAACGGCTCTCCCAGGCCAGCCTCCCCGGGTCCTGCAGGGGGGGAAGGTGCTGCAGAGGGGGGGTCCTGAGAGCCTGAAGGGGACCCCTTAGAGCCCCTATTCTTCGGCGTACTTGTACCTCTTTTACCCGTAGTGAAAAGCAACAAAAGGTAGAGGTACCACACAAAAAAATGAGCCCTGTAGTTCAGCAACTGCCACTGCTAATTAAGACTCAGCCTGGTGCCTAAGTAAATGCTGCCTGGTAATGCTTGTGTCTCCCACACTCACATGCGCTGTAATGGCGGCGGCGGCGGGTGGTGGGGTATATTACCGCTCTCTACCCAGGCCTGTCTCAGCCCCCTAATCCATGGAGGGAGAATCCCAGAAGGAAAAAAAACCCTTACCTTCATCCTTCCTGGAGCATGGCTGGAGGAGCATAGAGCGTGGACTCCAAGCAGACAGATCAGGCATGAAAAGGTATGTGCTCTTGGCACCCCCCGGTGGCGACTATAGGCATAGCATAAATTTACTTAAAAGGAGAAAACCTACTAGAATTAGAAAAATTCTTGAGGAGTCTCCCTTACCTTATCCAGCTGCAGGGTCTGAATAACAGACCCAATCTTCACCTCTCACGGTGGGCTCCGTTAGGAAAAAACCTTCAGAGACTGGGGCCCCCTTGAATAGGGGGATCCGCAGTTCAGGACCCGTAGAGCAATATGCCAGGAATATGGCTGAAAAAAACAAATACTGGATCCCAGGGTTCAGCTCTCTAAAAAGAGAAGCGTTACAGATAAAACCTTGTTTCTTCGGACACAAGGCCCAGGTACCATCCAATTCGCTTTTTAGAACCTTTTTCGCCCACGCACCACCTCCATCTTGGCAACGAACAAATTGAGCACCACCGACAAAGCGTCCAGAGGCACTGCACTGTCTGCAGGCGAACCGGTTGCAATTGCCTGGATTTGGGGGGGAAGAAACACCAGTTTCTGAAGCCATGCTGACCCTACCCTGTCTGCCACCTGATGGGGACTTAGGACAGTGATGGTCCCACCCTCCTAACTGCTGCTGGCTGAGGGGCTCTTTCCCACAGAACTCACCCCCCTGACTGGTTCTGCGCTGTCCAGCTAGTAGTGCCTGTGTCCCTTGTCAGCTCCCAGGTGCAGAGGAGATCATACTGTGTCACCCAGAGCTGCTGCTTATGGCGCTGAAACCAATCTACAACGTGTTCAGGCTCCAAGAATAAAGGACATAAACACTGGGAAAATGGCCGCCGGGCTACAGGAAAGCACGCTGCTCCTTGAGACTGACCAAAAATGTGCTCAGGATAAGGGGGGAGGTAGATTGCGCTATGGAGCACTCAGCTTAAAAGGTAATAAATATATAATATAAAATGATAATATAAAATATATTTATCACGATATTAACCTCGATTATAATCTGCACGAAGTTTTTGTAAACACTCAATAGACTAAGTACAGTCACCATATTCACTGGCAGTTCAAAGACATCACATTTTGCCTTATTCTATTTATTTTTATATTTCCTATTTTTATTTCACAATATTCCTTTTCTATTTATATTTATGGTTTATTTATCATAGCATACAGATATTGGCACATGTAGATTCACTGGCACTTGCACTTTATCAATAGTAGCATATTGTTAAAGCTATCTATGGTGTATGGATAAGTATTTTTTCACTTTATGATTTTTATTTCACCATTTTCATTTAATTGCCAGCACGCTGAGAATTATATGTAACAGAGTTCTCATTTATAGATTTCTAGTAGCAAACGGTATAGCGCCAGATCTATTCCTTTTTTCCCCTTTAAAAATGTGCTCAGGCTTCAAGAAAAGGGCAGCCGAACATGTGTATAAAGGACAAAAGCACAGGGAAAATGGCCGCCAAGCTACAAGAGAACACTGAATACCATGAGGAACAGTGACAGAGATTGAACAGCGCTGCAGTGATCACAGACACAGTCTCCCAGAGACTCCCAAAGTAGAGAAGAACACACACCAGAGCACAGCCAGCCAGCGCGCCCCCCCTCCCAGGCGAGAGCCCCCCCGGAGTGCCCCTGCCTATGACATACACACCGCTCTGCAGCCACATGTAGCATCCCCCACAGGGAGGGGGGGAGGGAAGATAGGGATAGGGAGAGAAGAGAGGGAGGTGAGGGACCCCAAATCGACCTCCCAAGGAATGCTTAGCTGCTCAGCCCCACAGAGGCAGGGAGAGCTGTACTTACCAGTCCTGCAGAGCTAGGAGACATTCCATCACAGACCCACTCTCCGATCAGTACGGGGTGGCTGTTGGCCATGGCACTGTGATGCAGACATCAGTAGCCCGGTCATATGTGTGCCCCAGATCATTAAAGCTCACGACCACCTCTGGAGCTGAAGTCATGGCCGACCCAGCGCGTAGTTCTGGTCTGCACACGCTCGCTGGCCAGGCTGGGGAGACTACAAGGATAAGGGTTATTCAGCCTGTCACCCAGCCAGCTGTTTATTAGCAGATCACAGGATCTTTAGTCTTGAGCAAAAAGCAAAGCTTCTGCAGAAAAAAAAACACAGACCGATGGGCCCGCAGGGTTCCTTGCTCCTTCTCCTTCACTAGGCAAAATAAAACTGAGGCTGCATGGCAGGCTGAAGGGTTGTTACCTAAGGGACCGCCCCCTTAGGCAGAACTAAGAGTTCTGTGTTTTTCATAACATGTTATGCCTAGTCTTCTCCTAAAGGTGGTGTAACAACCCAATGGCTAAGAGACGAGCTGTGTCAGTCGGTGAATATAAGAGAAATAGAGCAGATCGGATGTCAGCGGACATGTCACCGCTGACCCATCACTCCATAGAACTGTATGGAGCATCCCCTCAGGTCCGCCAAAAAAGTGACAGGCGGCCTAGTAGAGGTAGCAACTTGCTATGATCAAAAGTGTTTATGCTGCAAGCCAAAACCTTCAAAAAGAGAACCTCTGTCTTCATGACTGCTTCCCAGAACTTCCTACAACTTATGTCTAGAGATGGAGGAGGAGGAGGAGGAGGAGGAGGGCTCCACGTGGGAGCCAGTGCAGCAAGAGGCTGCTAGCTATATGCACCAAGGTGGTTGGTGAAACAGTCTGTACGGGACAGACAAAGGCCTGCAGTGTAAGATATGCAAGCCCTGAGCAGCAGTGCTGCAAGTGAGAGCCAACTATGCTGAATTACATTTTGTTGATGGAAAAAGGAATGCTGAAAAGCCCTGCGAGGGAGACCTATGTTTGTTTGCTGAACTTGCTTTTAATAAAAATGGGCAAACAAAGCCCTTAAAAAGAAGAACCAGCGAGTGGTGGTGTCATTAAAGCTCTACATTTGACGTTAGTCCTTTACAATATATATATATATATATATATAGAAGCTAATTGGATTTGAGCATAGCTATATCTTATTTCTATTGCATAGCCAAGGCCAGTGACCAGACCTGAACCTGTAGCTCTCCTACAATTTGTGTCTATGCACCATACTGGTACTATATCCAGCAATTGAGCATTTGCATTTTGCAGAGTAGAGTAGGAACTGGCCAGAGAGGGGTTACTTTGAAGCAGTTGGCCAGCTTAAACATGCATTGCAATGTGCGTGAACTAAAAATTCCTGTTTTTTTTATGCAGTTTGCTAGAAAGGGTTTATAGTAGTGTGTACAAAGGGTGCATTCTGTTCTTTTTATTTAACCACTTACGCCCTGGACCAATTTGCAGCCAAAGGACTAGGCCCCTTTTTGCGATTCGGCACTGCGTCTCTTTAACTGACAATTGCGCGGTCATGCGACGTGGCTCCCAAACAAAATTGGCATCCTTTTTTGCCCATAAATAGAGCTTTCTTTTGGTAGTATTTGATCACCTCAGTGGTTTTTATTTTTTGCGCTATAAACAAAAATAGAGCAACAATTTAGAAAAAAATGCAATATTTTCTACTTTTTGCTATAAACATCCCCAAAAAATATATATAAAACTTTTTTTTCTTCAGTTTATACGTATTCTTCTACATATTATTGGTAAAAAAAAATTGTCAATTAGCGATTATTGATTGGTTTGCGCAAAAGTTATAGCGTTTACTAAATAGGAGATCGTTTTATAGCATTTTTATTAATTTTTTTTTTTACTAGTAATGGGGGCGATCAGCGATTTTTATTGTGACTGCTACATTATGGAGGACACATCGGACATTTTTGACACATTTTTGGGACCTTTGTCATTTATACAGCAATCAGTGCTATTTAAATGCACTGACTGCTGTATAAATGACACTGGCAGTGAAGGAGTTAACAACTAGGGGGCGGGGAGGGGTTAAGTGTGTATGTTTTTTTAACTGTAGGGGGCGTGGCTTGGCGTCTGATGTCACTGATCATCTTTCCATATAACAGGGAACAGACGATGGCAAGAGGTTAGTTTACACTTATCTCTCCTCATTCTTCAGCTCTGTGTCCCGATCGCGGGACACCAGCGGTGATCGGGTCCGCTGGTCCCGTGGCCACTGTCACGGAGCTCAGGACCGGGTTGGGAGCCACGGCTGGGCACTTAAAAAGCAACGTACCTGTACGTGCTTGAGCCCATTCTGCCGACGTATATGTGCAGGAGGCGTTCCTTAAGCGGTTAATCCCAGACAGGAATTCTGACAAGTGGTTCCAAACATGGTGGAGAACTAAGCACAGATCTTTTGTGACCATTGGCTGCCTCAAATCCTTCTGTCTCTTTATGTCAGCCCAAATAGACTCCATGATGGGGATTGAGCGCAGGGCTCTGTGGGGGCCAAACCATAACTTCCAGGACCCCTTGTTCTTCTTTACACTAAATATAGTTCTTAATGATATGGCTGTATGTTTAGGGTCATGGGCAGAAAAAAATTGGGGCCAATCACACGCCTCTGTTATGGAGTGACATGATGGATAAGTATCTCCCTGTATTTCTCAGCATTGAGGACACCATTGGTCCTGAACAAATTTCCAACTCCATTTGCATAAACGTAGCCCCAAACTTGCAAGGAACCTCCGCCATGCTTCGCAGTTGGCTGCAGACACTTTTTATTGTACCGCTCTCCAATCTCCAATATTTCACCAACAAAATGCCTCCAGCTACAGCCAAATATTTCAGATTTTTGACTCATCAGTCCAGAGCACCTGCTGCCATTTTTCTGCACCCCAGTTCCTATGTTTTCCCACATAGTTGAGTCACATAAGCCTTGTTTCCACAACTGCGCTTAACCTTCTTTTCACATATGCGTGACAACATGGGAAGCAGGTGCTTTGGATTGATGAGTAAAAAATTGAGTCAATATTTGGCTGTAGCAGGAGGCAGTTTATTGGTGAAGGGATAGAGAGCGGTACAATAGTGTGTGTCTGCAGTCAACTGTGAAGCATGGTGGCAGTTCTTTGCACGTTTGGGGCAGAATTTCTGTAAATGGATTTGGAGATTTGGTCAGGATCCATGTGTCTTCAATTCTTAGAAATACAGGCAGATACTTATCCATCATGTCATACCAAAACAGAGGCGTGTGATTGGCCTCAAATCTATTCTGCAGCAGGACAACCCCCCCAAACATACAGCCGATGTAATTAATTACAATCTTCAGTGTGAAGAACAAGAAGTCTTGGAACTGATCGTCTGGCCCCCACAGAGCCTGATCTCAACATCATTGAGTCTGCCTTGGATGAAATGAGGAGAACGATTCTGGACGATTAATTGTGCAGCTCTAACAGAGATTATTGTGTGCAATATATAATATATTGCACACAATAATATATAGACAACTCGGTCTCTTACCCAGCGCGAAAACATTCGTATCAGCCTCTCACTAAAAGACGGCATTCGAATGCTGGGAGGGGATGACATGCTGCGGCTCCAAGGGACAAAAGTACCCAAAGCGAAGAAAGGAAAATTAGCAAAACCAAAAAACAAAACAAAAATCATGTCACTTTCTTCCGGGTGAGTAACATAGCCCGTCTTCTAAGCAGTGAACAGCGCCAAAAAAAAAAAAAGCAGTCAGTGATGGGGGAGCTCCTCCGCTCGACCTCCTACTTCATAACGAATCCTCCGTCTGTCTCTCCTGGGTGGTGGGGTTTGCCAAATCGGTGCAGGCCTGGGGGTGGAAGGCGGTCTGCATATCGCGGCTGCATCCAGAAGACCTAGTTTCACCAACATCTCTTGGCCTTCAAGCAGAGAGGTAACTGTGTAGGTGGTGCCATTGTGCGGGACCAACAGGCGAAAGGCAAATTCCCACCTGTAATGAATGCGTGCTGTTTGCAGGGCCAACGTGATCTCCTTCAGTCTCAGTCTTCTGTCCAGGGTTGCAGGGGAGATGTCTGGGAAAACCTGGATAGAATGGTCGTCCAGGGTAATCCGGGGCTTGTTTTTTGTCCTCCGGAGGTTTCGGTTGCAGAGGCCTGTGAATGCGATCGCATTTAAACATGGCTGAGTCGTGATCCGGGAGCAGGGATTTGAACAGTCTGAGAACTGTAGGATTTGAACAGACTGGAACTTAGACGCCAGTCTGTTATACATGGTTTCGAGGCTGGCTTCCAAGTCTGCCTTGGAGAGGGTGGCAGAGTACTCACGGTCAATAGGTGGTGAGAGAGAAGGAGTCGGCGGAGATGGTGGCAGCGCAGCGGGACCCTCCATCCGCGGCGCCATCTTGAGCCATGCTGGGCTGTTCTCTTGCGCGGAGGAGATATTGAGTCAGCGACTTCTGCGTGGAGCCCCGGGATTTTTTCTTTTTAGATGGCATGCACCAAGCTTCAGCAGACAGAGGGGAGTAAAATGAGCCATAATAAGTGAGGATTATGGCCCTCGGGGTGCGGATAAAGTCCCGTCCGGAGCGGAGCTAATGCATTAGGCTTCCATCCGTCTCAAAGCCGTGCATGCGCCCCCCGGAATCTTCTATTTTAGGTGGATGTGTTTGGTCTATTTATTATAAATACTACATCCGCTACAGAAACACACACACACACACATATACACACATTTTTGTAAATATTGTAATCTATCTTTTCATGTGACAATACTGAAGAAATGACACTTGTCTACAATGTAAAGTAGTGAGTGTACAGCTTGTATAACGGTGTAAATTTGCTGTCCCCTCAAAATAATTCAACACACAGCCATTAATGTCTAAACCACTGGCAACAAAAGTGAGTACACCCCTAAGTGAAAATGTCCAAATTGGGCCCAAAGTGTCAATATTTTGTGTGGCCACCATTATTTTCCAGCACTGCCTTAACCATCTTGGGCATGGAGGTCACCAGAGCTTCACAGGTTGGCACTGGAGTCCTCTTCCCCTCCTCCATGACGACATCACGGAGCTGGTGGATATTCTAGACCAGGGGTAGGGAACCTTTTTGGCTGAGGGAGCCATGAACGCCACATATTTTAAAATGTAATTCCGTGAGAGCCATACAATATGTTTAAAACGAAATACAAGTAAATGTGTGCATTTTATGTAAGACCAAACATTTTTAAAGTACAATAAGTCTCTGAATTAAACAATCAGGTATTCTTTATTAAGGGATCAATCACAGAACAAAGAAATATGGCAAAGTTGCCGAACATGACATCTGAATTCTTTTTAACCACCACAATACAGTGCACTTACACCCCCTTCCTGACCAGACCAATTTTCAGCTTTCAGCGCTCTCACAGTTTGAATGACAATTACTCGGTCATCCAACACTGTATCCATATGAAACTTGCGTCCTTTTTTCCACACAAATAGAGCTTTCTTTTAGTGGTATTTAATCACTAGTGGGTTTTTTATTTTTTGTGCTATAAATAAAATAAAACGTAAATTTTGTGAAAAAAATGCCCTTTTCTTCGTTTCTGTCATAAATTTTTGCTAATTAGTAATTTTTCTTCATAAATTTTGGCCAAAATTTATACTGCTACATATCTTTGGTAAAAATAACCCGCATTAGTGTATATTATTTGGTCTTTGTGAAAGTTATAGAGTCTACAAACTACGGTGGCAATCGCTGAAAATTTATCACATCTGATCAGGCCTTCAGTACATCAGGTGTATCTCAATTCTTGAGACACTAACAAGTCAGGAAAGTACAAATACCCCCAAATGACCCCTTTTTACAAAGTAGACATTCCAAGGTATTAAGTAAGAAGCATGGTGAGCTTTTTTCAGTGGTAATTTTTTCCCACAATTCTTTGCAAAAAGATTTTTTTTTATTATTATTTTTTTTACAAAATTGTCATATTATCAGGTTATTTCTCACACACAGAATATGCATACAACAAATTACACCCCAAAATACATTCTGCTACTCTTCCCGAGTACGGCGATACCACATGTGTAGGACTTTTACACAGCCTGGCCACATAGAGAGGCCGAACATTGAAGTTGTACGTTCAGGCGTGCTAGGAGCATCTCATTTCATTCCTACCCATCACACTTTTGAAGGTCCTGGACCACCAGGACAGTGAAATTACTCACAAAATGACCCCATTTTGGAAAGCAAACACCCCAACGTATATTCTATGAGACATGGGCTGCAAATAGGTACGCGGGTATTCTGATGGGCTGGAGATAGGTACTCTGATGGCCTGGTGACAGGTACTTGGGTACTCTGATGGCCTGGTGACAGGTACTCGGGTACTCTGATGGCCTGGTGACTGGTATTTGGGTACTCTGAAGGGCGGTGACAGGTACTCATATGGACTGTGACAGGTACTCGGGTACTAAGATGAACTGTGACAGGTACTCGGGTACTTTGATGGGCTGTGACAGGTACTCGGGTACTCTGATGGACCGTGACAGGTACTTGGGTACTGTGATGGACCGTGGCAGGTACTTGGGTACCCTGATGGACCGTGACAGGTACTCGGGTACCCTGATGGACCGCGACAGGGACTCGGGTACCCTGATGGACCGCGACAGGTACTCGGGTACCCTGATGGACCGCGACAGGTACTCGGGTACCCTGATGGACCGCGACAGGGACTCGGGTACCCTGATGGACCGCGACAGGTACTCGGGTACCCTGATGGACCGCGACAGGTACTCGGGTACCCTGATGGACCGTGACAGATACTCGGGTACTCTGATGGACCGTGACAGATACTAGGGTACCATGATGGACCGTGACAGGTACTCGGTTACCCTGATGGACCGTGACAGGTACTCGGGTACTCTGATGTGCCGTGACAGGTACTCGGGTACTCTGATGGGCTGTGACAGATACTCGGGTACTCTGATGGACCGTGACAGATACTCGGGTACCATGATGGACCGTGACAGGTACTCGGTTACCCTGATGGACCGCGACAGGTACTCGGGTACCCTGATGGACCGTGACAGATACTCGGGTACTCTGATGGACCGTGACAGATACTAGGGTACCATGATGGACCGTGACAGGTACTCGGTTACCCTGATGGACCGTCACAGGTACTCTGATGTGCCGTGACAGGTACTCGGGTACTCTGATGGGCTGTGACAGATACTCGGGTACTCTGATGGAACGTGACAGATACTCGGGTACCCTGATGGACCGCGACAGGTACTCGGGTACCCTGATGGACCGCGACAGGTACTCGGGTACCCTGATGGACCGTGACAGATACTCGGGTACTCTGATGGACCGTGACAGATACTAGGGTACCATGATGGACCGTGACAGGTACTCGGTTACCCTGATGGACCGTGACAGGTACTCGGGTACTCTGATGTGCCGTGACAGGTACTCGGGTACTCTGATGGGCTGTGACAGATACTCGGGTACTCTGATGGACCGTGACAGATACTCGGGTACCATGATGGACCGTGACAGGTACTCGGTTACCCTGATGGACCGTGACAGGTACTCGGGTACTCTGATGGGCTGTGACAGGTACTCGGGTACTCTGATGGGCTGTGACAGGTACTCGGGTACTCTGATGGGCTGTGACAGGTACTCAAATACTCTGATGGACTGTGACAGGTACTCTGATGGACTGTGATTGACAGGTACTATGAGGGGTTGTGACAGGTCCTCTTTATTGGGGGGGGGGGGGGGGGGGGCAATCAGTGTGCTTGATGTGTACTGTAGGCGGTAACGAGATGTTACCGCAATCTCCTCCTCACACACGATCGGTGTGTGAGGAGGAGAACCCGGTAACATCTCGTTACCGCAGTTTGTTTACATTTTAGTGATCGGCTGTGAAAGGATCACAGCCAATCACGTGGGTAAACAGCCGGCCAATGGCTGTTTACCAGCGTCGGTGACGAGCAGTGTTCCCGGGGAACACCCCACCACCAACGTGAACACTGAGTGCGCTCACGATCGCGCGCATGTGCCGTGCACAGTCGGGGTGTGACCATCTATGATCGGCCGTGACTTCATCACGGCCAATCACGTGGTAAACAGCCATAACCAATGGCTGTTCACCCCCTTCGGTAGCGAGCGGTGTCTCCGTGACACGCCACCACCAAAGAAACAGGGATGCGTGTGTACGATCGCCACAATAGGTGCGCCGCCTGCCCGTCATCTGACGGCCGGCGGTCAGCAATTAGTTAATAACTTTGTTATGCTGTTGCTAACCAATGATGAATAAAGTACTTTTACCATTAATGCGACTTCAGGCACTGCATGGTTTTGCTGATGGCTTTGTAGTCTAGTTGATATGTGGTGAGGTTAGGCTTCATGCAGGCGTCCACATCCACATCTCTCCCACTGCAATATCCATCCACATCTCCCCCACTGTAATATCCACATCATTTCCTCCACTGTAATATCCATATCATCTCCCCCCACTATAATATCCACATCTCCACCACTGTAATATCCACATAATCTCCCCCCACTGTAATATCCACGTCATCTCCCCCACTGTAATATCCACGTCATCTCCCCCACTGTAATATCCACGTCATCTCCCCCACTGTAATATCCACGTCATCTCCCCCACTGTAATATCCACATAATCTCCCCCACTGTAATATCCACGTCATTTCCCCCACTGTAATATCCACGTCATCTCCCCCACTGTAATATCCACATAATCTCCCCCCACTGTAATATCCACGTCATCTGGTTGGGCGGCACAGTGGTGCAGTGGTTAGCACTATAGCCTAGCAGTAAGAAGGGTCGCTGGTTCGAATCCCAACCACGACACTACCTGCCCGGAGTTTGCATGTTCTCCCTGTGCCTGCGTGGGTTTCCTCCGGGTACTCCGGTTTCCTCCCATAATCCAAAGACATGCAGGTAGGTTAATTGGCTTCTGTCCAAAATTGGCCCTAGTATAAGTATGGGGACCTTGGCTTGCGGGCTCTTTGAGGGTAGGGAAAGATGTGGGTGTGCAATGTACAGGGATAGTGACAATTGTAGACACTCACTCAGGTTGAACTGGATGGACCGGTGTCTTTATTCAACCTTACTAACTATGAAACTATCTCCCCCACTGTAATATCCACATCATCTCCCCCACTGTAAAATCCATATCTCCCTATGTCTGACTCTGCTTGCTTACCACTATTCAATCAGGCAGATCCAGGAGCAGTTGAGGCGAGTGGTGATGATGACATCAGCGCGCTGCTCACCTAGGCTGCTGGGTGTACCAAGATGGCCGCTGCTCCGAAGCTGCGGCCTTTCCTATGGGCTCAATCTGCAGATCGGCACAGCACGCGACCGCTAGATGTAGCCATCAAATGAGCCACATCTGGCTCACGAGCCATAGGTTCCCGACCCCCGTTATGGACCTTGAGCTCCTCCGCCTTCCATTTGAGGATGCCAGTCCATCACTTTTACCCTCAGCTTCTTTAGCACAGCAGTGGTCATCTTGGACATGAGTTTGGGGTCATTATCATGTTGGAATACTGCCCTGCAGCCCAATCTCTGAAGGGAGGGGATCATGCTCTGCTTCAGGATGTCACAGTACATGTTGGCATTCATGGTCCCCTCAATGATCTGTAACTCCCCGGTGTCGGCAGCACTCATGCAGCCCCAGATCATGACACTCCCACCACCATGCATGACTGTAGACAAGAAACACTTGTCTTTGTACTCCTCACCATCTGAACCAAATACATTTATCTTGGTCTCATTGGACCACAGGACATGGTGCCAGTAATCCATGTCCTTAGTCTGCTTGTCTTCAGAAACTGTTTGTGGGCTTTCTTGTGCACCAGCTTTAGAAGTGGCTTCCTTCTGGGATGACAGCCATGCAGACCAATTTGATGCAGTGTGCAGTCACTTAGGGGTGTACTCACTTTTGTTGCCAGCGGTTTAGACATTAATGGCTGTGTGTTGAGTTATTTGGAGGGGACATCAAATTTACACTGTTATACAAGCTGTACACTCACTACTTTACATTGTAGACAAGTGTCATTTCTTCAGTGTTGTCACATGAAAAGATAGAAGGAAATATTTACAAAAATGTGAGGGGTGCACTTACTTTTGTAAGATACTGTGTATTAAATTTGACAAGGTATGGCAAACATGGTATAAATCCAGTACTACGGTAGGATCGGGAGGTGAGTGTAACGTGCTAATGACGTCCTGAGAAGACCATAGTACCCCCAAAAAGTTATTCTTTTTTACTCTGGTACACTAGGTAATCCACACATTACATAATAATTAAACTTGGGACTTGTCCCTTGAGGTCATGAGTATCTATATCTCTGGGTTAGCGTTACCTACTGGAAGTTAAAGGAAAACTGAAGGATCCTTATTAGATGAGCTGTGACTCAAGGTTGGGAAGGAGGGTGAGAGAGGGAGGGGCTTGTGTTAGATAGTTGGACTATGTTAGTTAGGGGAGATGGATTGGGCCATGTTGGCCAGTGTGGACGGTGTCCGATTGACACGTCCAAATGTTGTATGATATATTTTTGCAAAAAAAAAAAAAAACAATAAACAGAGTTTAAAAAAAAAAAAGAATGCAATCGTCAATTTATTGATATAGTTGTGCTCAAAAGTTTGCACACCCTGGAAGAAATTGTGAAATTTTGGCATTAATATTGAAAATATGACTGATCATGCCAAAAACTCTTTTGTTTAACCACTTGACCACTGGGCACTTAAAGGGGCGTTCCGGCCAAGAATTTTTTTTTTTTAAAGTCAGCAGCGACCAACACTGTAGCTGCTGACTTTTAAAGAGGACACTTACCTGTCCAGCGATCCCACGATGTCGGCCGCCCCCGAGTGATCCGTCCATTAGATCGGCTGCCGACGCCTCCATCTTAATGAAGGGAAACAGGCAGTGGAGCCTTGCGGCTTCACTGCCCACTTCCTACTGCACATGACATGAATGGCCCCGTTGTTTTCTGGGACACACACATCACCGAAGATGAGGAAGCGCCGCAAAATAGGAAGAAGCAGATTAGGAAGACTGCCTAGCAACAGCGGTTTCAGGCGAGTTAAAAAAAAAAATATTTTTACATTTTTTTTACGATTATTAATGCATTTTATTTTTTATTTTTTTGGGTGGCCCTCCACTTTAAACCCCCTTCCTAACCAGACCAATTTTCAGCTTTCGGTGCTCTCACACTTTGAATGACAATTACTCAGTCATGCAACACTGTACCCATGTGAAATGTTTCTCCTTTTTTCACAGAAATAGAGCTTTCTTTTGGTGGCATTTAATCGCACCTGGGTTTTATATTTTTTTAGCTATAAATCAAAAAAATTTTGGTAAAAAAAAATTATTTGTTTCTGTTAAAATTTATTGCAAAGGCCTGCCTGCACACCGCGAATCAGCACAGCTTCTGCCTCTCATTATGGGCAAACCCCGCAAGGACAAGTCGGCGGGATCCCGGGGACACTCCGCCGGGGTCTCCTCCGCTCCGCCGCCTCTCATAACGGAGTACTTTAACTCCGACCCGCCGGCAGGCTCCCACGCGGTCAACATGGCGCCGACGTCACCATCGCCATCACGGGACCGCCCGGCGGACGTCTCCTCACCTCCACCGCGGGATGCATCGGGCCACAGGTACGCCCCACAGGGGGATCTTACTGCGGGACATGCCTCGCTCTCCCCCCCCCCCCCCGGCCCTCCGGATGGATTCTCTGCCAACGTTGATGGATGTGGGGTGGGGGGTTTGTCACAGCCGTCCCCCCCCCCCCGATGGACTCTCTGTCACCCCTCCAGACACCTGGGGGTAAGCCGTCCTCCCCCTCTCCCTCCTGGGACTCATCCATCCCTGATTGGGATACCTCCTCTCTACCACAAAGGCCTCTGGCTGGGAGGGACAGGCCTCCCCCCCTCCTTCCCCCTCCAGGAGAACTTATTCACAAGCCCTGGTCCATCCCTCGGCTCCACACCCCGCGGAGCCTCTGGAGACCTCTCCTTCACCCACAGGAGCTCAGGGTACCTCCAAGAGAGCCATGCATCCAGCTGGCACCCCCCCCCCCGTGCGCCCCAGGCTGGCCGCCCCCTCCTAACCATCCTCCCGGCTCCCATCCAGGATTCCAACCCTCAGGCTGTACTGGACTCTGATCCTGAACCCGAGGCGTGCTCATTTTGGCGAGATTATGTTCGCTGCATGCCGACGAAACAGGACTTCCGTATGCTTATCCAAGAAGTCCGCGAGACCTGCAGATCCGAGATTAGTATCCTCCGCACCGACCTCCACCACCTATCCGCTAAAGTCACATCCTTGGAAGAGGAGGTGGATGATACCAAGACCGAAATCTCGCACATACACGAACGCCTGACCGCACAGGCCTCCACCCTCAGGGACTTCCAACGCCACCTTAAAGACCTTGATAACCGGGGCAGGCGGAACAACATCAGGATCCAAGGCCTCCCGGAGGCCACCCAGGACGAGGACCTCCCCGTGACCCTGCAAGCTATCTTTAACAATATTCTGGGCCGCCCGGAACATTTTAAAGTTAAACTGGATCGTGCCCATCGGGCCCTTCGCCCTCGCGGCCCCGGGACCAGACCAAGGGATGTGATCTGCAGGGTCCACAACTACACCCTCAAGGAGGACATTATGAGGAAAGCCCGCAACATGCGCACCATTGACTTTGATGGAGCCCCTCTGCAAGTTTTCCCGGACTTGTCCTGGCTAACCCTTCAGCAACGACGATCCCTGCAACCGCTCCTTACCTCCCTGAGAGAACGTGATTTCAGGTACCATTGGGGCTTTCCCTTTAGCCTTACTGCAAAGCGGGACGGCCGATCTACCACATTGCGATACCCTGAAGACCTCCAGTCCTTCTGCAAAGCCCTGGATATCCCAGTTCCGCCTACTCCAGGCTGGAACCCTTCTCGTCCGGAACCCTGGATCCAAGTGCCGGGGAGAAGACGCCCGAGGGCCCCCCCCCCCACCGGGCACTCTCCCTCCATTGACCCCCCAGAGATGACTTCCTGCCCTCCCGGGAACCCCCTCTGTATGAGTCACCTTGTTTATTTAGGGCCCAGTTCATGCACTTTGTTTCATGGCCCCTTTGCCAATGTTTGCCGCCCTCCCTCCACCCTGCAGCTTGGACTTTGCTGATGAGACTTTCCTGAGGAGACATCCCGCTATGGACTATATCTAGCATGGGACTGGTGGCAGGGGTGCCTCTTGGGCACCCCTCTGTTGCTGCCTGCTTTCTCCCCCTCCCCTGCCTACCCTTCCCCACCTCTCTTATCTTCCCCTCTCCCCTACCCTATTTCTCCCCCTTTTTTTTTTTTTTTTTTTCTTTCTCCCTCTCTCCCACCCTCCTCCTCCCTTTGTCGCCCCCCCCCCCCCTTTGGGTTCATGGTCTCACCGGTTGGTTTCAATTTATGCTGGATTTTACTTTTGTTGTTTCTTTCCCTACAGGTTCCTCAGTTTTTTGTTTTGTTTTTTCTACTCTTGCTCTTTCCGGGCCCAACCCTGGCTCTGGTTACAGACTCCCCGTATGATATGTGCAGGTTTCTACCCTTCTTTTTTTGTTGTTTTTACAGATAGGCTTGTGATGCAGGCAGGCCTTGAAGCGGATCGCCTCCGCCCTGAGTCTACCTTCCTCCCCCCCGGGGGCTCTCCGGACGGTTTCCCGCTCTGGTCTCTTTCTTGGGGACTTTTTTGCCCCTCCTGCTGGGGGGGGGGGCCCTCCGGAGATCCCCAACCCGCCGCCTTTTTTAGGTGGGTTATATTGTGCTGGTATTATTAGTATTGTGATGTTGTTAACGTTTTTCTTTTTGTGCCTCCTTTCTTTCTCTTCTCTCTCCTCTCTTCTTCTTACTCTTTTCATCCCCCCCAAACGGACGCCTCCTGCCTCTGGGGCTCAGGTTCCAATTCCGAGACCGCAGCTCTTCGACCTCTGCTTGTGCCGAGGGTGCATTCAACGGCCCCTGGAAGCGATTGGACCTCCCTGAGTCTGTCAGGTAAGCTACCTCCTCCCCCTGTAACGCACCCACCATGATTGACATACTATCACTTAATGTAAAGGGCCTAAATTCCAATGTTAAACGGAGCCTGGCACTGCGAGAGTTTAAGCGCTCTGCAGCTGATATTATTTTTCTCCAAGAGACGCATCTGGCCAAGACGGGCACTATGGCTTTTGCCCTCAAGTCTTACCCGCAAATATACCTGGCCTCCAATCCTCGCAAGCGAGCGGGGGTGGTCATTCTCTTTAAACAGGGCGCTACTTTCCGGCTGCAATCCCTAATCTCAGACCCGCTCGGGCACTACCTTATCCTTAGAGGCGTTTGGAACGGCGCGAATGTTACGCTTTGTAACATCTACGCTCCGAATGTTAACCAGATCCCTTTTCTGACTAAGGTGTATAAACGGCTGTTTGAAGCCCCCCACCAGTATCTGATTATTGGAGGGGACTTCAACTTGGCTTACTCCCCCGGTCTAGACAAACACTCCCTGGGAGGCGGAAATCCACCCCGGAATACTGCTAGAAACTCTACCCTTTTTCGCCAGCTGACCAGGAAACACGCCCTCTTTGACACCTGGCGCACCAGGTATCCATCAGCGAAGCAATTCACCTTCTATTCCCATCCCCATAAGTCCCACTCGCGACTGGACTATTTCTTTGTTAATGCCCCAACCTTGAGGGCCTGTACGGGCTCACATATTCAAGCCATATCATGGTCGGACCATGCTCCCATCAAACTCTCCCTTGCACTCTCCCCGGGCACTTTTCGTACATGTAACTGGCGCTTGAATCACTTCTTGCTTAAATATGGCCCGACCAAAGTGGAACTGGAGCGAACATTGGAATTATATTTTGCTGAGAATGACTCCTCTGGGGTTTCCACTTCTTCTCTCTGGGAGGCCCACAAGGCAGTCCTTCGGGGCCAGTGCATATCCCTCTCCTCTGCCTTGAAGAGAAACGCCAATGCCGCCCGCAGAGCGCTCCTGGATAGACTCTCGAGTCTGGAAGCGAGGCTGCTCACCTCCCCATCACTGGCCACTCTTAGGGAGCTTATCAGTGTTCGGGCTGGGCTGAAGGACATAGACGTGGGTAAGGTAGAGAAGGCCCTCCTTCGGCTTCGGCAAACATATTATGACAAGGCCAACAAGCCACACACACTCTTAGCCCGACAACTTCGCGAACAGGCGGCGACTTCGTCGCCTGCCCTCCTTAAAGACACCAAAGGCATTCTCCAGTCCCATCCCGCTACCATCGCCCAAATATTTCATGACTATTACTCCATTCTCTACAATGACCCGAGTCTCCCACATACCCCTCCCTCATCTGACTTGTCCCGCGATATCGACTCCTACCTGAGGGACTGTGACCTCCCTGTCCTCACCCCTGCGGCTCTTGAGACCCTAAACTCCCCAATCACGGCAGAGGAGATCGGGGACGTGGTGAAATCTCTACCCAATGACAAAGCTCCGGGCCCGGACGGCTTTCCGTACCGGTACTATAAGACTTTTCTCCCACGTTTACTGCCCCATATGACGACCCTGTTCAATTCGTTCCCCTCATCCACACCTGTCCCAAGGGACATGCAGGCCTCCTATCTTACGCTCATTCCTAAGGTGGGTAAGGACCATACCCTCCCGTCTAATTACAGACCGATAGCACTCCTTAATACTGATCTAAAGATATTTACGAAAACGCTAGCGGGCAGATTGAATACTCTTCTGCCATCCCTCATACACAGGGATCAAGTGGGCTTTGTTCCCCTTCGCCAAGCTGGGGATAACACGAGGAGGGTCATCGATCTAGTGGATGTTGCGAACAAGGCCAAGATGCAGGCTTTACTGCTTAGTTTAGATGTGGAAAAGGCCTTCGATAGGCTGAGCTGGCCTTTCTTGTTCGCAACACTCCGACGGGTGGGCATAGAGGGCCCCTTCCTCAGAGCCATTATGCACCTGTACTCATCCCCCTTGGCCAGTGTACGCACCCAATTTGCCACATCATCGGCCTTCCGGATCTCTAACGGGACCCGGCAAGGCTGCCCGATCTCCCCCCTCCTCTATGCTCTGTGTATTGAACCCCTAGCGGCCCACATCAGACAAAACCCGAACATCCATGGGATTCCGGTACGTATCCGCGACTTCAAGATCTCTCTATTCGCTGATGACGTTCTCCTGACTCTTACGCAGCCCCATATCTCTCTCCCGAACTTACATCTCGAACTGGATAGATATAGTGCTCTTTCGGGGTACAAAATCAATAGCTCTAAAACGGAAGCCCTCCCCCTTAATATCCCCCCCATACTATATCGGTATTATCACAATCATTTAATTATACGTGGAGGACGTCCTCTCTAAAATACCTGGGGGTCCACCTAACGCCTTCCTACGACTCTCTCTATGCAGCCAACTTTCCCCAACTGCTTGTATCTATCAAAACATCCTTAGCCAAGTGGAGATCTCTGAGGCTGTCGCTGCTTGGTCGTCTCGCAACACTAAAAATGACCATTTTACCCAAACTTTTGTACCTTTTTGAGACTTTGTCCATCCCTGTCCCTGCCTCACTCTTTAAAAAACTCCAGGGTGACCTTCTAAACTTTTTCTGGAACTATAAGAGACACCGGATCAGCAAATCGGTCCTGTACGCCCCCCGTACCCAGGGCGGCCTAGCATTCCCCAATATAGCCAAATATTACTTGGCTGCCCAGTTGCGTCCTGTGGCCTCCTGGTGTACTCTCCGCGCTTTTAATCGCTGGGCGCAGATTGAGAAACTGTGGTTAGCCCCCATCCACCCAAACTCCATGCTTTGGAGCTCGGATATAACATATGGGGGGGCACACCTCCTTGGCCCCATGGCGTTGCTGCGCACGCTTTGGCGGCGTGCGAAACTGTCGTATCCGCTTACTACTGCCTCCTCACCGGTGATCTCATTCCTGTTCACGCCAAATATCCCAGACAGCCTGACCTTGCAGATGTCCCACTTTTGGAAGGACAGAGACCTATTCCACTACGGCCACCTGATAGACCCCAGAACTAGGTTTTTGAAATCCTTCCAGGACTTACAGAACACCTTTAATCTACCCAAACAGGCCTTTTTCAGTTATCTGCAACTGCGGCACTATGCCCAATCGTTTGTGGCCAACCTTTGTTTTTCCCCTTTAACTGAATTTGAAAAAATATGTTTGGAGGGCTCTTCCCCACAGGGTATGATATCCCGCACCTACCAGCTTCTGATCGCGTCCCCCTCACCGGACGGGCCGAGACATGCCTATATGGGTAAGTGGGAGCAGGCCCTGGGTGAAACTATACCCCTAAACACGTGGCAGCGTATCTGGTCGCAGGCTTCCAGAAGCTCCATTTGCACACTCTACAAGGAGAACCAATACAAGATCTTATTC
The DNA here is from genome assembly GCF_037356315.1 of Lithobates pipiens. Taxonomy (NCBI): domain Eukaryota; kingdom Metazoa; phylum Chordata; class Amphibia; order Anura; family Ranidae; genus Lithobates; species Lithobates pipiens. The sequence goes on from NW_027507787.1 coordinate 231,574,589, forward strand.
CATTGGTATCAGACCCCGGACCTGCTCCACTCCATATACCCACTGACTGACTCCCGTTGCTGGCGCTGCCATAAAGATAGGGGAACGTTATTCCATATCTACTGGACGTGCCCCCTACTTCACCTATACTGGCTGATGGTGCAGTCCTTGCTCCGATCTATCTTCGGCGCGGAGGTGCCCTTAGATCCCAAAATCTATCTGTTGGGTCTGCCACCCGTCTCCTTCACTAAAATGTCACAGAAACTATTGTCACATGTATTAACCACAGCCCGCTGCCTGGTGGCCCTAAAATGTAAACAGACGGACCCCCCCCCTCCTTATCTGAACTGCACACCAGGATCAGAGATGTTAAGAGAATGGAATACCTGACGGCTTCCCTGAATGACACCCTTGATAAGCATGATGGAATCTGGGGGCCTTGGGTCCTATTCCAGACTCCCCCAGCCTACTGATGCATGGTTCTCTTCTCATGGGGCTAATGCTGCCTGAGGTGGCTGTTTTTTGGGACAGCCCTGGGCTCTGGGGGCGGGAGGCTGCCTTAACCCTCTTACACCCTATCTCTATTCTTTCTCTCCTCTTCCTGACTTAGCTTTTCCCTTCTCTAATGCTCCTATTGCTATATGTTGAAGTGACCTGTCACAGGAGATCCGCTATTGTGGCCCTTTTACTCTATAGTAGCTCATTAGGATCTCAGGGGTCATAAACTTTACGAACCGCCACCTACTCTTACCCCTACTCGGGATGCTGGTTTAACTGACAATCTGATGTTGTGATTATTACTGTACTATGCATCATCCTGTGCTCTTTATTGGAAATGCTTTGTTCTCTTTTTTATTCTTTTTTCCCCTTTTTTTTGTTGATCCCCTCTTGTTTCTGTTACCCTTTTGTTTTTCTGTTCGCAATTAATAAAACTGTCAGTTTTCAAAAAAAAAAAAAAAAAAATTTATTGCAGCGTATTGGCGAGTATTGCATAGTACTGCATAGTATTAGCAGAGTATTGGCAGACTATTGCAGAGTATCACATAGTATTGGCAGAATATGGGCACTGAGCAGCGCTGTGGGCTGGATCTGTGGTGCCCACAGCGCTGCAAATGATCTGTCCCTCTCTCCTTTCACACTGTACCGCTCGGTACAGAGAGGGGAGGGAGGAACCGTTTGTTTACAAGTAATGCTCCGTCATTTGACGGAGCAATCGTGTGATACATGGCCGCTATCAGTGGGCCCAGCGGTCACGGATGTTCCTGGGTGCGCACCCCAGGGTGCACGTGGAAGAGCGGTTCTGTGAGGACGTCCCACGGACGTCCACCCAGAATAAGCCAACCGTGCTGTAGCCGTTTTTAGGCTATGGCATGGTCAGCATGTGGTTAAAGATAGCAATGGCGTGAAGCCATTTGTTATCACATAGTTCTTTGGCTCCTTTTTAAAATCATAATCATAACAGAAATCGCCCAAATAGCCCTGATCAAAAGTTTACATACCCTGGAATGTTTGGCTTTGGTACAGACACAGAAGGTGACACACACAGGTTAAAATGTAAAAATTTTGTGAAAGTGTGAACGGACGACCAGGTCGCCGCCTTACACACCTGGGAAACGGACGCTTTATGTCAGAAAGCTGAGGAAGCACCAATCGCCCTGGTAGAATGTGCCGTGACAGCAAAGGGGGGCGCCCGCCCCCTTATGGCATAAGCCCGAACCACGATCTGTCTGATCCACCTAGAAATAGTGGCTAACGAGACCATCAGGCCCTTCTCCGGACCAGCCACCTATACAAACAGGGAGTCCATCCTCCGAAAAGGAGCTGTAGTAGACACATACACCCGCAGAGCCCGGATCACATCCAAAGAATGCAAAGCAACCCCTTTGGTATGTGACGGTCGAGGACATAAGGATGGAAGCACATGTCCTCATTTAGATTAAAGGCCGAAACAACCTATGACTAACAAACTAAGGCTGCGGGCGCAGCACCGCCTTATCCCTGTGGAGGATCAAGTAGAAAGACTTGCATGACAAGTTCGCCAACTCAGAAGCCCGCCTTGCAGATGTAATAGCCACTAGAAAGACTACTTTCTGAGAGAGTGTCAATAAGGGAATCTCCATAGTGTTTTCAAACGGAGGTTTCTGAAGCACCGAGAGCACCAGATTCAAACCCCACGGAGGCAGCGGTGGTCGAACCGGAGGGGCCACACGTCGAACCCTCTGAACAAACGTACTCACCAATGAATGAGTCGCCAAAGGCCACTGGAAAATGACAGACAAGGCTGATAACTGCCCCTCAATGGTGCTTAATGCAAGTTTCTGATCCACTCCTCGCTGCAAAAAGAGCAGGATCCTGGAAACAGGACTTCCGTGCCATCAGCATAGTGGAGATTACCGAATCCGACATTCCTCGGTCCCTTGGGCCATGCCCTTAAAACCAGCGACGGTAAAGCAGGATGAAGTATTGGACCTTGCGACAAAAGGTTGTCCCGCATCGGCAGCCGCCAAGGAAAATCCACCACCATTCTGACCATGTCGGCGTACCATGTATGTTAAGGCCAATCTGATGCAATCATAATCACCGGAATCCCCTCAGCCTCCACTCTTCATAGCAGATGAGGTAGGAGTCTGAGCGGGGGAAAGGCATAAAATCAGCCGATAATGCCCCCATTGAGCTACTGACGTGTCCGATGCATCCGCCCAGGGGTCTCTTGACCTGGCCAAAAACCTCTGTACCTTCCGACTGAGCCGAGAGGCTAAGAGATCCACATTTGGTGTGCCCCACCTTAGGCAAATGAGCCGAAATACATCCGAATGCAGTGACCATTCCCCCTGGTCCAGCAGCTGAAGACTGAGGTAGTTTGTCTGCCAGTTTTCTATACCTGGAATGAATACGGCCAACAGAGCCGGCACGCACCGCTCTGTCCACTGCAGGATGTGAGCAACCTCCAGTGCTGCAGCCGAGCTCCTTGTCCCTCCTTGATGGTTGACATATGCCGCCGCCGTGGCGTTGTCCGACTGGATCCTGACCGGATGTCCCTGTAACCTCTGTGACCATGTGGAGAGGCACCGCCTAATAGCCAAAAGCTCCAGCACATTGATCATCAGGCGGGATGCTTCCTGCGTCCAGCGACCCTGGACCAATTGTACGCCCCAAACTTCCCCCCCAGCCAGTCAGGCTGGAGTCCGTTGTGATCACCGTTCAATGAAGATGAAGGCATGACTTCCTGGACCGAAGGATCCAGAGACCTCAGCCACCAGAGAAGGGAATCCCTGACTAGCTGGCTCACTTGAATTTGACAATTCAGGGATATCATAGATTTTTCCCATTTGGACAGGATCTCTTTCTGTAAGATTCGAGTGTGAAATTGAGCATACGGTACCGCCTTCAAAGTGGCTACCATAAGACCCAGAAGTCGCATGCAAAAACGCAGCGAGGACCACCTGGACACCAATAACTTCAACGGAGCTTGAATAGTCTGCAGCTTGTCTGAAGGGAGAAAGACTCCCGCCTCTTAGGAGTCCAGAACCAAGCCCAGGTACTCCAGGCGTTAAGTTGGCACCAACACGGCTTCTGAAGGTTCAACACTCAAACAAACTCCCGGGGAGTCTGTATGGTGATCGCCACATCCTCCCTTAATTCTGAGGTGGAAGCTGCTCTCAGGAGGAAGTTGTACAGGTAACCCACGATTGTGATCCCTCGTTGTATTAGCAATTCCAGAATTGGGGCTAGCACCTTGGTGAAGACCCTGGGCGCTGTCGCTAGGCCAAAAGGGAGAGCTGAGCCTGACGCATATGGGGACATGCAAGTATGCATCCTTGATGCCCAAGGACTCCAAGAAAACCCCCTGATGGAGTGCAGCGACCAGGAAGCGAACCGATTCCATCCTGAACCTTTGTACTTTCACAAAGCCGTTGAGGGCCTTGAGATCCAGGACCGGACGGACCCCTTCCTTCTTTGGGACTACAAACAGATTGGAGTAGAATCCCTGAAACCATTCCGGTGTTGGTACAGGTACTATCACCCCACGTAGCAGCAGGTCCTGTACTGCCCCAAACAGGGCCTCCCGATGAGCCGGAAGAAGATGAAGGTTGGAGGGAAAAAATCTGTTTGGTGGACAAGAAAGAAATTCTATCTTGTAGTATGATGACACCAATTCGCAGACCCACTGGTCGGAAAGGAGGAAGGTCCACCGAGCCAAGAGTCGGGTGGGGGCAAACCTTCATGCGGCAGCAGATTTGCTTTCAGGCTTGTTTGGCTTGCAAAACCAGGGACACTTTTGTCCTTCCACGTGCACCTTGTCGGAAGGGGAACGAATACCTGCCGACCCGGATGAATGAAAAATCTCTGAGTGGAAAAGGAGGGCCCTGCCTACGGCGTGGCTCCTTAACCTTTCTGGACGGTGAGAGCAGATTACTCTTTCTCCCAGTAACATTCTTAATAATGTTATCTTCACGGTGCAACAACTTTGCCCATTCAGTAAGCATCTGCAACACCAAGGCCATGGCCAGCACAGGTCGTAAGGCTGACCCCACCACATAAACTAGGACCGAGCCACTGCCTCTCCCTCCTGTCGGCAGGGTCCTTGAAGGCAGGAGTCCCTTATACCGGGAATCATGGTTTTATTTAACCTGGATGCCGGTGGGTCAATGATTGGAGGAGTATGGGTGGGTGTTGAACCTCAAAAAGTCGGTACTAGTGCCGACTCAGCGCCTGGAGTACCTGGGCTTACTCCTGGACTCCGTGGAAGCGAGAGTGTTTCTCCTGTCAGACAAACTGCAGACTTTCAGAGCCACGGTGAAGCTGCTGATGAACCGCAAGTGGTCGTCGCTGCATTTCTGCATGCAAGTTCTGGGCCTCTTGGGACTCTCTTCTTTGATGGTTGAGATCTCCGTCCCTTTGGTCCGGAAAATCGTTCCTGCCTCTTCTTTGGACGGTGATCACAACAGACGCCAGCCTGACTGGCTGGGGTAGAGTACTGGGAGTACAATCAACCCATGGCCTCTGGTCGAGGGAGGAATCCCAGTTACCAATCAATGTGCTTGAGCTTCGAGCGATTAGGCTATGCCTCTCCACATGGTCGATGAGACTATGAGGACATCTGATCAGAATCCTGTCAGACAACACCACGGCGGTGGCAAATGTCAACCATCAAGGAGGAACAAGAAGCTCGGCTGCAGCACGAGAGGTCGCTCACATCCTTCGGAAGGCAGAGCGGCACAATACCAGGCCCTTTCGGCCATATACATCCCGGGAGTAGTAAACTGGCAGGCGGACTATCTAAGCTGTCAGATGCTGGACCCAGGAGAATGGGCTTTGCATCCAGAGGTGTTCAGGCTTCTCTGCCAGCGCTGGGGCACTCCAGATGTGGATCTTCTGGCTCAATCGGAAGGTGCGGAGGTTCGTGTCCAGAAGAAGAGATCCTTGGGCGGACGCGTCAAATGCGTTGGTGGCTCCATGGGAGTGGTACCGGATGATTTACGCTTTCCCTCCACTCAAACTGTTACCTCGTTTGCTCCGCAGAGTGGAGGCCGAGGAGATTCCAGTGATACTGATTTCTCCAGATTGGCCTCAGCGTCCTTGGTATGCCGACCTAGTGCGCCTGGTGGCGGATGCTCCTTTTCAGTTGCCGATGCAAGAAGACCTTTTATCGCAAGGTCCGATATAGCCTGTCACCCAGCCAGCTATTAATAGAAGATCAAAGGATGAAAATATTGTGCAAAAGGCAAAAAAAAAGAAGAAAACCCCAGGACCGATGGCCCAGCAGGGAGCTTAGGTCCTTCTCCTTCACTAGGCAGAAAAAAACAGAGCTGCAGGAAGCAGGCTGAGGGGTTATAGCCAGAGGGACCACCCCCTGGGCGGAACTGTACAGTTCTGTTGTTTTGACATGTATTACATGTTCTGACTAGTCCTCTCCTGAAGGTGGCGTGATAACCCTACAATCAAGATTTTATGGAGCTGTGTCAACAAAAGAAAAATAAATGTTTTTCAATATTTTTTACAAATAAATATGTGAAAAGTCTTGCGTGCATTTATATTCAGCCCTCTTTACTCTGATACCCCTAACTAAAATCTAGTGGAACCAATTACCTTCAGAAGTCACCTAATTAGTAAATAGAGTCCACCTGTGTGCAAGTTAATCTCAGTATAAATTCAGCTGTTCTCTGAAACCCTCAGAGGTTTATTGGAGAATCTTAGTGAGCAAACTGCATCATGAAGGCCAAGGAACACACCAGACAGGTCAGGGATAAAGTTGTGGAGATGTGTAAAGCAGGGTTAGGTTATAAAAAAAATCCCAAACTTTGAACATCTCACAGAGCTCTGTTCAATCCATCACCTTAAAGCGGTTTGGTACCTAAAAATTAAACTTCATATTATTAAAATCACAAGATAGAATACTTACCTAAATGAACCCTGAAAAAAAAAAATATTCTTTACTTACCTTTTATTTCAGATGTCTCTGATGACTTCCGGGTTGTCCTCCCGTGGGAGTAGGCGTGGTTATCGTCCTCGCAATGGTCCCTGGGAAATTTCTAAGCTATTTCCCAAGAATCCATGGGGGGACAATGAAATTGCGAAATCTCGTGAGATTTCGTTAGGATGCCGGTCACGTGACGAGGGCGTGTCCGAATTTGCCATTTTTAAAGTGGGCAGGCAGCTGTATCTGCCATTACCACCATTGCACACTGAGCATGTGCGAGATGGAGCGGAGCATGCTGGGAGCCGAGCGTCATCGATATACAGGAAGTAAATGCCTGTGGGCTTCAGACGCCCACACTTAAAATGGAAAATGCCAGAGCACTTTTTTAAAAGTCATCCCGAGGAAAAGAATCATCGCGCCGGGGGTCAAAAAAACGTTGGATGTGGATGCTAAGCGAAGGTAGCAGTCGCCCACCTGTAACACAGGTAAGAAAAAAAAAGAGCGGAATCCCGCTTTAAAATGGAAAGAGTATGGCACAACTGAAAACCTACCAAGACGGCCGACCACATAAACTGACCAGCCGGGCAAGGAGAGCATTCATCAAAGAAGCAGCCAAGAGATCCATGGTAACTCTGGAGGAGCTGCAGAGATCCACAGCTCAGGTGGGAGAATCTGTCCACAGGAAAACTATTACTTGTGCTCTCCACAAATCTGGCCTTTATGGAAGAGTGACAAGAAGAAAGACATTGGTGAAAGAAAGCCAAAAAAAGTCCCATTTGCAGTTTGTGAGAAGCCATGTGGGGTCCACAGCAAACATGTGGAAAAGGTGCTCTGGTCAGATGAGACCACAATTGACCTTTTTGACCTAAAAGCAAAATGCTATGTGTGGCAGAAAAACTAACACTTCACATCACCCTGAACACCCCATCCCCACCGTGAAACATGGTGGTGGCAGCATCATGTTGTGGGGATGCTTTTCTTCAGCAGGGACAGGGAAGCTAGTCAAAGTTGATGGGAAGATGGATGGAGCCAAATATAGGGCAATCTTATGCCATGTACACATGACCGGACTTTCCTGCAGACTAGGTCCGAAGGGATTAGTCCGTTGCACAATCCGATCATGTGTGGGTTAGTCCGATCGTTTTTCAAAAAGGAATAAAAATCCGAAGGACCTAGAAACAGAACATGTTTCAGATGGACTCAATTCCGAGGGACTAAATCGAGAAAACCGTTTATCTGTGTTCTGGTCCGACGGACCAAATAAGACGCAAGGGTAGCTATTGGCTATTGAATTTCCTTGTTTAGTCAAGGTTTATGTCATCACGTTCAAAACTAATGGACTTTCGAACGGACTTAGTCCGTTCGTCTGTGTCCAAGTCCATCCATTCGGAAAGTCAGTCAGGAAGACCGTCGAACCTAGTCTGCCGGAAAGTCCGGTCATGTGTACGCGGCATTAGAAGAACACTTGTTATGACGCGTACACACAATCGGAATTTCGGCTGGCAAAAGACAGAAGAGAGCTTTTCATCAGAAAATGTGATCATGTGTATGTTCCATCGGAATTTATCTGGCCGAATTCCCGCCAGCAAAAATTTGAGAGCATGTACTCAATTTTCCTGATGGAAAAATTCCGATCGCATGTATGCAATTCTGACACGCAAAAAAATCACGCATGCTCAGATTAAACTACGAGATTGAAGCTAATGGCTAATGGCTATTGAACTTCCTTTTTCTAGTCCTGTCATACGTGTTGAATGTCACCGCGTTCTTGGCGGTCGGAATTTGTTGTGACTGTGTGTAGGCAAGGAATGTCCAGGTTGCCTACTGCTGCCATAGAGTGCCACTTGAGTGATAACTCTGACCCTTCTGGAGCTGCTGACATCACATCCAAGATGGCGGCATCCAGCAGCAGTCTTTGGGCATTTGGATGTCTACACAAAGAAAAAAGAAACTTGCAGACATGATGGTAACTGCACATATATTTTTATGGGAATTTTTTTGTTGAGATGAATGATCTAGTGATAGGGTCACCTCAATAACGAGCACTTTCACCCCCTTCCTGCCCAGGCCAATTTTCAGCTTTCAGCGCTCTCGCATTTTGAATGACAATTGCGCGGACATATAAAATTGTACCCAAATAGATTTTTTATCATTTTCTTCACACAAATAAAGCTTTCTTTTAGTGGTATTTATTCACCACAGGGCTTTTATATTATTTAAATAAAAATGAAAAAAGATCAAAAATTTTGAAAAAAAATAAATATTTTTTCTTAATTTCTGTCAGAACATTTTGTAAATAAGTAATTTTTCTCCTTCACTGATGGGCACTAATAGGTGGCACTTATTGACATCACTGATGGGCACAGACTAGTGTCACTGATGGGCACCGAGTAGCATCACTGATGGGCACTGCTGGGGCTGAAATGTAATCAGGACACAGGTGGTCAGTGCCCTGATTACCTATGCACGTTTCCCTTGTGAGGACATGCCGCTGGCCGGCACTCCTATCCTCACACTCTGCCAGTGTGGGGCGAGGAGAGCTGATAAACAGCTTCTCCATGTTTACACGTGACCAGCTGTGATTGGACACAGCCGATCACATGGGTAAAGAGCGGCGGCTGTGGCTCTTTGCCGAGATCGGGGTTGTGCCATGTTTGAGGGACACTGTGCCCCCACGATCTCTGCGCTGCACGCCCCTGCGATCTCGGCTAAAATGGGCACCGTTATATGAAGTCGTCCCAGAACAAGAGCTGCCTACTCTGCAATCATTTGTCTACACAGCGGGAAGCAGTTAAACAGTCTACCTTATCTACACAAATCAGTCCTGATGAAGACACTTTTCTTTGTTTCTTCAGCTCTTACAGTACAGAACCCTTTATCACAGGTGAATAATAAACTGCTTATAGGCAGGTTGCCCACTACAAATTAGTTTAGATGCTACCCCAGCCGGCAGGGATGGAGTTAAAGTGGTACTAAAGTCAATTTTTTAAAATGTAAAATAATAAACATATAAACATGTTATACTCACCTGCTCTGTGCAGTCGTATTGCACAGAGTGACCCCCGATCCTCCTCTTTTCAGGTCCCCTGGCAGCGATCAAACCACTTGCTATGGAGGCATGCTTAGTAAATTAAATAAGGCTTCACTTTGCAAAGAATACCCAATCACGTGCAAGGAAAATAATAAAGAAATAAAAAAAACAACATTTTTGCTTGCACATGATTGGGTGATGGCATGAATCAGAGCGCCTTATTTATTAAGCTCTGGAGAAACTGCACTTTCAGAGTGAACAGTTTTTTGCCTTAAGTAATTCAACTCCATAGTGTCAGCACGCTCCCGAGCTGTGGGGTTGAATTACTAAAACTGGAGAGTGCAAAATCTGGTGTAGCTGTGCATTGTAGGCAATCAGCTTCTAACTTCAGCTTGTTCAATTAAGCTTTGACAATAAAACCTGGAAGCTGATTGGTTTCTATGCCAAGCTGCACCAGATTTTGCACTCTCCAGTATTAGTAAATCCACCCCTGTGTGTCTATGGCCACGCTCCATAGATTTCCACAATGGTACTTAGCCCCGCCCACCCATGTCCTCATTGCATTTGCTGCTTGAGTGCTCTGAAGAGGAACAGAGGGGAGAAGAGATGCAGCCATGCACAGCGTAGGATCTATTTCCCTCTCTCTTCCCTTCACACATGTGGGGGCAGAGGCACTGCTAGGGGGGTGCGGTGAGTGTGGTCCGCACCCGGGTGACACCCGCTAGAGAGGTGACACCCTCCCGACGGTGACGGTGTCAGCTGACCTGTTCACCCCGCTGGGCTGGAACAACACACCTCCAGCGCCGCACCACTACACAATCTCCGCCCGGGCGGCACGGTGGCTGCACACTGTGAAGCTGTCATCCTCTGGTCGGACAGCTGGGAGGCCAACCGAGCTGCAAACTCCCGAAGGTGACCCCCCAAACCTTCATGCGATAGTACTTTTGCTTGCAGGCTTGCGAGACCAGGGACACTTTGGTCCCTCCGCAGTCGTCCTGTCGGACTGGGAGCGCTTACCTGAAGCCCTGTGTGTGTGTGTGTGTGGGGGGGGGGGGTTGCTGCTGGACACAGATTAATAAGGTGGTAACCCTACCTCGTAAGGATCTTCTGTTTTCCAAAAAGACACGCGATGACCCTATGGGCAATCTACCTAGGATCACGATGCGCTTTACCAAACAACATAACATTATCTACAACATCATTCAAAAATATTGGCCCATTCTAACTGATGATCCCAAAATTGGACGTCTTGTTGCTACACGTCCCTCTATTTCTTTCAAGAGGGCTACATCATTGCACGACAGATTAGTGCAAAGTGAGTATATGAGTGCGGCAAAGAGATCCAAACACTGCTCAGTTTTTGGCTCTTTTCCTTGCAACCATTGCTCATGCTGTAAGTACATTAGACGGGAGAAGATCTTTTGCCTACCAAATGGTGGCATCTTTCGACCTATTCATTTTGTGAACTGCCAAACACGTGGTATAGTATATCTTATGGAATGCGAATGTGGGGCATACTATGTGGGTAAAACCAAGCAGGAATTCCACCGTCGCATATCCAAACACGTGTACAGTATGGAAATCGGCAATTACTATTTGCCAGTTGGTCGACATGTTGTAACAGTACATAACTATAAGATGCCAAAATTCACATTTGTGGCCTTAGATCGCATACACATACCGGCCCGGGGTGGGGATTGGAACAAGGTCTTATTGCAACGGGAACAGAGGTGGATACACAATTTGGACGCCACCTCTGCCCCGGGCTTAAACGAATCGATCTCTTTTGCCCCCTTCCTCAAAGGTTTTTCCTCTGGAAGAACACAATAAAGCCTCCCCTGCTTTATAGTGGGGGCCTTACCTTTCCCCTACCCGGGCCTCTCCTTTTTCCCTTCACCATTACATCTCAGGCTCTTTTTCTGTATCCGTCAACAGATTATTCTGGATTGTTTTGTATATGCAATGTATCCTTATACCAATAATTACCCAGAAAAACCATGTGTTTAACTGTCATGCGCTTCAATTGATGTACATTTTACTATAGTTTGCATACTTGCTCCGTTCAGGCTCTTGATAGAGACTTATACTTACATGATAATAGATGCCATTAAACTTGGAAGAGTATTATGGAATTATACAACTTGATTGGTGAATTCCACTTGGCTTGCTGTGATGGTATGCCCCGACCTGCCATCTACCTCTCTTTTTCCCCCACCCTTGGATCTTCTTCCCCTTCACGAGCACAACCTCCTTTTAATTTCACATAATATTATTTATTTATTTATTTATTTTTTTTCTTATCCTCTAGAAGATCCTGGGTGGGTACTTAGGGGGTACCTGGCCAGTCTCGGCTTTTTGACATCGCCTAATATTAATTTTTATTTTATAACAACTTTTTTTTCTTCCGGTGAGAATATGTCTCTCTTCCCTCGAAATCTCCAATGGTCCTTTGCCGAGTTGCGGAGGGAGGGAGGGGCTAATGTGTCTACCCCCTGCTCTGACTCCCCGGCAAGGGTAGGAGGGGTCTCTGCCTGTAGTTTACGGACAGGCCTCTCCACTGGTTCCCCCTCCCCCCTTGTGGAGGGATGGTGGACATACATTCCCTTGCCGGTGGCATCCTCGGACACTTCCGGGCGCGTACCTCGGGCGCGTCCGCTCGTTTGGGCGAACGTGCGTGATATACACTTCGCGCGCGTCCGTTCGATCGAACGGACGTGCGCGACGTTGTGACGCCACGTTTTTGCGACGGAAGTGACGAAATTTCGGGGCCGGTTTCCGGCCTTCCAGGACGCCGGGGCGGCCACACGAGGCTGATCCTATTCAGGCAGCCAACACGTTTGGATACGCTGATTGATTGGTGGGCGTTTGCACCTGCAGCCAATCTCTAGGCTTTATATACGAACCTTCATTCATAGGAGGTGTATATTCATCCAGGAGGAAAGAAACCTGTACCCGTGGCTAGGTGAGCACTTTTTTCCCCTTTGTACTTGACCTATACTTGGTGATATATTGCACCAAAACAAGCCCTTTTTATTGGCTGTTCAATATGAGGACTGATCTAAACTAATTTACAGATCGGACTTCAGGAAATACGCTGTAGGGGCTGCGCCAGTTACCACTCGTGGTTTAACGCCTAAGTCACCGTCCCTCATCCTTACCCTCTGGAACAGTTTCCTATTAGGTCTTACAATTCAGGTAATAATCTCACCACCCGCCTGGCTATTCCAATGACGCTAATACACTGGTGTGGTATTTTCCCACACATCACATTCACACACTTTCCTTTTATGTATATATCATTAGGCACCTGACACTCTCATTGATTCATGTCCCTCACCAATATCACCTAGTTTAGCGCATCTCGTTTTTGCACACTTTCACATGCGGTGTCCTTTTGTTTGTTTGTTGTATGACCCGTATATACCATTATTTCATACATGTTTTTACTTTTTCACTATTCCTTTGCGCACTTTTTCCTTTTTCTGCTCAAATGCACACTCATACCGTTTTCACACAGTCCACTTCCCATCACTTTTATTTCTCTTTTTCCTCTCTATTTTTCTCTTTCTCCCGTCCCCCCTTTTCTGTATATTAGAGCTCACACACTCACACACATTTGCACATCCACTCATCCTAGGCCATTTTTTCCTTTTTTCTTTGTTCCCCTCTTTCTTAGGCTTCCTGGACTCCCAGGCGTGGTTTTTCTTTTTTTTTTCCCCCCCTCTTCTTTCTCTCTTTATCTGGGTTTTAGAAAGCATGTTATGTGGACATTTGGACAATTGGGGGTGCAAGTGTGCATATGTATATGTGCACATGTACACAACCCTTGGCATACATAATGGGGATATGACACTATTATCCCCATAGTGTGTATGCACTCCATGTCTCCAACACTAAATAATCCTTGCTTTCAATTATTTTATTTAATCAATTAATTTTTTGCCATTGTTGGGATTTTGCTGCAGGTGTGACCCGCCATATCTTCAGTGTACCCTTACTCGCACCTACCCCCCCGGAGTTTCCTTCTCTGGGGGGCAAGGTAATAGTGTGACCTCCCGTGAGTCACGTCAGTGGGTGTATGACACTGCCTCTTCTTCCGTCTGGCATCTTGACAATTTATACGGACCAAGCACCACTCAAGATGTGTAAAGGAAACTGAGATATTGCCTTATGGGAGAACCTTTTTTCTGAAGCACTACAATCCATCTTACTTACCTGGAAGTACATTATTGGGTAAACCATTTTTTAAATTGATATTGGGTAATCCCTAATATGTACAATACCGGATTTATTTATTCAGTGTAATCCTGTTTTCCTTTTAACAGACCACCATCTCTGAAGAAGACCCCCCCTGGGGTCGAAACGCGTTAGCTTTATGCTCTCACTGCTATCTACTCATACAGTGTAACATAGTTGTGTCTGTTATTTTACTTCCATGTGACATTATATGTACTTTATATACATGATTTTGTCTGCTATCCAAGTGTTCAGGTGAAGCTCATGTTTGTTTTTACCAATTATTATTATTATTAAAATACCTTTTATACCACTTCCATTGGCTTCTATCACTGTCTCTTGCTGCCTAAAAACCCCGCATATGGGGGAACCAGTTCTATTTGTATCCACTTGGGGTGAGCAGCACCCTCCTAGCTTCTTATAGCACTGTGTTCTTATTTGATTATTATATTAGATATAGGCACAGTAGCCAAGTGACTCCCACCCACCCTGAGCGAGCTGGTCTCATGGGGGGGGGGGGGGGGGTGCTGTCCACTGTCACCAGGTAGCTAAGCCCAGCACCACCAGAGAGAGGACCTCGCTGCCCAGTGCCACCAGAGAGAGCAACACACTGCCTAGCGCCACCAGAAAGAGAACCACACTGCCCAGAGCCACCAGAAACAGAACCACACTGCCCAGCGCCACCAAAAAGAGAACCACGCTGCCCAGCGCCACCAGAGAGAATTCCACAATGCCCAGCGCCACCAGAGAGAACTCTAGATTGCCCAGCACCACCAGAAAGAGAACCACACTGCCCAGCGCCACCAGAAAGAGAACCACGCTGCCCAGCGCCACCAGAAAATAGGATTTTTAAAACAGCTTACCTGTAAAATCCTTTTCTTTGATGTACATCAGAGGACACAGAGGTATAGTAATTACTAAATGGGTTATATCGGACCGACAGGTGCTGGACACTGGCACGCCCATTAAGGCATCTACTCCCCTCATATAACCCCTCCCATTACTGGAAGTCCTCAGTTTTGTAGCCAAGCAATATAAGTGTATAAGAAGGGAGGGACCTCTGTGTCCCCTGATGAACGTATTTTACAGGTAAGCGGTTTTAAAAAAACTATTTTCTTTTCTTACATCAGGGGACACAGAGCCGTAGTAATTACTACATGGGATGTCCCATAGCAATGGCAAATGAAGGGGGGGAGACACAACAAAAGAAAGGAAGTCAGAGGACACATACTACAGCCTGCAGCACACTGCGCCCGAAGGCAATATCCTCATGACCTTTAACATCGATTTGATAAAATCTGGTAAACGTATGAACTGAAGACCACATCGCGGCCTTACAGATCGGAGCCACAGAGGACTGATGATGCACTGCCCAAGAGGTAATAATCGCCCTGGTTGAGTGTGCCTTAACATGAAAAGGAGGAATCTTCTTCTTTAAACCATAAGCCTGAATAATGACCTGACAAATCCACTTGGAAATAGTGGATCTTGACGCTGCCTGTCCTCTTGGTCTTTGGACCATCCGGTAGAATAAATAAAATATCTGTCTTACAAACCTGAGTGGTCGCCCTTAAGTACACTCTGATCGCTCTTACTACATCAATGGAATGTAGTGTCTTCTCTTCCCTAGATCGAGGCTCTGGGAAGAATGAAGGAATCACAATATCTTGGTTTAAGTGAAAACCTGTCACCACCTTTGCAGGAATTCAGGATGAGGGCGTAACACCACCTTATCCTTATGCATGATCAGATATGGCTCCTTACAAGATAGAGCCACTAGTTCAGATACTCTTCTAGTAGAAGAAATGGCAATCAGAAAGCCTATCTTTCTAGTCAAAAGAACCCAGGGAATTTCACATAAAGGTTCAAAAGGCTGTTTATGCAAAGCCGACAAGACCAAATTCAAATCCCAAGGATTTAGAGGTGCCTTGATAGGAGGATTGATCCGCGTTACCCCCAGAACAAAGCTATGCACTAAGAAATGAGAATCTAAAGGATGTTGAAACAATACTGACAAGGCCGAGATCTGGTCCTTGATAGTATTCAAGGCCAGATTAATTTATAATCCCATCTGCAGGAAATCAAGGATTCTACCTATGACATATTTCCTGGGGTGCCAACCCCTGGATCCGCACCAGGAAACATATGCC
Source organism: Lithobates pipiens (assembly GCF_037356315.1). Lineage (NCBI taxonomy): Eukaryota > Metazoa > Chordata > Amphibia > Anura > Ranidae > Lithobates > Lithobates pipiens. Next base: position 231,590,406 of record NW_027507787.1, read on the forward strand.
TTCCAGACTCTATAGTAAATGATCCTGGAAGCCGGCTTTCTGACATTAATCAAGGTAGATATAACTGAAGGAGACAACCCATGATCCTTTAGAATGCGGGTCTCAATAGCCAGACCGTTAAATTTAGCATCTGTAAGGTAGGATAGAATATCGGACCTTGCATGAGAAGGTCTGGCCGTAATGGCAGAGTCCAAGGAACTCCTACTGCCATTCTTATGATCTGGGCGAACCAAGATCTTCTGGGCCACGCTGGTGCCACTAGAATCACCTCCTATTGTTCCTGCCTGATCCTGAGAAGAAGGTGAGGAAGAAGCCGAACTGGAGGAAAAGCATAGATCAGAAAAAACTGATCCCATGGGAAGACTAATGCGTCTGTTCCGCAAGCTAGTGGATCCTTTGTTCTCAACACAAATTTGTCGACCTTGTTGTTGAATCTGGACGCGAACAGGTCCACGTCCGGAGTACCCCATCTCTGACATATCGCAAGGAAGATGTCAGGGTGAAGAGGCCCTGGAAATAATTGTTGGCGGCTCAAGTAGTCCGCCTGCCAATTCTCTATCCCGGGAATGAATATTGCCGAAAGGCAAGGGACGTTGTGTTCTGCCCAAGACAGAACGTGATTGATCTCTCTCTGGGCTGCATGACTCCTCGTGTCCCCCTGGTGATTGATGTAAGCCACAGCCGTGGCGTTGTCTGACTGAATGCTGACAGGACAGCCCCTCAGTCTGACCGTTCAGGCTCTTAGAGCCAGATGAATTGCCCGAATTTCCAAAATGTTGATCGGTAAGGTCCTTTCCAACCTGGACCACTTCCCCTGGACGAAATCCTCTTCCAGGACTGCTCCCCAGCCTAGAAGACTGGTAGAAATGGCCTTCCTTTTTGAAGATTGCTGGATATTAACCACCAATTTAGGCTCTGACGTACGTTGGGAGCCAGGTGAATTGGAAAATCTAAGGCCTGAACCTTCTTGTTCCAGGCTGACAGGATTGTGCTTTGTAGCAATCTTGAATGAAACTGTGCGTAAGGGACGGCCTCGAAGGAGGCCACCATCTTTCCCAAAAGTCTCATGCACAACCGAATGGAAGGCTTTTTCCTTTGCCCTGAAGAGATGGATTAGTTCTACAATGGAACTGATTCTTTTCTGAGGGAAAAATACCTTTTTCTGCCAGTTATCTATGATTAGACCCAGGTACTGTACTCTCCTTGATGGTTTTAAGAAGGATTTTTCTAGGTTGAGAACCCAGCCTAGAGATTCCAGGTAGCTTACCGTTGTAACCAGACTGTGGTCTAGCCCTGAAACTGAATGATCTACTAAAAGTAGATTGTCTAAGTAGGCTAGGACCGTTATGCCCTGAGCCCTTAATCTGGCTAAAGAAGGAGCCAGAATCTTTGAGAACAAACGTGGAGCTGTGGCTAGACCAAATGGCAGAGCCACAAACTGAAAATGATGATTTTCTACTTCGAAGCCCAGAAACTTCTGGTGAGTGGGAAATATTGGCATCCTTGATATTGATTGAAGCAAAAAATTCCCCTTCTTGGAGGATGGCTACAACCGACCGTATTGACTCCATGCAAAAGGACTGGATGTTCAAGTGCTGATTGAAATCTCTGAGATCTAGAAGAGGTCTTACTTCCCCGTTTGGTTTCGGAACCGTGAAGAGGTTTGAATAAAAACCTGTGCCCCGTTCCTCTAAGGGAACTTCTGATATGACTGTTTTGGATAGTAGATGATCCAGTGCTAGGAGGGTTTGGAGAATCTCCTAGGCGGATAAAATTGCTTATATGGATGTTCCATTCCGCATACATAATCTTTCTTAGCCATGCATGAAAAGGTAAGGCATCCCCAGACGGAGGAGGTTTTAATGATTCTAACTTAGTGATGCGATCATCAAAAGCCTGCGCTGCAGGTAGCAAAAAAGTTGAACGAACCAGCTTAGTAAGAGCGTGCACAAGCAAGCATTCTTGTGGTGATACTCCTTCCATATTAGGATCCTCAGAAGAGGATAAACCAGTATCTTCCAAATACTTAGGAAGATCTGCCTGATCCCCAGCGTCCTGAACCTCCGAAGAAGGATCTTGAGCACTCGATGGGGATCTGCTACATTTAACTTCGCTCTGGAGGGATAAAATAGAATCAAGCTTATTTTCCAAACCAGCAATGGTAGAAGACAAAACCCCTCATGTAACATACTCAGGGGCTGAAGCGTCATGAGCGACTGCAAGTACAGTTTCCCCTGAGGGCTTAATCTGTCCGGCTACAACACTCTCAAAGGAGGATGACATTCTTTTGGAAAGGGTTTTAGTTTGTTGTGACCCCTTAGGACCCTTAGTGGAGTTCTTGGTCCCTTTGTCACTCATAGTTTACAGCACAAAGCAGAGGCACTACCAGTAAAAGAATGTAACACTTGCTAGGCTATACTACAGTACAATAACTGCTATTAATCCTAGTTATACAGTACAATGTTGTCAAAAGGGAAATGCCACCAAACCAGACCACCCAACCTCTCTGCTCTGTCCCTCCACCGCCAGGCAGCAGTTTCTCTCACGGTCCTTAAAACACTTCCTGCACGTGTGCCCGGCGTCTGATGCCGTTAGCCATGCCCCCTGCGCGGAATACGGCCCCCTCTACCTGTTTCAAAAAGGAGCTGATTTTCCCGTGCGCGCGCATCCTGCCTCAAGGCGGGGGGATAAATCCTCCACTCTTCCAATCAGCCGCAGTTTCCTTTTTTTTCAGACCTCCCTTTTTCTTACCGGGGTGTCTGAGCTGGCTGAAGGAGAGGAGAGTGTAGGCTTCTGCTGTTTCCAGCGTCAGAATGGTGAGTGCTCAATACAGCCCCCAGTGGTGACAACATAAAATGTAGAAGGAGAAATTCCTGAGAAAATCTCCCCTACCTTAGCCTCGCAGCAGGGTTTTTATCAAAGATAAAAAAAAACAATCTTCACCCTTCACTGTAGGCTCCGATACCTTAAAGGAAAGCTTCAGGAACCAGGAAACTCTCAGGTTAACCCACAATCCTGGACATGCCACAGGACCCTGCCAGTGAAAACTTTATGGTGTCACTACCAAAAAGTACGAGATCCCAGGGCCCAGCTCTCAAAGAGAAGCATTGGCAAGCAAAACCTTGTTTCTTCAGATTAATAGGCCCGGGTACCATTCATTTAGTCCATTACAAGACATTAGAATGGATCTGGTCAGCATGGCTAGCTCTCATCAAAGGATTACTGCCCCTGGAGCTCAGCACAGCACATCCTTACTCGTGCCCAACACCTTAGACACTGGCGAAAAAACTGAGGACTCCCAGTAATGGGAGGGGTTATATGGGGGAAGTACACGCCTTAAGGGGCGTGCCAGTGTCCAGCACCTGTCGGTCCGATATAACCCATGTAGTAATTACTACGGCTCTGTGTCCCCTGATGTAAGAAAAGAAAGAGAACCACACTGCCCAGCACCACCAGAAAGAGAACCACACTGCCAAGCGCCACCAGAAAGAGAACCACGCTGCTAAGTGCCACCAGAGAGAGCACCATACTGCCCAACGCCACCAGAAAAAGAACCATGCTGTCCAGCGCCACGAGAGAGAGCTCCACACTGTCCAGCGCCACCGTAGAGAGAGCCACACTGCACAGCGCCACACTGCCCAGTGCCACCAGAGAGAGTGCCACACTGCCCAGTGCCACCAGAAAGAGAACCACGCTGCCCAGAGCCTCCAGAAAGAGAACCATGCTGCCCAGCTCCACCAGAGAGAATTCCACACTGCCCAGCGCCACCAGAGAGAACTCCAGAATGCCCAGCACCACCAGAAAGAGAACCACACTGCCCGGCGCCACCAGAGAGAGCGTCACACTGCCAAGCTCCCCCAGAAAGAGAATCACACTGCCCAGCGCCACCAGAAAGAGAACCACACTGCCAAGCACCATCAGAAAGAGAACAACGCTGCCAAGTGCCACCAGAGAGAGCGCCATACTGCCAGTGCCACCAGAAAAAAAACACGCTACCCAGGGCCACCAGAGAGTGCCACACTGCCCAGCACCACCAGAGAGAGCGACCCACTGCCCAGCACCACCAGAGAGCACCACACTGCCCAGCGCCACCAGAGAGAGCGCCACACTGCCCAGTGCCACCAGCGAGAGTGCTGCACTGCCCAGTGCCACCAGAGAGAGTGGCACACTGCCCAGTGCCACCAGAGAGAACGGCACACTGCCTAGTGCCACCAGAGAGAACGCCACACTGCCCAGCGCCACCAAAAAATAGAACCACGCTGCTCAGCGCCACCAGAGAGGGCCACACTGCCCAGCGCCACCAGAGTCCTGCTCTCAGTTTTTGGCCAGTTCCCGTCTGTCATGTCAAATCCGGAGTTCCTGCTGATGATCAATTGGCTTCAGGAACCTTCTCCAATGTAGAGGGGACTTCTGGGATCCATAGACTGAAGATACCAGCCCTGGATGCTGCCAACATGAACTCTACAAAGCATGGACTCATCCTGTGCAGGTATGCTGGGCAGCCATAAGCATGAGTTAGAGACAATGGTCTTTAGAAACTAGACTGCACTTTGCTTGAAGTTGTAATATTTGGAAATTTCAGTTGCGCTTTGGAAACTTTGTCCTTACCTGGTCTAAAGTTACTAAAAATGTGTAATGCAAGTAACCGGCACACTCTGTACTTAGTCTATGGCCTGGGTTAGTAAGGCACAGTGGAGTATGATGACAGTTCTACAGGAGGTTTGTTGTCAGCAATATCGTCCCTGGTGGTCCATCTCCCATAGCAATGGGAGAAAATCAGCACTCAGAGGTTCCTGACCTGTGCACCAGGTACGGAGAGGAAGAATTGATGAAGAACATGCATGGAGTCAGCACTAGGTGCTTGGCAGGGCTCCATTCCATTACTGGGAGTAAGGTATCAGAGATAGGCTGGACATGTGGAGAAGGTATAGGCTCAACGTGTACCTTCTAAGTGCAAGAAGTTAAAGTGAAGGTATACATTAACACGAGGACGAGAAACTTAACCGGAAGACAAATTATTGTTTAAGTGTAGACGATGTACAGCCATCTTGAAGTTTTATGTCTGCCTTAAGGTTGAGTTATCCATGAAAGCAGCCTCTTCCTTGTCCCAGGACATTGATTGATATGGTATAAGTAAAGATATCCCATATATAGGAGAGTGAACCTGTTGAGGGTGCCTAGCACGTATGTGACCAACACTTGACACCCAATGAGGAGTGAAAAATGGAAAGTGTCATCTGCCTGCACTACACGCTTATCTTCCAGTCATGGTAGTGTAGTTTATGAAATACACTTACATGTTCTTGATTCTACAATATACAACCTGAAAGCCATGACCTGGGGTAATTCTGGCAGCCAGGATATAGATATCTATGTGGAAATATCAGACACTATTGGGGACTGAGGGGAACCTGAGAGATCCCACACAATCTGCTTAATTCATCCATTTGGAAATTCCATTGCACTCCTTAAGGTGATAGGCCCAGGAGAAAAAAAATCCAAAAAATGGGATATCACCAGCACATCACTGAGAATTGAAGAGAGTCTGGGAGGTCCCACATAATCTGGTCTGTCCATATATTTGGGAAATCCAGTGCACTCTTCACAGCCGTAGACCTAGGCGCCATCAACTATAAAGTCCAAGCAATGAGATATAACCAGCAAACCATTGGGGAATGGGGAGATCCTAGGAGGTCCCACACAATGAGGAGAACCTAAGAGGTCCCACACAATCTACTTTATCCCTATAAGGAAATCAAGTGCAGACCTACAGTAGGCTAAAGTGATATGACGTTGGCCCCATCTAGCATGAAGTCCAAGCAATAAGATATCCCCAGCACACCATTGTAGAAAAGTATAAAGGTGACATATATTTGCTGCCTTCCCCAGGCAATATTGTCATCACTGCTGCCCGAGAAAGAGGTTCCAAGAGGTCCTGAAACATTGGTTTCCTGTAGTGCCAAACAAATGTACCCTTTATATTTTTCTACCATGGTGTGTTGATGATATCTCAATGCTTGATGGCACCAACATCTTATCACTTTGATTCCCTCAAGATCTCTGGCTGTTTGGAGTGTGCCGAGTTTCACAAATATATGGACAGACCACATTGTGTGGGAGTTCCCAGGTCCTCCTCAGTCCCTAATGGTGTGCTAGCGACATCTTATTACTTTGACACAATATGGTCCTTCATACCTGCTGGTTCCCCTTTAGGATTATATTGATAATTTGGGCAAATTAGATCAATCACATTGCTTGGCTGAACATGGCCACCAAAAATGTATTCAAGGGATACCCAAATATTTTGAGAAGAATTCAGTGTGATTAATCCACCATCACCCCCTTATTACTGGAAAGACAGCATTTGTGACAATACTTATATATTTAATAAACCCAAAATTTGACCAGCACACCAGGATTTTTTTAACTCTTACAAAATTTGTAACACAGTCATTTGAATTTTGCTCAAATTGCTCTGCATTACATGTACTACTTTTGGAAGCGCAATACAACCGAACTGCATGGTGCAGCCAAATGTGCTGCAATTGCAACCTGCATTTGGAGTGTCGCTAACATTACAATTAGTACTTTATAATCCCATCGCACACATTCCTGGATGAGCTCTCAAATTTGGGTGCTGTAGCAACAATAATCTGGATACTGGTTCAAGTCAAGGTGAAGATATTTGCCAGCACACCATGGAACGACACAAGCAGCATCCAAACAGGTGATTTATTGCATGATCACAACACGATAGTGCAACGTTTCGGAGCCGTGCAGGGCGCCCTTGTCAGGCATGTGATGTGTGTAGAGTGACAGTGAAAAACATTTAAAGAGCCATCAACCAATCAGAAAAAAGAAAAAAGGGCAAAAAGTAAAAAAAACAAGCTCCTCCCAACTCCCCCGAGTGATAGGACGTCACAAATTCCGGCAAAACGGTTAAATATTTAGGGTACATACTACATGAGCACAAATCAAAATAAAATTGTATATGCCAAAGCAAAGCTTAATATGATAATATACTTTAAGTGCCATGAGGTACCTTGAAATGGTGCTGCTGCGGGGGCAGACCACCTGTGGGTAATAATGATCAGGGGGAGAAGAGATTGTGAGGCAGATCCCGCCTCACAGACGTGGCCGCGCTTGCGCAGTGCAGCAGAGGTTACTAGGCAGCCCAAGACGCTTCAGTGCTCTGCCAAGCCAAAGGGTACAGCAGTCACTGCCTATCGCACATGCGCGATGTGTCGGCGGTGGCTGGGGAGCTATGCAGGCTGTTGTGGAAACTGGTGACATCAGCGGACCCCGCCCACAACACCGGCGTTGGCCAATAGGGGGAGGAGGGCCAGAGACAGTGAATGCAAAGAGCCAACGGCCGCGAGTGTGAAAACAAGGCGTCCAGAAAAAGGCAGTGACAGTGAGTGAGAATGGAAAGAGGAAATAAACAGTAGACCACGGAGTTGGGAAGAAAAAGAAAAAGGAAGCAAAGAGGGGCAGAAAGCCATGGGGGAATCTAAGTCAAGAGGAAAAACAGTGGGTGGAAAAGGAAAAATAAAGAGAGGAAGAGAAAGAGGAAAGAGAGGTATATAAGAGAAAAATCGAAAAGGGGAGGAGAGAAAGAAGAGGGACAAGATGAAGCAAGGATAAATAAAAATAAGAAGAAAAAGGAAAAAAAGGAAGAAAAAGAGAAAGAAAAATGAAAGTAATAAAATTAAATCAAAAATGAACAATAAATATAAAAATAAAAATATGAAAAAAGAAGAAATAGATAAAAAAAGATATCAATAAAATAAAACAAACAATAAAAATAATAAAAATAAATATAAAGAAAATAAAGATAAGAATAGATAAAAATAACAATAATAAAGAAAAAGATTTAAAAAAAAATAATAATAATAGAAATTAAAATAAACAAAAATAAATATAGAAAGGAAAACCGAAATTAGGTATAGGTATAGATGAAAAATAAATAAATAAATAATAACAGATGCAAATAAGCGGAATAAAATAAGAATGAAATTAAATAGAGAATAAAATAAAAATAAAGATAAGGGAATGTAAAGAACTAGAGGAGATAGAGGGGGAACAAGAAAGAGGGGCGAAAGAGGTAGAGAGTAAATGTGGGGGGAGGGGGGGTTGTTAGGGGTGTAGATACGACAACGCAGGAGACCTGAAGGGCTTGAGATACAAAAACGATCAAAATTCTAATTCAATACCAGTGAAAATACACAAATTGTAGGGAGAGAACAATGGCATCCGCTGCAAATCTCAAGGGAAGTGCATTTTGAACGCAGTGTAGAAAATGTGGGATTTCCGCACTGCATTCTAGTGTAAACCGGGACCGCGGCTGCCCATAGATAGATCAAAATTCAGCCGGTTCAGCAGAGACCAGCCATATGGGCGCTGTAGTTGTACAGAAGGTAATCAACCAATCAACTTCTGTACAATCACCCTGTTGGAGAATTTCCTCTGCAGGCTATAGCTCCCCGCTGTCACAATACAGAGTCACAGAGGAGAGGATTCCCCATCCACATCTAGTGTGTGCATGGGGGAGTTGGGTCAGTTTTTTCAATAAACCCACTAGAAGAATGAAAAAAAATGGACTCATCTATGGCCAGGCTTAGTCATTGTACACATATTGCATGTATATATATATATATATATATATATATATATATATATATATATATATATATATATATATATATTGCCAAAAGTATTGGTGACGCCTGCCTTTACACACACATGAACTTTAATGGCATCCCAGTCTTAGGGTTTTATGGGATTATGGTGTGGGGGTTGTTTTTCAGGGGTTGGGCTTGGCCCCTTGGTTCCAGTGAAGGGAACTCTTAAGGTGTCAGCGTAAAAAGACATTTTGAACAATTTCATGCGCCAAACTTTGTGGAAACAATTTGGGGAAGGCCCTCCCAGTGCACAAAGCAAGATCAAAAATGGATGAGCAAGTTTGGGGTGAAGGAACTCGACCGGCCTGCACAGATCTTTGGGTTGAAATAGAGCGGAGACTGCGAGCCAGGACTTGTCCAACATCAGTGCCTGACCTCACAAATGTCCTTCTGGAAGAATAGTCAAACATTCCCATAGACACACTTCTGCAAAGGGGGCCAACTCAATATTGAACCCTACGGACTAAGACGCCACTAAAGTTCATGTGTGTGTAAAGGCAGGTGTCCCAATACTTTTGACTATATGTTTTATTGATTATATTGTACATGTTGAGGTGGGTGAGAGGCAGAAAAGAACAGTTTCCAGTAAAGCGGGGGAAGGGTTCCTACCTTTGTTAGTTCATTTTTACCATCTGTGCCTTCTTGTCCCGGTAAGAAGTGCTCTGCTGTCCGGCTGTCAGAGGGAGTGACGGGAAATCCTCCAATGGAGTCACAGACAGGAATGAACACCGGACCGAAATCCAAAACTAAAAATAAAGACATTTTTTTAAAAATTCTGATATTTTGTGCAACATCTTTTTTCTCTATTTTGCTTTACTGTTTAAAAATCAGTCACACTGGGGAAGCCGAACAACGACCAGAGATTCCCAATACAGAAAAGGAGATCCACAGTATATTTATATATATATATATACACACACACACACACACACACACACACACACACACACACACACACACGTATATATGTGTATTTTACATGTGAACAACATAGCCCCAGTGTACACCATATACAATCACAGAGACATAAACACATCACCACCATAAAACGACATGTAGATGTCCATAGATAGACCTTAGCAACTGTTACAGCCCATAGCAACCAGGTAGATTCCATAGCAACAACAGAAAAAAACACATGTCACCCCCCACGGTATACACCAGACTGAATGTACAATACATACAGTATATATACAGTATCTCACAAAAGTGAGTACACCCCTTACATCTCTGTAAATATTTTATCCCCTTCCCGCCGAGCGTACGCAGATGTGTGTACTCGGCTTCCGGGGATTATACCGCGATGATGCCCGCAGTTGCAGGCATCATCCCGGTACTGTTTTTCAGAGAGGGCGATCGGCTTTCCAGCCATAACAACTGATGCGGCTAAAAGCCGAACGGCTGTTGTGCCGGAGGAGCGGGAGGAGCGCCCCCTCCCGCCGCTCTTACCGGGGCTCCCGTGCAATCGTGAGCCCCAATGAACAAACCGCCGCTTCTGGCGGCAAGGGACAGACTGGAATGAAGCCGTAAGCGAGTTCATTCCAGTCTCCTAATAATAAACACGGAAGCGACATCATGATGTCACTTCCCGTTTACTCGGCTGCCAATGGTGCCGGATTTAAAAAACAAATACAGTATTCAGACTCTGCAAAAATGGCGATCTGAATACTTTGAAGTGTAAAGGAGGGGTGGGAGGTCTTTTAGACCCCAGATCCCTCCATAAAGAGTCACCACCTATTACTGTCACAAGGGATGTTTACATTCCTTGAGACAGCAATAAAAGTGATCAAAGCATTATTTAAAAAAAAAAAAACAATCCGCGAGCTTGTGCAGCAAAGAAAACGCATACGGAAGTCGCACCCCATATGTAAACGGTGTTCAAATCACACATGTGAGGTATCGCCGCAATCGTCAGAGTGAGAGAAATAATTCTTGCACTAGACCTCCTCTGTAACTCCAACCTCTTAACCGGAATTTTTTTTTAAAGCGTCGCCTATTGAGATTTTTAGGTAACGTAGTTTATCATCATTCCACGAGTGTGTGAAATTATAAAATGTGACATGTTTGGTATCTATTTACTCGGCGTAACATCATCTTTTACATTAAAATTGGACTAATTTTACTGTTTTGTTTTTTTTAAATTCATGAAAGTGTCCCTTTCCCCAAAAATTGGCGTTTAAAACACCGCTGCACAACTACCGCGTGACATAAAATATTGCAATAATCGCCATTTTATTCTCTAGAATCTCTGCTAAAAAATATATATAATGTTTGGGGGTTCCAAGTAATTTTCTAGAAAAAAAATATGGATTTTAACTTGTAAACCTCAAATGTCAAAAATAGGCTTAGTCATGAAAGGGTTATTATATCTTTTCATGTGACAACACTGAAGAAATGACACTTGTCTACAATGTAGTGAGTGTACAGCTTGTATAACAGTGTAAATTTGCCGTCCCCTCAAAATAACTCAACACACAGCCATTAATGTCTAAACCGCTGGAAACAAAAGTGAGTACACCCCTAAGTGAAAATATCCCTCCCGGTTGTCATGCAAAAGAAAGCCCGCAAATAGTTTGCTGAAGACAAGCAGACTAAGGACATGGATTACTGGAACCATATCCTGTGGTCTGATGAGACCAAGATAAATGTATTTGGTGTCAGATGGTGACAAGCGTGTGTGGGGGCAACCAGGTGAGGAGGACAAAGACAAGTGTGTCTTCCCTACAGTCACGCATGGTGGTGGGAGTGTCATGGTCTGGGGCTGCATGAGTGCTGCCGGCACTGGGGGGCTACAGATCATTGAGGGAACCATGAATGCCAACATGTACTGTGACATACTGAAGCAGAGCATGATCCCCTCCCTTCAGAGACTGGGCCACAGGGAAGTATTCTAACATAACGACCCAAAACACACCTCCAAGACAACCACTGCCTTGCTAAAGTAGCTGAGGGTAAAGGTGAAGGACTGGCCAAGCTTGTCTCCAGACCTAAACCCTATTGATCATCTGTGGGGCATCCTCAAACACAAGGTGGAGGAGCGCAAGGTCTCCAACATCCTCCAGCTCTGTGATGTCATCATGAAGGAGGGGAAGAGGACTCCAGTGCCAACCTGTGAAGCTCTGGTGACCTCCATGCCCAAGAGGGTTAAGGCAGTGCTGGAAAAATATGATTTTTGTACTCACCGTAAAATCCTTTTCTCTGAAGTTCATTGACGGGCCGAGCACCTTTAATCTTGACCTTAGGATTATATTGCCACCTTCAGGAGAGGACTAGGCAGAACATGTAAAAACTGCACAGTACCACTCAGGGGGCGGTCCTACTGGCTATAACCCCTCACTCTGCTTCCAGCTGCTCAGTTACTCAAAAAGCAGTGCAAACAAAAATAGGAGGGGTGTTTGCTGTGTCCGTCAATGAACTTCTTAGAAATGGTGTGCCCGACGAGACCGCCAGGCCCTTCACCGGACCAGCCACCGATACAAACAGGGAATCCAACCTTCTGAAAAAGGAGCTGTAGTAGACAAATACACGTCCAAAGAATGCAAAGCAACCTCTTTGGGATGTGATGGCTGCGGACATAAGTACGGAAGCACAATGTCCTCATTTAGATGAAAGGCAGAAACAACATTTGAAAAAAAAACACCTTATCCTTGTGGAGGACCAAGTAGGGGGAATTGCATGACAGGGCCACCAACTCAGAAACCCTCCTGGCAGATGTACAGTGCCTTGCGAAAGTATTTGGCCCCCTTGAACTTTTCAACCTTTTGCCACATTTCAGGCTTCAAACATAAAGATATAAAATTTTTATTTTTTGTGAAGAATCACCAACAAGTGGGACACAATTGTGAAGTGGCACAAAATCTATTGAATTTTTGAAACTTTTTTAACTAATATAAAAATGAAAAGTGGGGCGTGCAAAATGATTTGGCCCCCTTGCGTTAATACTTTGTAGAGCCACCTTTTGCTGCGATTACAGCTGCAAGTCGCTTGGGGTATGTCTCTATCAGTTTTGCACATCGAGAGACTGAAATTCTTGCCCATTCTTCCTTGCAAAACAGCCGGAGCTCAGTGAGGTTGGATGGAGAGCGTTTGTGAACAGCAGTTTTCAGCTCTTTCCACAGATTCTCGATTGGATTCAGGTCTGGACTTTGACTTGGCCATTCTAACACCTGGATACGTTTATTTGTGAACCATTCCTTTGTAGATTTTGCTGTATGTTTGGGATCATTGTCTTGGAAGATAAATCTCCGTCCCAGTTTCAGGTCTTTTGCAGACTCCAACAGGTTTTCATCCAGAATGGTCCTGTATTTGGCTGCATCCATCTTCCCCTCAATTTTAACCATCTTCCCTGTCCCTGCTGAAGAAAAGCAGGCCCAAACCATGATGCTGCCACCACCATGTGTGACAGTGGGGATGGTGTGTTGAGGGTGATGAGCTGTGTTGCTTTTACGCCAAACATATTGTTTTGCATTGTGGGCAAAAAGTTGGATTTTGGTTTCATCTGACCAGAGCACCTTCTTCCACATGTTTGGTGTGTCTCCCAGGTGGCTTGTGGCAAACTTTAGACAAGACTTTTTATGGATATCTTTGAGAAATGGCTTTCTTCTTGCCACTCTTCCATAAAGGCCAGATTTGTGCAATGTACGACTGATTGTTGTCCTATGGACAGACTCTCCCACCTCAGCTGTAGTTCTCTGCAGTTCATCCAGAGTGATCATGGGCCTCTTGGCTGCATCTCTGATCAGTCTTCTCCTTGTCTGAGCTGAAAGTTTAGAGGGTCGGCCAGGTCTTGGTAGATTTGCAGTGGTCTGATACTCCTTCCATTTCAAAACGATTGCTTGCACAGTGCTCCTTGGGATGTTTAAAGCTTGGGAAATCTTTTTGTATCCAAATTCGTCTTTAAACTTCTCCACAACAGTATTACGGACCTGCCTGGTGTGTTCCTTGGTCTTCATGATGCTCTCTGCGCTTTCAACAGAACGCTGAGACTATCACAGAGCAGGTACATTTATACAGAGACTTGATTACACACAGGTGGATTCTATTTATCACCATCAGTCATTTAGGACAACATTGGATCATTCAGAGATCCTCGCTGAACTTCTGGAGTGAGTTTGCTGCACTGAAAGTAAAGGGGCCGAATAATTTTGCACGCACCACTTTTCAGTTTTTTATTTGCTAAAAAAGTTTAAAATATCCAATAGATTTCGTTCCACTTCACAATTGTGTCCCACTTGTTGGTGATTCTTCACAAAAAAAGAACATTTTATATCTTTATGTTTGAAGCCTAAAATGTGGCAAAAGGTTGAAAAGTTCAAGGGGGCCGAATACTTTCGCTAGGCACTATAATAGCCATTAGAAAGACTACTTTCTGAGAGAGTGCCAATAATGCCGCGTACACACGATCAAACAAGCGGGTAGAAAAGTCCGGCAAACTCAAGTCCGCCGTACAATCCCCCCCGTGTGTAGCCTCCGGCATACTTTTTTGACCCGAAAGTACGGCGGACTTAGAAAGTAGTTTTACACTCCAATCTTCCCGCCGGACTCGCATTTCGGCGGACAATCCGGCCGTGTGAATGCAAGTCCGCCGTACTTTTGAAATGAACGGACTTTTCCCGCCCGGAGAAAAGTCCGCTCATTTCGAGTGGGTCTCCAGGTAGGCGGGGCCCGCGAAGGATACGTCGCTGGCCCCGCCGCCTGGTATGGACTCAAAGGGGAACCCCAACGCCAAAAAAAATCGGCGTGGGGGTCCCCCCAGGTCCACGTCAGACCCTTGTCCGAGCACGCTACCCGGCCGGCCAGGAAAGGGGGGACGAGCGACCGCCCCCCTCCTGAGCCGTACCAGGCCGCGTGCCCTCAACATGGGGGGTGCCTTGTCCCCATGTTGATGAGGACAAGGGCCTCTTCCTGACAACCCTGGCCGTTGGTTGTCGGGGTCTGCGGGCGGGGGGGCTTATCGGAATCCGGGAGCCCCCTTTAATAAGGGGGCCCCCGGATACCGGCCCCCCACCCTATGTGAATGAGTATGGGGTACAATGTACCCCTACCCATTCACCTGTAAAATAAAGTACAAAACAAACACAACACTCAAGATAAAATAGATTATTGCACAGCTCCGGGGGTCTTCCGTCTTCGGGGGTCTTCTCGCCGGACTCCTTCGCTATCTTCTTGTAGCTCTTTTGCTAGCGGAGGAGCCCGGCTTTCTTCCTTGTGCAGCCCCCCTTCCCCAAGGCACCCCCATGTTGAGGGCACGCGGCCTGATACGGCTCAGGAGGGGGGGGGCTCACTCGTCCCCCCTTTCCTGGCCGGCCGGGTAGCGTGCTCCGACAAGGGTCTGATGTGAACCTGGGGGGACCCCCATGCCGATTTTCTTCGGCGTTGGGGTTCCCCTTTAAGTCCATACCAGGCGGCTGGGCCAGCAACGTATCCTTCGCGGGCCCCGCCTACCTGGAGACGCGCTCGAAATGAGCGGACTTTCCTCCACGTGTGTGGGCGAGTCCGTTCATTTCAAAAGTAGGGCGGATAGTACGGTGGACTTAGTACACCGTATTAGTCTGCTGAAAAAGTGCCGTGTGTGGGCAAGTAGCCCGTTCGGAAAGTCCGATGGACAGTCTGGCGGGAAGTCCGCCAGACTAAGTACGTCGGACAGACGGCTACGTGTGTATGCAGCTTAAGGGAATCTCCATAATGTTTTCAAGAAGTTTCTGAAGCACCGAGAGCACCAGATTCAAATCCAACGGAGGCAGCGGTGGTCATACCAGAGGGGCCACATGTCGAACCCCCTGAACAAACATACTCACCAATGAATGAGTCACCAAAGGTCGCTGAAAAAAAAGACAGCCAAAGCTGATATCTGCCCCTTAAGGGTACTTAATGCAAGTTTCTGATCCACTCTTCACTGCAAAAAATGCAGGATCCTGGAAACTGAAAATGTACATGGACGCCACCCCATCTCCTCACACATGGAGATGTAGGCCTTCCATGTGCGATGATAACTCTTCCGGGAAGAAAACTTCCATGCCCTCAGCATAGTCGAGATTACTGAATCTGACAGTCAGTTCCTTAGCACCTGACTTTCAACAGCCATGCCGTTAAAACCAGCGACAGTAAAGCAGGATGAAGTATTGGACATTGCTACAGAAGGTCTTTCCACATCGGCAGCCGCAAAGGAACATCCGCCACCATTCTGACAGCGTATCAAGGACGTCGAGGCCAATCTTGTGCAATCAGAATCACCAGAATCCCCTGGGCCTCCACTCTGCGTAGCAGACAGGGCAGGAGCCTGAGCGGGGGGGGGAAGGCATAAATCGTCGATAATGTCCCCATGGAACCACCAACGCGTCTGACGCATCCACCCAGGGGTCTCTTGACCTGGCCACAAACCTCTGTACCAGAAGACAAAGCAGTTTGGGACTTTAAATGAGGCACGGGTTAGAGCCTCCATCCCGGTATTTGGCACAAATAATGAGGGAAAAGTGGGACTTTAAAATGAAGCGGCTGAAGTGTGAGGGTCAGAAAAAGGTAATTTAATTGAATTCATAATATATGATACAAAGTAAATTCATATATATACATATGAACTTTTCCCTCATTATTTGTGCCAAACCTCTGTACCTTCCTATTGAGCCGAGAGGCCAAGAGATCCACATTTGGTGTGCCCCACCTTAGGCAAATGAGCTGAAATACATCTGGATGCAGCGACCATTCCCCCTGGTCCAGCAGCTGACGACTTAGGTAGTCCGCCTGCCAGTGTTGTACTCCCGGAATGTATATGGCTGACAGCGCCGGCACGCACTGATCTGCCCACTGCAGAATGACCTCCAGTGCTGCAGCCGAGCTCCTTGTCCCTCCTTGATGGTTGACATACACCACCCCCATGGCATTGTCCGACTGGATCCTGACCGGATGCCCCTGCAGCCTCTGTGACCACGTGGAGAGGAACTGTCTGATTCCCTGAAGCTCCAGCACATTGATCGGCAGGCAGAATTCTTCTTGCGCCCAGCGACCCTGGGCCAACTATAAGCCCCAAACTCCCCCCCCCACCCCCGCCGGTCAGGCTACCATCCATTGTGATCACCGTTCAAAGAGGAAGGAACGACTTCCCGGACCGAAGAGCCAGAGGCCTCAGCCACCAGAGAAGGGAATCCCTGACTAGCTGGCTAACTTGAATTTAACAATCCAGGGATTTCGGAGATTTGTCCCATTTGGACAGGATCTCTTTCTGCAAGACTGGAATGCAGAATTGAGCATACGGTACCACCAGGAAAGTGGCTACAATGAGACCCAGAACTCACATGCAAAAACGCAGCGATGACCACCTGTGGCACACCAATAACTTCACTGCAGCTTGATGAGTCTGCAGCTTGTCTGAAGGGAGAAAGACTCTCGCTCCTGAGGAGTCCAGAACCAAGCCCAGGTACTTTAGGCGTTGAGTCGACACCAAAACCGACTTC
The DNA here is from genome assembly GCF_037356315.1 of Lithobates pipiens. Classification (NCBI taxonomy): domain Eukaryota; kingdom Metazoa; phylum Chordata; class Amphibia; order Anura; family Ranidae; genus Lithobates; species Lithobates pipiens. The sequence goes on from NW_027507787.1 coordinate 231,607,537, forward strand.
TGGAGGTTCAACACCCAACCAAACGCCTGGAGAGTCTGTATGGTGATCGCCACATCCTCCCTTAACTCTGAGGTGGAAGCTGCTCCCAGAAGGAGGTCGACCAGGTAACCCATGATTGCGATCCCTCGTTGTCTTAGCAATGCCAGAATTGGGGCTAGCACCATGATGAAGACCCTTGGTGCCGTTGCTAGGCCAAAAGGGAGAGCTACAAATTGATAGTGCTTGTCCACGACCGCAAATTGTAGAAACCTCTGATGCCTGACGCATATTGGGACATGCAAGTATGCGTCCTTGATGTCCAAGGATGCCAAAAAATCCCCCTGATTGAGTGCAGCTACCATGGAGCGAGCTGATTCCATCCTGAACCCGTTGAGGGCCTTGAGATCCAGGACTGGATGGACCCCTTACTTCTTTGGGACTACAAAGAGATTGGAGTAAAGTCCCTGAAATTTTCCGGCACCGGCACAGGTACTATCACCCCGCGCAGCAGCAGGTCCTTTACTGCCCCGAACAGGGCCTCCCAATGAGCCGGAAGAAGATGAAGGTTGGAGGAAAAAAAATCTGTTTGGTGAACTATGTCGTAGCCCTTATGTTCGTTATGTTCGCAGACCCACTGGTCGGAAAGGAGGGAGGCCCACTGGGCTGCAAGCTCCCGAAGGTGACCCCCCCGCCCGAGAGTCAGGCGGGGGCAAACCTTCAGGCGACAACAGATTTGCTCACATGCTTGTTCGGCTTGCGAAACCAGGGACACTATTGTCCCTCAGCGGGCACCTTGTCGGACTGGGAGCGCTTACCTGCCGACCCGGGTGGATGAAAAATCCACTTCTGAGTGGAAAAGGAGGGCCCATGCCTACGGCGTGGCTCCTTAACCTTTCTGGACTGTGAGCGCAAAATACTCTTCCTCCAGTAACATTCTTAATAGTGTCATCCAGCGAGGCTCCAAACAGCCTCTCCCACTGAAAGGGCAAATCCGCCAGCTTTCTTAGAAGCCTGGTCCACAGACCAGCATTTAAGCCAAATCAGGAGACGTAGCTGATACTGAGGCTCTATAAAGCAAAGGGGCTGTATCTATTGACGCATCACAGACATTCTTCAAGCCATGCACCAACTGGTCTGCCAGTTCCACGCAGACCTGGGAAGCCTGTTTCTATTCCAACTCGTGGTGCAACAACTTAGCCCATTCAGTAAGCGTCTGTGACACCAGGGCCGTGGCTAACATTGGCTGCAATGCTGACCCCACCACCGTAAACATGGACCGGGCAACCGCCTCGGCCCTTCCCTCGGCAGGGTCCATGAAAGCAGGGGTCCCTTCCACCGGAATCGTGGTTACCTTATTTAACCTGGATACCAGGGGTCAACGACCTGAGGAGATGTCCATTTTTTCAGGAAACTCTCCTCAAAGGGGTAACGCACCTCCATCCGTCTCGGGACTGAAAAGGCTCGCTGCGGGCTTCCCCACTCCTTCTAAATAAACTTATCAAAATAAGTTAGATAGTGAAACACTTTAGCAGTGAGAGCCGGCTTGTGGGACCCAAAAGGAACCGACACCTCTGCAGATGCCCCGCTATATCCTCTATCTTTAGGCTGCTGTGATAAGTGCTCCTACTAGCGCTTTTTCCTGCACTGACTCAGATACGGAGTCATCCTCACTGTCAGAGAGGTCCTGGTCCGCATACTCTGGCACGTCAGAACAGGGGCCACCTGTCACAGCGGGACCCGAGTCTTAATCAGAGCTTTCCCCAGAAGACGGTGGGTGAGGGGGGTGTTTTTTACCACCTTGTGCCTGCACACCGCTTCCACCCTGGTAACAAATGACTCCAGGGCCGCCGACAGAGTGTCCATAGGCACCGCAGGTGCAGGGGAACCGGTTGCAATAACAAGGATGTCTGGCGAAGAAGCGCCAGCTTTCTGACGCCATGCTGACCCACTCTCGGCTATCACTACTAGGGACCTAAGGCAAAAAATGCCCACCCTCCTAACTGCCACAGGCTGAGGGGCACCCCGCAGGACTCACTACCCTGACCCAGGTACTGCGCTGTGCTGCCGCCTACCCCTGTGCCAGCCACAAGGTGTTCAGTGTCAGTTTTGTGCTGGTCCAGACTGAACCAGCCACTCAGCGCTAGATTAAAGCAAAACTGAGGCTACTATAAAATGGTCAGCCTCCTCAGCAAAAACCACGTGAAAGCGCCGGGAAAATGGCTGCCAGACTTCAAGAAAATGGCCACAGTTCCCACGGCGACCCGTTCACACATGGCAACAGATACTCAAAAAACTGCCTAAAAACAGGGAGAAAAGGAGCGGACAACAAGCCGACCTGCGCAGCCCCCTGCCAGGTATGTGCATCGCACCCCATATGCCCAGCCACGCAGCAGCCCCTTAGCAGGGGGGAGGAGGGAAAGGGGCAGGGAGAGGGAGAGACCCCTAGTCGACCTCCCAGGGAATGCCCAGCTGCTCCATCCTGCTGAGACTGGTGGAATCATACATACCCCTCCTGCAGGAACTGCAGGACGCATTTCACGGACCTACCCATCACCTGAGCAGTACGGGGTGGCTGTCGGCCACGGTACACTGTGACGCGGACAGCAGTAGCCCGGTCATATGTGTGCCCTGGGAGCGTATAGCGCACGGGCCGCCCCTGAACCAGACGGGGCATGTCGTGGCCGACCCAGTGCGTAGCTAAGGTCTGCACACACTCGATGGCCAGGCTGGGGAGACTACCAGGATCTATATTCTATATTATCCAGCCTATCACCCAGCCTGGCTGTTGATTGCAGGTCATAGGAATCAAAAACCAGAAAAAATAAAAAAAATACAAGGACCAATGGTCCCATCGGGAGGCAGGTCTTTCTCCTATACTAGGCAGAAATAAAGTGAGCTGCTGGAAGCAAGGTGAGGGGTTATAGCCAGTAGGACCGCCCCCTGGGCGGTACTGTGCAGTTTTGCTGTTTTTACATGTTCTGCCTAGTCCTCTCCTGAAGGTCAAGATGAAGATTCTGTGCCCGTCAATGAACAAAAGAGAAACAATGGTGGCCACACAAAATATAGACACTTTGGGCCCAATTTGGACATTTTCACCTAGGGGTGTACACACTTTTGTTGCCAGCGGTTTAGACATTAATGGCTGTGTGTTGAGTTATTTTGAGGGGACAGCAAATTTACACTGTTATACAAGCTGTACACTCACTACTTTACATTGTAGACAAGTGTCATTTCTTCAGTGTTGTCACATGAAAATATTTACAAAAATGTGAGGGGTGTACTCACTATATATAAAACATACTGTATATGAACAACATAGCCCCAGTGCACAACATATACAATTACATAAACATCAACACATCACCATAAAACCACATCTAGATGACCATAGATATCCCTTAGCAACCGGTACAGCCCATAGCAACCAGGCAGACGCCATATTAAGAGCAGAAAAACACACATCATCCCCATAGTATATACCAGACTGAATGTACAATACAGATATATGATGATCATATTCCCCACAGAGAAGTATAAATAAAAAAAAATAGGTGTAAATTCAAAAATTCACTTTTTTTGTGGTAAATATGATTATTATGAGGCCCTGTGTGGTGAACACCCCAAAACAAATATTAATATACGCAGGACCCCATCATATGTCCTCTTATCCATGTTACTCCTTCGATCTGAAAACTATAGGAAAAAAAGTTTACAGTATCAGACATCTCAAGTCTCCCGTGTTTCTGAGGCGGCTCCCACACACTCGCAATCGCCTCCCGATCTCCCGGGAATGATCGGTGTGGCGAGGAACAGGAACAGCTATGAAGACTGACTCTGTCCCCTCAGACGTCTCTACAAACAGCTTCTGCTCCTAGCATCCCCATCAACACTAAACAATCTGTCCTTGTAATTAAGGCTCCGGCTGGCGGCCATATTTTGGTGGACAAAATTGCATTGATTTTAATGGGAGAATTCCCAAACGCTGGAGAGCAAACGTTCTTCTTGTGTTGAGTCTCCTTACAGCATAGGACAAAAAAATAAAAATAAAATATGTACGTTTGTATAATTAATATATTATATATATATAAAAAAGTGTAAAAAACAAAAACAATACTGACACCACTTTCCCCTGCCCCACCAACTCTGTCCACTGCACCAACCCCCACCCCCCAAAAATAATGGGAAAAAAAATAAGAAACAAATTAAATTGTAAAAAAATCAATTATTAAAAATAAAAGAAAATATTGACACTGTCCACTGCCACTGAAGCGCCACCTCCCTGAAATTAGTTATAGTTATATATATATATATATATATATATATATATATATAGTGTTGTCAATATACGCAGCGCTTTACATACTGTACATTCACATCAGTCCCTGTCCTCAAGGAGCTTACAGCCCAAGGTCCCTAACTCACATTCATACATATTGGGGCCAATTTGGACAGGAAAAAATGTATGTAAAGTCACTTTTTTGTGGTAAATATGCTTATTGTGGTGGACACCGTAAAAAAAAAATGAATAAGATACACAGGACCCCATCATATGTCCTCTTATCCAGTTTGCTTGTCATTAAATCCCAACCTTGCATCTGAAAACTAACACAGGTCACTATAGAGGAAAAGGGGAAAAACATGTTTTTCTTATCTTTGTCTATAAATATATATATATAAAACACATAAGACAACATAGCCCCAGTATACAACATATACAATTACAGAATTACAGAGACATCAACACATCACCATAAAACCACATCTAGATGTCCATAGATAGCCCTTAGCAACCGGTACAGCCCATAGCAACCAGGCAGACTCCATAGCAACAGCAGAAAAACAAAAGTCACCCCCATAGTATATATCAGATTTAGATTACAATACATCTATATGATGATCATATTCCTCACAGAGAAGTATAAAAAAAAATGATTTTTGTAGTAAATATGACTATTATTTGGACCTGTGTGGTGGACACCCTAAAAAATAATGAATAAAATACTCAGGACCCCGTCATATGTCCTCATCCAGTTTGCTCTTGTCACTAAATCACAACCTTGTAATACGAACACAGGTCACTATAGGAAAAAAAAAAATCTTTGTCACATATAACACATATAGACAACAGCCCAGTGTACAACATATACAATTACAGAGATATCGACACATCTGGAAGCTAACACAGCTCACTATTGGGAATATTATATATATATTATTTTCCTTATTTCTGTCTATAGACTGCAATAAAAATATATATTTTGCTGACAATATCACCGCAAGAAGCCTTTATTTACCTGGAGAAGAATGATATCTGTGTCAGGTTGTTTCTTGTAAATACACAGACATAGTATATATTAAAACATTTGATGTAAATTCACTTTTTTGTGTGGATAATACAATTATTATTAGGACACCTTATAAAATTGAATGAAATACACAGGACCCCATCATATATCCTTTTATCTAGGTTGTTCTTGTGTATTAATCCCATCCTTGGATCTGAAAAATAACACAGGTCACTAAAGAAAAAAAAAAAAGCAATAGCGCCATAGCAACCACTCAGCCAATCACAGCCTGGCCAGGAGGTGTGACATCATAGTGCAGGCTTCCGCTGCTGCACAAAAAAAAAAAAAACTTGTCGCCATAACAGTTAGTCTTCAGTTTGCACAGCAAGGGGAAGGTTGTGTCAGAATTTGCTCCAAGAGAGATCATAATTCTCTGGAAAATGATTTGCAGAGATTCTGCAAAAACTGCCCATAAGGGCAAATGCCGGTCATTGTTTGGCCGGGTTGGCCGGGTTTTCCGGCGTCTGTTCTGTATTGGAAAAAAGAAGAAAGACCTTAGAGATTCAGAAGGTAAATGAGATCCATTTTATTTAGACCAGTTACATTGTATGTTCTGATTGGTGAACAGCAGATTATACACCCCGCCCCCCTAATTATAGCCCCCTATAGGTGCATCTATAGACTACATGTATTTTTTATTTATTTATTTTTTTGGTAAGAAAAGAGTGATGTTAACTCTTCTAACTCTGTCTCTGGGGGGGTGTCACTCCTATATTTGCCCCTTATCCCAAAAATAGAAAGTCAGCTGTAATTTAAAAAAAAATAGGAGAAATCTAAAAATAGCTCTGCAGTGTGCGGGTGCCTAGAAATTTCAAAGTTGACATTTCAGTTGGAGGAATATTTACATTTCAAACAGTTTTAAGACAAATTTCAAGAAAAATATTCTTATCTGTATACTGAAAACTGCTGCAGCACCTCTGTACATTAACCACTGCAAGACAAGACCATTTCTGACAATTGTTTGTTTTAAAAATCAGCATTTTATTGCTATAATATCACACAGAACCCCCAACATTATATTACATTTTAGCAAAGACCCTAGAGAAATAGAGCTTTTTTGAGCTACTAAGTAATTTGTATGGAATTTGTTAATGATAACAAGAAAGGCAGTAAAACAGAACACCTGCAGTGAGCAACAATAGATCCCACCCCAGCAACAGTACACCCCTTCAGCAACAATAGAAACCCCCAGTGACACTAGATCCCCCACACAACAGTAGACCCCCCCCCCCCCAGAAACAATGAATTTCCCCCTACACAACAAAATGCCTCCCCAGCAACCACAGACCTCCCACACAACCGCAGAACCCCCCAGCAAAAAAATACCTCTCCAGCAACAATAGACACCCAGAAGCAACAACAGATCTCCCAGCAGCCACCATCATTAGATCTCATCCTCAACAATAGATCACTCCATACAAATTCACCCACAGCAACACCAGAATCCCCCACCAGCAACAACAGACTTACCCAGCATCAATAGACCTCCACACAAAAATTGACCCACAAGCAACAACATATCCCCCACACAACAGTAGACTACCCAACAGTAACAAAATACCTCTTCAGCAACAACAGACACCCAGCAGCAGCAACAGATCTCCCAGCAGCCAGCATCAATACACCTCTCCCTCAACAATTGACCACTCCAAACAATGATTGACCCACAGCAAGATATCCCTCAGCAGCAACAATAGACCTACCCAGCAACAATAGACCTCCCCCCACCAACAATAGACCTCCCCGACCAGCAACAATAGACCCCCACACAAAAATAGATCCCCCAGCAACAACAGATCCCCCACACAACAGCAGACTTCCCTCCCCCCCACCAACAATGAACGGCCCCAATAACAAAATACCTATCCAGCAACCATAGACACCCAGCAGCAACATCAGATCTCCCAACCACAGATGACTCCCCACAGCAACATAACAACCCCAGCACTCCTTGCTATTACATAAATTCAGCAATATAGGTGCTGGAACTGCGCCGCCCCCACGTTACTGCTGAGGAAAAGCCTTGGAATTGTTGGATTCAGCAGCCTTAGTATTAGTTGAAGCCAAACGTTTGTTTTTGGTTAGGAAAGTGGGGTGATGGATTAGAGGCCCTGTCAGATTATCATTGTTGGTTATTTTACTCTTACTGTATAGTAAGGTGTGATCCAAAATTTTGGAGTTGTCACCAGAACGGGGGATCAGGGTGGGTCTTCCTATAGGGATACCTGTTCCAGCAACAAGAGCACAAGATGGGAATTTCTCCTCACTTTGTAGGGATTTCCTTTCACATCCTGTTGCATGGCCAGGACAGGAAGAGAAGTGAAATTTCTTCACATTGATGGCAAAAATAACCTAATAGGGTTTTTAACCCTTTTCTACCCTAGTTTTGGCTATACATACACTTACAACATACACATGCAAAAAAAAAAAAAAAAAATTATATAAAACAAAAGCAGCCAGACAATTGGGCTTTAATTCTATTCAGCCAGCCTTTGCGATTTATTTGATTTGTTTTGTACTAGTTGATAGTCTACAAAAACAAATACATGAATGGAAAGTATAAAAACGAAAATCAATCAGCGCTGAACACAATAAAATAAATAGTGACTAGTGAAAAAAATGCAGCTAGAATACTATAGGTCAAAATACCAAATCCCACATTACAAAGCAAAAAGTAACAGTACAGCGCAAATATAAAAATAAATAAATAAATATAATCAATCAATTAAATAAAGAAATAGTACAGTTATATGCACTATATTAATTGATTGATTATATTTATTCATTTTTTTTATTTTTTTTTATATATTTGCATGAATGGAAAGTTAATCTTTCTTTTTTTTTTTTTCTCCAGAAATCAATGTAAAGCCTCCTGAGACAACAAGGTGCACTGAACATGTGCACGAATCAGACCATGCTGTTCTTCCAAGAAAGAAGAGAGTTCCTCTCACCACCCAAAAGGAATCTACAGAGGACATGCCCCACCCCAGCGGAGGATACATCCAACATGGCCAGCATAATGTCAGCCCTAGGGGCAAACGTCGTTTTTTTTTTAGGAAGATCAATGTTTCTTTACCTGAAACGATAAGAAAGGACGCTTCTAAAGGTAAGAATTGAAAACAATATAACATACAAGTTGGCTGAATAAGATTTCTTTTATTTAGAGATATTTCATATTGGTGGGGACTTGGTATACATCTGAATAGACCAGAGATGATATACAAATCACATGGCCCCAAAGGAAATTTATGATGGAGCCCCCCCCCTCCCAAACCCCCCACAACCCCCCCAGCGACCTCTCTGTTTTTTTTTTATACTACCAAAGTTTATATAGCATATCCCTAATTATGGCCTTTATTGCCAGTGGTGGCCAGTGATTTATAGTATACCACATGTCTCCATGGTCACCCTGGAGTACCTACCGTAATCCTGCATTGATGATGGCTGTTTTATACCCCTAATATGAGTCCCTAATATTGGTGACTCTTTTAAAAGCCTCATTTCTATTGGTCCTTAGTAGAAAAAATTCTGCTATTACATGGGCAGTTAGTGAAAATGCCCTTAAAGGACAATATTAATAGTAAGGTTTATTTTTAAAAAACTTGTCAACTAATAAATCACCCCGGCCACTTGAGTGCAGCCCCCGTGTTGAATACGGTCCTGCAGAATACAGCTCATCCATAGGAATGACTGAGTAGAATGTAGTCACTTCCCAACTTCCACTTGTTCAGTTAACTTTATTTGTACTTTTAAAAACCCGATAAAAATCATTGAAACAAACTTAGGTGGAGGAAAACTAATCCCTTTTTTTCTCTCTTTAGGAACCAACGAGATCCAGGCGCATGTTCCCGTTCCTCTAACTGTAGAAAGTTTTAAATATCATAAACTTCTCGGAGAGGGAATGTATGGGAAGGTAAGTGATCAGATTTATAGTTTCTCTGATTTATATACATATAACAAATAGGGAGGAATGATAACGCACTTGATTAAAGCTGCATTCACACAGGTTTAATACCTGCTATAGTTGTGCAATAACTTGCATCATTTTAAAGGGGTTGTAAACCCTCGTGTATTTTCACCTGAATGCATAGGATTTTTTTTAAATAAACATATCATACTTACCTTCACTGTGCAGCTCTTTTTGCACAGAGTGGCCCCGAACCTGCTCTTCTGGGGTCCCTCGGTGGCTCCTCCCCACATCAGATAACCCCCTGGAAGAAGCGCGCTCCCGAGTCCAGCATTTGGTGTCCATAGACACCAAATGCAGAACTTTGCCCCGCCCCCGGTGGCTGCGTCATTGGATGCGATTGACAGCAGGGGGAGCCAATGGCTGCTCTGCTATCAATCTATACAATCAAGAGTCGAGAACCCCCTGCAGAGAAAGAGCGTTCCCGTGGGACAAATTCAAGGGTTCAGGTAACTAAAATGGGAGGGGGGCTGGAGGACCGGTCATGGACCTTTAGTGTTCCTTTAAGGTGAAAAAACACCTGGCAGTCATCGCCCCCCAGCCCCACCGTTTTACATACCTGAGCCCCTTCATCTCCTCGGCAGGGATGCTGTCCCTCTCTCCACGGGGTCTTGGCTCTTGATTGGATAGATTGATAGCAGTGCAGCCATTGGCTCCAGCTGCTGCCAATCAAATCCAATGATGCGGAAGTCTGGCATTCAGGTCTATGGGCACAAATGCTGGACTCAGGAACGCGCCCGCAAGGTAACCTCCTCAGGAGGGGGAAAGTAAGGTAAGTATATACATTTTTTTTTTTTTGTTCGCAGGATAGTCAGCATGTGTTACAAAATGGGCCAGTTAGCTTTAGGCAGAAATTTTACTTTAAGAATAAACAAAGGCTCACAAATGACCTATTCTGAATCCGCTCTGGTCCAGCGTCACCTTCTGTATAGAGAGAAAGCCAACAACGGCTGAGAAATAAATAGGAAATAGACCCATAGACACTGTGGGGCATCCGTTGTCGGCTGCCTCTACTCTACACAGAAGCCCCGGCTGACAGCTCAGCCTGGGACCGGACTGGACCGGAGCTGGGTCAGAATAGTTAAGTATAACCATCTGTTTTTAAATTGGGCTTAGAATGGGGCTGGGAGTAGGTTTACCATTCGATTTTGGGTGGAGTATTACTTTTCCCCTATATAAAACAACATAGGGTTGGGTGGGAAGGGGTTTCACTTTCCCTGGTAGGTTTTCCATTGTATTATTCATTGTAGAGAATACAGCAGGGTGCGGATGGGAACTCCAGTGGGTAAATTTCACCACTGAAGACAGTGTGAAGTGTACAGAGCCGTTGGGTGATTGGCTTATTTACATTGAACCCAAAAAAGAAATATGATGGGTGGGTGAGACGACCTTTGATTAACTACTAATATCTTATTGCTTTTCTTCCTTTAGGTGTACCTGGCATCACATCCCGACACTGATCAGCTGCTGGCAATAAAAAAGGTCAAGACAACGTCCGTGCTTTTTGAAAAACTTTTGGCAGAGCGTCAAAACCAGGAAATGATGGGAGGGAACAGGTTCTTCCCGGAATTATATGCCACTTTCCAGACAAAGGTAAGCAACTTTATCTTTCATTTTTTTTTTTTTGGAGAGTCCAAATCAATCAGAATATCACATTCTCCTACCCCTAATGGCTCCAACTTGTGTTGGCAAATGTTAGTCAACCGGACTGGTTCTGTAACCTTGAAGAGCTTTTGAAGGCCGTCCAAGCCGGTCCTTTGCTTCTTACTGCTTGGAAAAAGGAGCAAAGCATCCTCATTACAGAACAAGCACAGTAAAGGAGCAAAGCATCCAGAATCCAGCATTACAGAACAAGCACAGGAAACGTGACTATTACTAGCTATAAAATGACCTAAATAAATGAGACCCTTCACAGATATGTGAACATGTTCCCGAAAAGTCTCCGGATGTGAGAAGACAAGAATGAAGGGCTGAATATGGACTCTCATAGTGAATAATGAATGAATTATAATTTGTATCTGTTTTATCTTCTTCTAGGAGTACCTTTTCTACGTCATGGAATTTGTCAATGGTTGGACCCTGCCAGAATTCAAGGTCAAAATGCATCCTCTGGATATTAACACCATAAGGTAAGTACTACAATAGGGATCATTAGTAGTGGGGAGGGAGGTAGAATGTACAATTGTAGATAGATCACTTTTAAGCTATTGGAGTGATGGGATGCACCTGCTTTACCTAACCACCCCCAGTATATTAGTCAGGTGCCTTGCTCCTATGTTTGAATTGGTTGAACATTTTTAAATAGGAAATGCATAGGGGATAGGGAAGGAGGATAGGTGAGATGCCAAACATTGCCTATATGGATTACATGGGGAAGTAACTATTGAGCCAGAATTTGTAGCCTGACCAATGTAGTCTGCCAAAAGCCATGGGAGGGACTCATAGACCTGAGATCGTAGCGCGATCTTTCATAAAATATACTCTAATATCCATGGGTAGCTTTAGACTGACACTATTGATGGAGTGGATTGAGGAAGATCTAACTAATAAGAGATTGGCATAATGAAGACATTCATGGTTGTGATCTTAGCTGGACTACAGTCATTTCATTAGTACTTAGAAACCTTTACCGTAATAATTCCATAATGAGAATAAATCAAGGTTTATAGCCAAATACGAATACTCCTATGGCAATGTTTTGTTAAAATGATTTAGCATAAATACAAGATGTCTTCAAAAATATACCTACTTCCCATAGTATTAGGATCAGGTCATATTAATCAGGTTACTATAGAGCAAGTTTATCACTAATACATTTTTTTCTGCTTTTTCCATCAGATTCATCGCTGCAGAGATCTTGTGTGCCATACAAGCTCTCCATTCCAGAGGCATCGTGCATCGGTAAGTATCATCATAATATGACCCATCATATTTTATTGGTCTCCAAACTGCGGAGTGCAGGTGTCATCATTGGTTTCAGTAGGGGGCCCTATTTCTCCACTGACACCAATGATGGGGCCCTATTCCTCCACTGACATCAATGATGGGGCCCTATTCCTCCCACTGACATCAATGATGGGGCCCTATTCCTCCCACTGACATCAATGATGGGGCCCTATTCCTATCACCGACATCAATGATGGGGCCCTATTCCTCTCACTGACATCAATGATGGGGCCCTATTCCTCTCACTGATATCAATGATGGGACCCTATTTCTCCACTGACACCAATGATGGGGCCCTATTCCTATCACTGCCATCAATAATGGGGCCCTATTCCTATCAATGATGGGGCCCTATTCCTCTCACTGACATCAATGATGAGGCCCTATTCCTCTCACTGACATCAATGATGGGGCACTATTCCTCTCACTGACATCAATGATGGGGCCCTATTTCTCCACTGACATCAATAATGGGGCCCTATTCCTCCACTGACATCAATGATGGGGCCCTATTCCTCCCACTGACATCAATGATGGGGGCCTATTCCTCCACTGACATCAATGATGGGGCACTATTCCTCACACTGATATCAATGATGGGGCCCTATTCCTATCACTGATATCAATGATGGGGCCCTATTCCTATCACTGATATCAATGATGGGGCCCTATTCCTCTCACTGACATCAATCATGGGGCCCTATTCCTCTCACTGACATCAATGATGGGGCCCTATTCCTCCTCCTACTGTCCACAGGAAAGAAAGTTTGGAGACCTCTGTTCTAGATAACAACCTACTTAATTTTTTTTTCTTCTTCTTTACAGTGACCTACATTCAAAAAACATCCTCATTGATGGTAACGGGCATGTCAAGATTATTGACTTTGGATTGTCAGAGAAGAAAGGAGCCCCATTTAACGTGAATACAACTACTATTCCTTATGCAAGGGTAAGTCATACAGTCCATTTAGGCTCCATTCACACCTGAGCATATCGATTTACTGGCGTTTTTCTGGCTTTTTAAAAGTTTTGCAGCTTTATACAAGGAGAGGGAATTAGGGGTGGAGAGCTGATTTTTGAGCGTTTTTTGCTCAAGGCAGGGGCTTCTATTGAAGTCTATGGGGGTAAAAATGTATGTAATCTGTCAAAAAGAAGCTTGTGTAACTTTTTTGAGCTTCAGGCATTTTTTTTTTTTCGGGCTACAGAATGCTCATATGTGAACAGGGGCCATTGAAATGAAAGGGATTTTAATCGTTGGGCTATTTGGAGCTTCAGAGCTGAGCGTTTAACAATCTGAAAACTGCTCAGGTGTGAATTGGGTCTTATCGGCGGTGCTGTAGTGTTTTTCTGGCCACCAAGAGGTTCTTAACCACTTACCCCCTGGAGCAAATTTTAGTTTTCATTTTTCCATAAAAATATTAATAAAAAAAAAAGCCCAGGAATCACTGAGGGGGTGCATTGGTGGGGTCACCAGCAAGCCACGTAGAAGTGATCAGGCAGGCCTAAAGCCATGTACTCTTGTGGTAAAACCAGGCTGGTAAAAAAAAAAAAAAGAAGAAGCAACCAAAATCTTGTTTTGTTTCTTCAGACTTTGGACGATCCAGATACGCTGACTAGGGCCAATTAGTTTAACCGCTTAAGCACTGCCCCGCGTACATATACTGCGGCAGGGTGGCCCTTTGGCGCAAAAAATCAAGTACCTATCTATGATCTCTTTCAGTGGCTCTGGAGCCATTCAGCGGGTCCGGCGGCCGCAATTGTTCCATGGAGAGATAGAACAGGCAGACCGTCGCTCTTTCAGACAGGAAGAGAGAGATCTGCGATTCCTGCCAATCAGGAACACAGATCTGTCTCTTTGAGTCAGTTCATCCCCCATTCAGTAAGAAGGCACACCCAGGGAACACACTTATGCCGCGTACACACAATCGCACATTACGACAAGAAAAATCCATGTTTTTTTTTCCGACGGATGTCGGCTCAAACTTGTCTTGCATACACACGATCACACAAATCTTGTCGGAAATTCCGAATGTCAAGAACGCGGTGACGTACAACACAAATGAGGAGCCGAGGAAAAATGAAGTTCAATAGCCAGTGCGGCTCTTCTGCTTGATTCCGAGCATGCGTGGAACTTTGTGCGTCAGAATTGTGTACGCACCATCGGAATTTATGACGGATTTTGTTGTCGGAAAATTTGAGATCCAGCTCTCAAATTTTGTGTGATGGAAATTCTGATGGAAAAAGTCAGATGGAGCCTACACATGTTCAGCATTTCTGACAATAAGCTCCCATAGAACATTTTCTGTTGGAAAATCCTATCGTGTGTACGGGGCATTAATCCTTTGATTGCCCCTGATGTTAGCTCCTTCCCTGCCAGTGTCATTTATACAGTGACAGTGCATTTTTTTATTTAGCACTGATCACTGTATTGGTGTCACTGATCCCCAAAAAGTGTTATTTAGTGTCAGATTTGGCCAGCGCAATGTCGCCGCCATTATTGGTAAAACCAATAAAAAAATAAAAAGTCTATGAATCTATCCCATACTTTGTAGACGTTATAACTTTTCCGCAAACCAATCAATATACACTTATTGGGATTCTTTTTTTTTTTTTTTTTTTTTACCATATTGGCCTAAATTCATGAAGGAATTAGATTTTTTTAAATTTGCTCTTGGGGATGTTTTATAGTAGAAGTTTCTGATACAGATACACAAGATCTCAATCTTCCCCTTTGACTGAACGGTGATCTGCCTTGTTGCCATAGGCATACCGCTGTTCTGTCTGCCTCGGGAAAGATCGGTGGGTACTAGCGGACATTGGGTTCGCCGGACCCGCTGATTGGCTCCCGCTACAACCAACAGGAAAAAATCACATACAGGTATGTGATTTTGTGCTGATGGCCCTCCCTGCTGCAATATATATATATATATATATATATATATATATATATATATATATATGTGTGTGGGGTAGCCCAGAAGCGGTTAACATCTTCAGACGTTGGGTGTACCAGATATGTACAAAGGGCTGAATAATGTAATAAAAAGTGGTGAAAAATGAAACTTTGCGTAGACCCCCAGAATGGGGTTGGACCTCTGTTTGGGGTGGTAGAATCATGAAACAGCCAACTGCTGTTATAACGTATACTATACATTCATTGCTATAGGAGTTGAATGAAATGTTTTGTAATTTTTATTAATTTTATTATGTGTTGGGCTATAATAATATATATATATATAATTTTTTTTTTCCAGGCCTTTGAGAAACCGTGGATTGACTATCTCAGAGAATACTCAAACTTTCAACGGATAGTCATGCACCTGTCATCTAATGACTATCGCCATCCTCTACTCCAGTGCCTACTAGAGGAGGTAAGTAAATGCTCTACTCTTGCCAGATCTGAAAAAAAAGTTTACTTTGATTTGTGCTATAAATTTGGCTAAATTAAATTGTTTAGTTATTGCTCCTGTGATTCAAATGATTTATCTTTTTAATACGTTTTTTTTTTTTAAATCCACAGTGCAATTATGTGCAAAGAAATTTGCGACATCACCCATTCTTCGCGGGGATCGACTGGAAAAAATTGGAGGCTGGGAACCTGCATCCACCATATGTCATGCCACCTGTAAGTATCGAAAACTAAATGGGATCATGTCTGTAATTGTGCTATGTCTGCTGTTTTGCATTCCCTATTCTGCCCCCTACTGGCGGGTATAAGTAGCTGCATAGCCTTTTAGGTTGTGCAAGTGCCGTGACCTATTGATATCCAATAGATTGCACTTTTACGATGGTAAAACAAGCCACAGTGGACCATTTATAAGTAATGCATCTATAAAGCATGAAAGCTATCAATATATTATAAGCAGCTTCATGCTTCTAACTGCCAAGTTCCTGCAGAGAATTTAGAATCAGTACAGCATATAAAGATCATTTATACACGTGCCTGTATAGTTATAATGATATAATGACAATTTATACTGATGCATATGTTGAATTGTGACTGGTCCATGTAGGATTTCCTTTTACATGTCCACTCAGCACATAGCAAATAACAGAAGTCACCCAATAGTAATATTCCATATAGTGATAATTCCGCATTATCTGAAATCATTATTTCCGGTATCTGATGTGTTTTTTGCTCTCAACAGAATCCAGAGGTAAACCAGGCGAAGAGGATAAGAGTGAATGGGAAGCACTTCATGAAAAACATATATCGCACAAAAGATGTCCCAGGATTTGATTTCGTCGACCAATGGAGAGAAATGCTGCAACACCGGTAGAGAATCGGGATGAGCTGGGTTCAGTCCAAATCCTGAAGGCAGCCACCTGTCAGGTCACCTTGAGGCCAGTTGACAGATGCACACCAAGATGGATCCCACCAGGGATAGAGCGTAAGATTCCCTGGGGCGCGGAGTCTAAGAGCCAGCAGGTGTTCACCAGAGCCTCGAGTGGTGAGGATGGACTTGGCTGCAACTGACTCCAGGTCGCGACCCCCAGGGTACCCTAGCTCACACCCACAGTAGGCAACAGGAGGATAGGGATGGTGAGGGACAAAGCCAAGGTCGGGGCCACAAGCAGAAAAGAATAGTCAGGGACACGCCAAAAGGTCAGGATCACAGGCAAACAGGGATAGTCAAAGACACGCCAAAGTCGGTAATGGAGTAACAGCAGAAGATCACACGGCAGGTAACAGGAAGCTAACACACAAAGGTTGATCAGCCGCATTGGCCTGCAGTGCGCAGGTTAATATAGAGCTCCCTGATAGGAGCTAGGGTGGAGCCATGCCAGAGGATGGATTACAAAAGCAGATAGGTGAGGGTTGGCTGGTCTCTAGATGAACACATGGGAACAGGTAAGCAGCGGGGGATGAGTGCGGCGGGCATGAGTGCGGCGGGGATCAGTGCGGCGGGTTAGAGGGATGGGGGGGGTGAGCGTAGTTAGAGGTAGAGAGATGCGGCAACACCAGTAGGGAACCGCAATGAGCTCAGGATCAGTCCAAATCCTGAAAGCTGTCATTGCTGGACCAACGAGCTGTGGGCGGGAGATTTCTCATCAAACGGAGGCATGCATATGGGGATGCTTGTGACATCATTAAACTACAGCTCCTGGATGGGTGGGGGGTTGTGCAGAGGTGTACACAGCAGTGGGAATCAGATGTGGCCAGGACAGGGAGGGAGATCAGTTCGGCGGGGGGGGGGATAATTACAGGTAGAGAGATACTGCAACACCAGTAGGGAATCGGGATTAGCCGTTATTGCTGGACTAACGAGCAATGCTTGTGACATCATTGATCTACAGTTCCTGGATGGGAAGGAGAAATTTGTGCAGATGTGTACACAGCAGGGGGAATGAGATGTGGGCAGGACAGGGAGGGGGATCAGTGTGGCGCGGGGGGGGGGGGGGGGGCGAATTGCAGGTAGAGAGATACTGCAACACCAGTAGGGAATCGGGATGAGCCCGGTCCAGTCCAAATTCTGAAGTTAGCCGTCATTGCTGGACCAATGAGAAATGCTTGTGACATCATTGAACTACAATTCCTGGATGGGAAGGGGAAATTTGTGCAGATGTATACACAGCAGGGGGAATTAGATGTGGGCAGGACAGGGAGGGGGATCAGTGCGGCAGGGAGGGAGATCAGTGTGGCGGGGGGGGGGGGTCGAATTACAGGGGGAGATATACTGCAACACCAATAGGGAATTGGGATGAGCCTTGGTGCGAATCCTGAAGTCAGCCGTCATTGCTGGACCAACAAACTATCAGCGGGAGATTTCTCATCCCGGGAGGCATGCATACATAGGGGGTGGGGATGCTTGTGACATCATTTAACTACAATTCCTGGATGGGAAGGGGAAATTTGTGCAGATGTATACACAGCAGGGGGAATTAGATGTGGGCAGGACAGGGAGGGGGATCAGTGCGGCAGGGAGGGAGATCAGTGTGGCGCGGGGGGGGGGGTCGAATTACAGGGGGAGATATACTGCAACACCAATAGGGAATTGGGATGAGCCTTGGTGCGAATCCTGAAGTCAGCCGTCATTGCTGGACCAACAAACTATCAGCGGGAGATTTCTCATCCCGGGAGGCATGCATACATAGGGGGTGGGGATGCTTGTGACATCATTGAACTACAATTCCTGGATGTGGAGGAGGGGTTTGTGCAGGTGTGTACACAGAAGGGGAAATTAGATGTGGGGAGGACAGAGAGGGGGATCAGTTCGGTTGGGGGGGAGGGGGCGGGGGGCGGGTATTACATGGCGAGAGATGCTGCAACACCAATAGTGAGAGAGAGCGGGATTTTTTTTTTAGACCAATAGAACAAGTCCAAAAGTAAAGGGGTTACTATTGACTGTTGGGCATCCAGTAATATTAGAGTGGCCTTGAGCATATGCTTGGTGCAGATCGGGCCTTGAGCATGTGCACCTCCGTGAATCATCGAGGCTTACCCCAGTGGCTTGTAGATTCCTGTCTTAGGCTGGAGGAGAGAGCCTGCTTGAAGAGTAATAAATTGCTCGTTGTGAAGTGGAAGGATAATCTGAATGTTTTCGTTCTGTCCTCCCTTCACGCAGACAAGGCAGTCCAAATCCCTACGACAACTGTTGTTGCAGAGAAACCCCTCTGTGTCCACGAATATAATCTTAATATGGGAAGGGTGGACCTCAACGACCAGTTGTTAGCACTGTACCTAGGTGCCCGTAAGCCCAGACGCTGGTATAAAAAAAGTGTCTGTATACTTATTTCAACTGGCTCTGCCAAATGTTTTTGTGCTATACAAAACTTCAGGATGAATGGGATCCTTCCTCAAATTCCAGGAAGAGATCGTCACAGCCCTTCTGTTTCCAGATGGTGCTATGGCCCAACTTCACAATCCAAATGCAGTGAGCCGGATGCATGAGAGGCATTTTCCATATGTCCTCCCTGGTACCCCTACCCAAAGAACACTCCAAAGAAGATGTCATGTTCTATATTCATTGTTCTCTCTCTGTTATATATTTTACTATGTTTTATTGTATTTGCTTTGCGGGCATGTTTCTTACTGTTATACTATAATGTTACTTTGTTTTATTGTTTGTTTATTGTTAACCATCATTTGCTTAGCAGGTACACCATTCAGCTGCAGCATGGGTTTATTTATCTTGACAGCAACAGCGTTTGCTCCCACAATATGTAAAGCTGTGACTCCATCGCTGTCAGAGGTGATTTCACCATCACAGTTAAAAAAAAACAGCATATATGCCGAAGCATGGGGGCAGGGGTGGAGGGGCGATTTGCCCCTAACATTAGTTGTGGATTGCCCCCATGCTTCGGCATATATTTTTTAGGCACAGATTGCATTAAAAAATGTTTTATTTTTACTATGTTTTATTGTATTTGCTTTTCAGGTATGGTAAGTCTTACTGTTATACTGTAATGTTACTTTATTTGATTGTTGGCCATCATTTGCTTAGCAAGTACGCCATTCAGCTGCAGCATGGGTTTATATATCTTGACAGCAACAGCGTTTGCTCCCACGATATGTAAAGCCGTGACTCCAGTGCTGTCGGAGGTGATTTCACCACCACAGCTAAAAAAATAAATAAAAAAATGGTGCATGTATGCCCATCATTAGAAGTGGGTGGATGAAGGGTGGTATTTTAATATTGGGCATACCCACCATCAATCTATTTTTATCATTCAGTCCAACAAGGACCAGCAACTATACTGTATGTTGCTGGACTTTGAGTCGTTATACCAGAATGATGCCTGCAGGTTTAGGTATGATCTTGCTATTCTTCTTTTCAGCTTCCTGAAACTTGGAGCAAAAAAAAAAAAAAAAAAAATTTGATGGACTCAACATGCCTCTCAGAAAATAGCTTGAATCTTTCCAAAATTGGGACATTTGGGGGGGTTTGTGCCATCTAGTCATTTCATGGCCTCCGAAACTGTGATAGGTAGTAAGGAAACTGCATGTGCTCCCTGGTACCCCTACCCAAAGAACACCCCCAAGAAAGTGTCATGTTCTATATCCATTGTTCTCTTTCTGTTTTATTGTATTTGCTTTGCGGGCATGTTTCTTACTGTTATACTATAATGTTACTTTGTTTTATTGTTTGTTCTATTGTTAACCATCATTTGCTTAGCAGGTACGCCACTCAGCTGCAACATGGGTTTATTTATTTTGACAGCAACAGTGTTTTCTCCCACAATATGTAAAGCTGTGACTCCATCGCTGTCAGAGGTGATTTCACCATCACAGTTAAAAAAAACAGCATATATGCCGAAGCATGGGGGCAGGGGTGGAGGGGTGATTTGCCCCTAACATTAGGGGTGGATTGCCCCCAACATTAGGGGTGGATTGCCCCCATGCTTCGGCATATATTTTTTAGGCACAGATTGCATTAAAAAATGTTTTATTTTTACTATGTTTTATTGTATTTGCTTTTCAGGTATGGTAAGTCTTACTGTTATACTGTAATGTTACTTTATTTGATTGTTAGCCATCATTTGCTTAGCAAGTACACCATTCAGCTGCAGCACGGATTTATTTATCTTGACAGCAACAGCGTTTGCTCCCACGATATGTAAAGCCATGACTCCAGCGCTATCGGAGGTGATTTCACCACCACAGTTAAAAAAAAAAAAATGGTGCATGTATGCCCATCATTAGAAGTGGGTGGATGAAGGGTGGTATTCTAAATGTGGGCATACCCACCGATCAATCTCTTTTTATCGTTCAGCCCACAGGCTGCATGAAAAAAAGAACATTACAATGTTTGTCCAAAAAAGACCAGCAACGTACTGTATGTTGCTGGACTTTGAGTCGTTATACCAGAATGATGCCTGCAGGTTTAGGTACCATCTTGGTATCCTTCTTTTCAGCTTCCCGAAACTTGTGGCAAAATATAAAATATTCCATGGATACAACATGCCTCTCAGAAAATAGCTTGAAGTGTCTTCTTTCCAATCTATCGGAGGTGATTTCAATACCACAGTTAAAAAAAAAAAAAAAAAAAAAAAAAAATGGTGCATGTATGCTCATCATTAGAAGTGGGTGGGTGAAGGGTGGTATTCTAATATTGGGCATTCCCACCGATCAATCTATTTTTATCATTCAGTCCAACAAGGACCAGCAACATACTGTATGTTGCTGGACTTTGAGTCGTTATACCAGAATGATGCCTGCAGGTTTAGGTATGATCTTGCTATTCTTCTTTTCAGCTTCCTGAAACTTGAAACAAAAAATAAAAAATATTCAATGGACTCAACATGCCTCTCAGAAAATAGCTTGAATCTTTCCAAAATGGGGACATTTGGGGGGGGTTTGTGCCATATAGTCATTTCATGGCCTCCGAAACTGTGATAGGTAGTAAGGAAACTGTATGTCCTCCCTGGTACCCCTACCCAAAGAACACCCCAAAGAAGGTGTCATGTTCTATATCCATTGTTCTCTGTTTTATTTTTACTATGTTTTATTGTATTTGCTCTTTGCAGGTATGTTTCTTACTGTTATACTGTAATGTTACTTTGTTTTATTGTTAACCATCATTTGCTTAGCAGGTACGCCATTCAGCTGCAGCAGAGGTTTATTTATCTAGACAGCAAAGCACATGCTCCCACGATATGTAAAACCGTGACTCCATCGCTGTCGGAGGTGATTTCACCACGACAGTTAAAAAAATGGTGCATGTATGCCCATCATTAGAAGTGGGTGGATGAAGGGTGGCATTCTAATGGTGGGCATACCCACCGATCAATCTCTTTATCGTTCAGCCCATAGGCCGCATGAAGAAAAAGAACATTACAATGTATGCCCAACAAGGACCAGTAACGTACTGTATGTTGCTGGACTTTGAGTGGTTATACCAGAATGATGCCTGCAGGTTTAGGTACCATCTTGGTATCCTTTTCAGCTTCCCAAAACTTGTGGCAAAATATAAAATATTTCATGGATTCAACATGCCTCTCAGAAAATAGCTTGAAGTGTCTTCTTTCCAAAATGTGGGTCATTTATGGTTTTTTTTTTGCTATCTTGTCATTTCATGGCCTCTGAAACGGTGATAGATAGTAAGAAGTGAAATCAAAAATTTACGCCTTTAGAAAGTGTGAAGGCGCTGCTTGGTTTTCGGGGTCCTGTACAAGGCTAGGCTCCCAAAATGTCTCACCCATGTGGCATCCCTGTACTTAGAAGCAGCAGAATGTATTTTGGGGTATAATTCCACATATAACCATGGCATGTGTGAGCAATATATGATTTAGTGACAACTTAATTTTTATTTTATAAAAAAAAAACTTGAAAAAAAAATAAAAAATATTCAATGGGCTGAACATGCCTTTCAGCAATTTCCTGGGGTGTCTACTTTCCAAAATGGGGTCATTTGGGGGGGTTGTAGGGCCCTGCCATTTTAGCAACTCAAGAAATTAGATAGGTAGTCAAACTAAAAGCTGCTTAAAGTCTAGAAAATGGACCCTAGTTTGTAGACGCTATAACTTTTGCGCAAACCAATATACGCTTATTGACATTTTTTTTTTACCAAAGACATGTGGCTGAATACATTTTGGCCTAAATGTATGACTAAAATTGAGTTAAATTTTTTTTTTTTAATAACAAAAAGTAGAAAATATTTTTTTTCAAAATTTTCGGTCTTTTTTTATATCGCAAAAAAATAAAAATCGCAGGGGCAATCAAATACCATCAAAAGAAAGCTCTATTTGTGGGGGAAAAAAGGACAAATTTTGTTTGGGTACAGCATTACAAGACTGCGCAATTACCAGTTAAAGTAGCGAAGTGCCAAATTGTAAAAAGTGCTCCGGTCATTGAGCAGCAAAATCGTCCGGGGCTGAAGTGGTTTAACTGTGCCTTAACCTGCTTGCCCTTGACCAATATCTGGATTCCGGCCTGACTATTGTGACCTTGGCTTGTACTCTGACCCAGCTCCGGTGCTTCGCTGCCTGACTGTGTATCGACCCTGGCCTTTATCCTCACTGTCTCCGTTTTATGTTCCTGTACCTTGACTTCCTGGCCGTTGATGAACTTTTGGCTTGTGTCCTGGCTACACTCTTGTTTGCTGATCAAGCTTCACCATGTTCCTAGTTTCTGCCTGGTGATCCACAGTAACCTGCTTCCTGCAAAACTCAGCTGGCGCTAGCTGTTTTACTGGCCCTCATGCCACTCTGTGTCCCCACACCTGCAAAAGAAGCCCCATCTACAGCTTGACCTCCGCCAGGTACATGACATGATTCCTGCTGCTAAAGACACTGGGCAGGTTAGTAAAGAGGATGTCAACCCAGGATCACCAAAAGTTTGGGTTAGAGAGCATGTCATGAAAAGTTTGGGGCAGAGAGTATCACTGCTAAGGCTGAGCAGTTGGAGTGGATTGGTTCAGGACCATCCCAGTCTAAGTGGTCCTGAGGCGGACAAAGTGGAGTGCCAGGAAATTGAGAGGATCCCAGAGTCAGACCCTAAATTAGAGGTGCAAAGGGAACACGTCACCCAGATACTGCAGAGTGCTAGAAGACTACAGCTAGATGTGTCCTACAGGAAGCTTGGGATAGTTTTTTTTTCCCCACCGCACACATAATGACCCAGAATCGGACACACAGGGTTCTTATCAAGATAGAACTCAATGCTTGTGTCCCGCCAGGGAAAGGTTGTACACTGCAAAGGAGTGTATAGAAGCGTGTGGCATTGGGGCAGTAGTATGGGTATGAATACCCATATGTTCCTAAAGGGCTATTAGAGGAGGTTGAGAGGCGTTGGCAGGATTAGTGAGATTAGAGTGTATGGGACCATCTCAATGTGCCAAAACAGAGAAATTCCTGCCTTCTGCCATTAATTCCTGGACTGCAGAGACAGCTGGAGCTTGAAAAGCTTTATCTTCAAGGAGAGGGTCATGATTAAAATAGCCAAAAGCAAAGACCAGGAGCGGGCAATTTATATTTTGGACTCTGAAGAAAGATGATTCAGGTCCTCCCAACCTGAGTTCTATCGCTGAAGGAGAATGGGTTTACTCCCCAGAACGCTTATTTGTTATAGGAGGTTGTCAATGTGAAGGGGAAGAAGAAAAAAAACACTGTTGCCTAAGGCCCCTTTCACATGGGGCTGTCCGTGTATGGACTCCTCTTGCTCAGCGGGGATCGATGAGTTGATCCCCGCTGAGCAGGCGGATGACAGGTCCGTCTTTGCTCACTGTGCAGGGATGGACCTGTCAGAGCCCCGCTCTCCTCTATGGGGGATCGGATGAAAACACACTGCCTGTCTGTTTTCATCTGATGCTCCAGACGGATAGAAAAATAGGATTTTTGTACTCACCGTAAAATCCTTTTCTCTGTAATTCACCGACTGACACAGCTCCTCTCTTAGCCATTGGGTTGTTATGCCTAGTCTTCTCCTAAAGGTGGCCTAACCTGTTATGAAAAACACAGAACTTTTAGTTCCGCCTAAGGGGCGGTCCCTTAGGTAACGACCCCCCATCCTGCCTTGCAGCCATCAGTACGTCAACAAGCAGTATAACGTAAAGAAAATTAGGAGGGGCGGGTGCTGTGTCAGTCGGTGAATTACAGAGAAAAGGATTTTACAGCGAGTACAAAAATCCTATTTTCTCTTATATTCACCAACTGACACAGCTCCTCTCTTAGCCATTGGGACATCCCCAAGCAGTGTCAAAACGAACGAGGGGGTGGGAAAACAGCACAAAAACTTCATCCACCATGGCACCTGGGAACTAGTATAACCCTCAAACTGCACCAAAACTGCGGTAAACAAATGCAACAGTGCATTAACTTAAAAAAGGTACTGCATTTTTACCCAAAAACCAGGAAAAAAGAAAAAAATTGCATATGCAATTGCAACTATACAGTCGCCTGCAAAACTTTGCGGACAAAACGGGCATCAGCTGATGCACTCTCAACACAGTTGGGACCATTGAGTCTGAAAGACCCCGGTTCTTCAACACCTGGCTCTCAATAGCCATGCCGTTAAAGCCAGCGACGGTAAAGCAGGATGGAGAATCGGACCTTGAGACAGAAGGTCTTCTCGCAACAGCAGTCGCCAGAGAGCGTCTGCCACCAGGCGCACTAGGTCTGCGTACCAGGGACGCTGGGGCAATCAGTATTATTGGGATCCCCTCGGCCTCCACTCTGGTAACAGTTTCAGTGGAGGAAAGGCATAGATCATCTGGTACTGGTCCCATGGGTCCACCAGTGCATCTGACGCGTCTGCCCACGGATCTCTTGTCCTGGACACGAATCTCGGCACCTTCCGATTGAGACAGAAGGCCAGAAGGTCCATGTCTGGTGTGCTCCACCACAGGCACAGTAGCCTGAACACCTCCGGATGCAATGCCCATTCTTCTGGGTCCAGAATCTGGCGACTTAGATAGTCCGCCTGCCAGTTCTCCACTCCCGGGATGTAAATGGCCGACAGGGCCGGTACATGTCGCTCTGCCCACCGAAGTACGTGAGCGACCTCCCACGCGGCGGCTTCTTGTTCCTCCTTGGCGATTGTCGTATGCCACAGCCGTGACATTGTCTGACTGGATCCTGATTGGTTGTCCTTGCAGTCTCATCGACCATGTGGAGAGGCATAGCCTGATCGCTCTCAGTTAGAGCAGATCGATTGGTCGATGGAGGAATCCAACTTGCCTGAGGTCCTGAGTCGGCTGAACTTCCATTACCTGACCCCAGGCCGGATAGGCTGGCGTCCGTTGTGATCACCGTCAATTTCAGAGGTAGGAACAACTTCCCGGACTGAAGTGCCGGGGACCTCAGCCACTAACTGGCTCACCTGGATCTCTCGATCCAGGGACAGCGGAGATTTGTCCCACTTTGTCAAAATCTCTTTCTGCAGAACTCTGGTGTGGAACTGGACATATGGTACTGCCTCGAAGGAGGCCACCATGAGTCCCAGGACTCGCTTGCAGAAGCGTAGCGACGACCACTTGTAGTTCATCAGCAGTTTACCCGCGGCTCTGAGAGTCTGCAGCTTGTCTGAAGGGGGAAAAACGCTTGCTTCCATGGAGTCCAGCAGCAAGCCTAGGTACTCCAAACGCTGAGTCGGTACGATCACCGACTTCTTTAGGTTTAACAGCCACCAAAACTCCTGCAGGGTCTGCATGGTGATCGCCACATCCTCCTCTAACTCCGAGGTGGAAGATGCTATCAGGAGGAGATCGTCTAGGTAACCTGCAATCCCGCATTGTCGTAGCAACGCCAAAAGAGGAGCCAATTCCTTGGTAAAGACTCAGGGGCCTGATACCAAACCGAAAGAGAGAGCTGCAAACTGGTAGTGGGCTTCCCCGACTGCAAATCGCAGAAACTTTTGATGCCGGAAGGCATATGGGTATGTGCAGGTACACATTCTGGATGTCTAAGGACGCCATGGAGTCCCCTTGATGGAGTGCAGTTATTACTGAGCAAACTGATTCCATTCTGAACCTCTGTATTTTTACAAAGTGATTGAGGGCTTTTAGATCCAAGATTGGACGTGCCCCTTCCTTCTTGGGAACTACAAACAGGTTTGAGTAGAACCCCTGGAAACGTTCCGATTCCGGAACAGGTACTATCACTCCACGATTCAGCAGGTCCCTTACCGCCCCCAAGAGGGCCTCCCAGCGAGCCGGGAGGAGTACGGGTATGCTGGAGGGGAAGAATCTGTTTTGCGCCCAAGAGAGGAACCCATTGGTCGGACAGCCGAGAGGTACACCGGGCTGCAAACTCCCGAAGACGACCCCCCCATTCGAGTTGCGGGTGTGGGCAAACCTTCATGCGGTAGCACTTTTGCTCGCAGGCTTGTTAGGCTTGCGGTTCCAGGGACGCTTTTGTCCTTTAGAAGTCGTCCTGTCGGGCTGGTGACGTTTGCGAAGCTCCGGGCGGACAAAAAAAGCTGTTTGTGAGCAGAAAAAGAGGGCCCTTGCCTACAGAGTCACTCCTTAGCCTTCCTGGCCTGTGGGAGTAGAGTACTCTTACCACCTGTGGCATTTTTAATAATGTCATCCAAAGAGCCGGTCGCCAAGGAAGAGCAGAGCCGTCAGGGCTTTCTTGGATGCCTGGTCAGCCGACAAGCATTTTATCCAAATCGGGCGCCTCAGTACGACTGCTGACACTGAAGCCCTGGATAATAGGGGGAAAGTATCCAGGGCCGCGTCACAAAGGTACTTAAGGCCTTGCACTAGTTGGTCTGCTAGTTCATACATACAGGAGAAGCCTGTTCTCCCAATTCGCGGTGCAAAAGTTTTGCCCACTCAATAAGTGTCTGCGACACAAGTGCGGATGTCAGTACTGGTCGCATGGTTGACCCCACAACCGTAAACAAGGAACAAGCCACTGCTTCGGCCTTCCTGTCCGAGGGATCCTTAAATGCAGGAGTCCCCTCTACCAGGATCGTGGTTACTTTGTTTAACCTGGATACTGGGGGGTCCACGACCGGAGGAACCGACCACTTCTTGAGAAGGCTCTCCTCAAAGGGGTAATGCACCACCATGTTTTTGTCGACCGAAAAGGTCCATTGTGGTCAACCCCATTCCTTGTAAATTAACTTATCAGATACGGGAACACCTTAGGTGAACGGGCTGGCTTACAGGACCCAAAATGGACCGCTACATCAGCAGAGGGATCTGCTGGCTTCTGAATCTTCACGGTATCATGCAGAGCTGTGATAAGCGCTCCAACAAGCGCTTTATCTCGCACGGACCCAGGCGGGGACTCATCATCACTGTCCGAACAGTCCTGGTCAGTTCTCTGTCGTTTCAGATGACAGAGGTCACCAGCCTCAGCAGGGCCCGAGTCTACGTCAGAGCTCTCCCCAGAGCACGAGGGGGTGCAGGAGCCACTTTGTAGCACCTTTGTGACCACGCACCGCCTCCATCTTGGCAACAAACAAATTGAGGAAAGCGTCCGGGGCACTGCGCATTCCGCAGGCGAACTGGTTGCAACTGCCTGAATTTCGGGGGAAGAAACAACAGTTTCTGAAGCCATGCTGACCCTACCCTGTCTGCCACCTGAAGGGGACTTAGGACAGTGATGGTCCCACCCTCCTAACTGCTGCTGGCTGAGGGGCTCTTTCCTGCAGGACTCACCACCCTGACTGGTTCTGCTTTGTCCAGCAAGTAGTGCCTGTGTTCTCTGTCTGCTCCCAGGTGCAGAGGAATTCCCAGTGTCATCCAAAGCTGCTGCTTATGGCGCTGAAACCGATCTGCAATGTGCCCAGGCTCAAAGAATATGGCCGCCAAGCGTCCAGCATAAGGACATAAAGCACTGGGAAAATGGCCACCGGGCTACAGGAAAGCATGCTGCTCCCAGAGACTGATAAAAACGTGCTCAAGCTTCAAGAAAATGGCTGCCGGCGTCCAGTATAAAGGACAAAATCACTGGGGAAATGGCCGCCAGTTAGAGGAGAGCATGCTGTTCCTTGCCTTAAAGGGATTGTAAAGTGAATTTTTTATTTTTTTTTTAAATAACAAATGTGTTATACTTACCTCCACTGTGCAGCTGGTTTTGCACAGAGTGGCCCCGAACCTGCTCTTCTGGGGTCCCTCGGCGGCTGTCTCGGCTTCCTCCCGCAGGTGCTTCTCACGTTCATGCGAGCTCCCTCGCATGGTGAGAAGCACCTGCGGGCGCGCTCCCGTGATACAGCCGGCGGCTATAGCTGCTCACTTTATCACGCGGCCCTGCCCCCCCGGCGCTCCGCATCAGTGGATGCGATTGACAGCAGCGCAAGCCAATGGCTGCGCTGCTTTCCATCCATCCACTCCAGCCAATCAGCGACCAGGCTGAACGGTGGAAAGGACGGCAGGGGCGAGCACCGAATTTTCGAGGGGTGAGGTAAGTAAAATGGGGGGACTGGGGGCGCCGGCAGTGTCAGATGTTTTTTCACCTTAATGCATAGAATGCATTAAGGTGAAAAAACATTTACCTTTACAACCCCTTTAACCTAAGATAGCCGCTGAACAACCATGATGAACAGTGGCAGAAAATGGCGGTGATCAGCGCTGCAGGGATTACAGACACAGCCTCCACAGACACCCACAGGGAGAGAGAAAACACATCAGGGCGCAGCCCCCCCCCCCCCCCCAGGTGAGAGCTCCCCCGGAGAGACCCTGTACATGACACAAACACCGCTCAGCAGCCACATGCAGCATCCCCCACAGGGAGGGGGGAGGGAAGATAGGGACAGTGAAAGAAAGAAGAGAGGGAGGTGAGGGAACCCCGAATCGACCTCCCAGGGAATGCCCAGCTGCTCAGCCCCGCCAAGGCAGGGAGAGCTGTACTTACCAGTCCTGAAGAGCTGGAAGACATTCCATCACATACCCACTATCCGATCAGTACGGGGTGGCTCGGCACACTGACGCAGACATCAGTAGCCCGGTCATATGTGCACCCTGGAGCATAAAAGCTCACTGACCACCTCTGGAGCTGAGGTACGTCGTGGCCGACCCAGCACAGAGCTCTGGTTTGCACACGCTCGCTGGCCAGGCTGGGGAGACTACAAGGATAAGGGTTATCCAGCCTGTCACCCAGCCGGCTGTTGATAGCAGATCACAGGATATTTCATCTTGTGCAAAAAGCAAAGCTTCTGCAGAAAAAAAAAAAAAAAAAACACGGACCAATGGGCCCCCATCAGGGTTCCTAGGTCCTTCTCCTTCACTAGGCAAAATAAAACTTATGGCTACATGGCAGGCTGGGGGGTTGTTACCTAAGGGACCAACCCTTGGGCGGAACTAAAAGTTCTGTGTTTTTGTGTTGTTATGCCTAGTCTTCTCCTAAAGGTGGTGTAACAACCCAATGGCTAAGAGGAGCTGTGTCAGTTGGTGAATATAAGAGAAATAGAGAGTTTCAATCCATCTAGATTCAGCGGATCGGATGTCAGGTGTCACCGCTAACATCCGTCGCTCCATAGAACTGTATGAAGCATCCATTCAGGCCTGTCTAAAAAAACTGATAGGTGAACCTGAACGGTACATCCGTATGAAAAGGGGCCTAATAGAGGTAGGAACCTACTATTATCAAAAGTGTTTGTGCTACAATCTAGACCCTTCAAAAGGAGAACCTCTGTCTTCATGACCGCTTCCCAGAACTTCCTACAACTTGTGTCTATCTGCCCCATATTGGCATTATATCCACTGAGCATTTACATTCTGCAGAGCAGAGTAGGGACCAGAGAGGGATTACTTGGATGCAATTGTTCAGTATGTATACAGTATGTATTGCAATGTACTGTATCAACATTTGGTCACAACCCTTTAAGCACCTGATGGATAGAGATATAGATATATATATAGAAGCTAATAGGCTTTGAGCATAGCTATATCTTATTTCTCTTGAATAGCCAAGGCCAGTGACCAGACTTGAACCTGTAGCTCTCCTACAACTTGTGTCTATCTGCACCATACTGGCACTATACTCAGTGGAGCATTTGCAGAGTAGAGTAGGGACTGGCCAGAGAGGGGTTACTTTGACGCAGTTGGCCAGCTTAAACATGCATTACAATGTGTGTGAACTAAAAATCCCTGTTTTTTTTTATGCAGTTTGCTAGAAAGGGTTTATAGTAGAGTGTACAAAGGGTGCATTCAGTTCTTTTTACTTAATCCCAGACAGGAATTCTGACAAGTGGTTCAAAACATGGTGGAGAACAAAGTACAGATCTTTTGTGAACATTGGCTGCCTCAAATCCTTCTGTCTCTTTATGTCAACCCAAACAGACTCCATGATGTTGAGAGCAGGGCTCTGTGGGGGCCAAACCATCACTTCCAGGACCCCTTGTTCTTTACACTGAAGATAGTTCTTAATGATATGGCTATATGTTTAGGGACATGGGCAGAAAACATTTGGGGCCAATCACACGCCTCTGTTATGGAGTGACATGATGGATAAGTATCTCCCGTATTTCTCAGCATTGAGGACATCATTGGTCCTGACCAAATTTCCAACTCCATTTGGAGAAATGTAGCCCCAAACTTGCAAGGAACCTCCACCATGCTTCACAGTTGGCTGCAGGCACTTTTTTTTATTGTACTGCTCTCCAATCTTTCATCAAAGAAATGCCTCCAGCTACAGACAAATATTTCACATTTTTGACTCATTCCATAGCACCTGCTGCCATTTTTACGCAGCCCAGTTTATATGTTTTACCACATAGTTGAGTCGCATAAGCCTTTTTTCCACATCCACGCCTTAGCCTTGTTTTCATGTATGCACGAAAACATGGGAACTGGGGTGCAGAAAAATTACAGCAGGTGCATTGGATTGATGAGTCAAAACTTGAGTCAATATTTGGCTGTAGCAAGAGGCAGTTTGCTGGTGATGAGTTAGAGAGCGGGACAATTGTGTGTGTCTGCAGGCAACTGTGAAGCATGGTGGCAGTTCTTTGCAAGCTTGTGGCTGAATTTCTGCAAATAGAATTGGAGATTTGGTCAGGATCCATGTGTCCTCAATTCTGACAAATACAGGCAGATACTTATCCATCATGTCATACCAAAACAGAGGCGTGTGATTGGCCTCAAACTTATTCTGCAGCAGTAGTAGTTCTGAATAAGAACTACTTAGTGTTTACTATTGTGATTACCTGCAACTGACCACAGTTAATCACATGGTACAGCTGGGCCATGATTGTCCCTTTATACCATGTGATGACTGTGGCCAATCGCAGAGCTTATCACAACAGTACACAATGAAAGGCATGAATCAAAGCCTTTCATTGTGTACTACTGTAATTGGCCACATGGTAATGGCAGTAATAACACTTTAAAGCGGGAGTCCGCCGGGACTGAAAGGTGCCAATTGTGGCGCCGGAGGGGGGGGGAGGATTCCGATGAGTGGAAGGTCCATTTTAGGGTGGACCTCCGCTTTAATAGTCTACATAATGGAGATTTGTCCCTAGTTAAGGTCCAGATTATAAAGTAACAATACCATTAAAGGGGAGGGGATAATTTTCACCTCTTATGTAAAAGAGAAATATTCTGGATGTTTAAATTACAAAAGTTGGGAACCCAATGGATTAAATTATGAATGGGATGTGACTCACTCTTGTGATTAGTTTACATTATTTGGGATTAATTCTTTCTTGCATTTTGATTACACTAGTCATGTATGTATGTGTAAATATATATATATATATATATATATATATATATATATATATATATATATATATATATATATATATATATATATATATATATATTTTTTTTTTTTTTTTTAAATGTATTCATATTCGATGAGATGTATTTTTGTTTTTTATGAATAATAATAATAATAATAATAAGCACTTTCATGTCATTCAGTTGGATCATCACTATTTAAAGCATGTGACTGCTAGTGCTTATGGGTTATGACTAAGTGAAGACATTTGTGAAACGCGTCAACCACGCTTCCCTCTGTGCTGTCATGATGCTGTATCCTCGATATCCCCGCTTATCTTACTGAGCCTCCCACCCGCTGAGCAATGGTGAAGATTGGGTGGTGGGAAACTCTTGTGGAAAAAAGAAGGGGGGGGGGGGGGTCTAAGCAGTCTGATGTGAAAAGGAGGGGGGGGGGGGGACTGAGGATGGATATGAAAAGGTGGATTGGAGTGGCGGGGCACATTATCCTGCTGAAAGGTCACTCCCATCGGGGAATATGGTTTCCATGAAGGGTTGGGCTTGGTCACCAACAATGTTTAGGTAGGTGTTACGTCTCATATAACATCCACGTGAATGGTAGGAGCCAAGGTTTATCCAAGCAGAACATTACCCAGAGCATCACACAGCTCCCAAGTCACCAAAATCATTCTTTAGGACACTCCATCTGCCTCCGACTTTGTCATTGGTGCCAACGTGCACCATGACAGCCGGGTCTTTCCCAGCCCCTCCCAGTAATCTGTCCACCAGATCTGTAATGTGCCGAACCCGAGCGCCCCGGTGGGCGGCACAGTGGTGTAGTGGTTGGCACTCTCACTTAGCAGTAAGAAGGGTCGCTGGTTCAAATCCCAACCACGACACTACCTGCCTGGAGTTTGCATGTTCTCCCTGTGTCTGTGTGGGTTTCCTCCGGGTACTCCGGTTTCCTCCCACAATCCAAAGACATGCAGGTAGGTCAATTGGCTTCTGTCCAAAATTGGCACTAGTATAAGAATGGGGACCTTGGATTGTGGGCAGGGACCAATGTGAGTGTGCAATGTACAGGGACAATTGTAGACACTCACTCAGGTTGAACTGGATGGACCGGTGTCTTTATTCAACCTTACTAACTATGAAACAACAGAGTTCGACGCTTCAGGTCTTTGTTACAGATTGCCCTCTCTGTCATTCTAAGAGCTGAGTGCCCTACCACTAGAACCTGTCTTTCCCTTAACTAAATGATGTTTGCACCATACATGTGCGTTATCGCCGCGAGCGAAAGCAATAAATCAAGAGCTAGACCTCCTCTGAAACTCTAAACCGGTAACCTGTAAAAATCGTTAAAGCGTCACTTATGAAGATATATAAAGTGCTGTTTTTTTTTAAGCCACTCTTTCCTAGTTTACAAAAAAAAAAAAAAGGGGAGAGGGAGAGGGAGGGGGAGAGATAATATTATATATTTTAATGCATTAAAGAGTAGAAATTAAATTTTTAAAACCGCTGCGCAAATACCGCATGACATTAGAAATTGCAATGATCGCTATTTTATTCTTTAGAGTCTCTGCTAAAGTTCTAAGTAATTTTCTAGCAAAAAATACTGGATTTCAACTTGCAAACAAAAGTTCCATTGGATAGGTATAGATAAGAAAAACACTTCCACAAAAAAGTTTAACTGTAATGCAAAACATTTTATTTGGGATTTTTTTTTGTTTATTTTTGTTTTTTTTTAACTTGACCTCTATTTTGAAATAATATTGAAATGACAGAAAGAGCGGTAGGTGGAATATGATGTTCTGATTGCAATCATTGTCTCCATCTTCTAACATGAGAACTGAAATGATTATCACTTGTAAAACACCAGAAGCCTCATTTATGAAATGTATCCACATGGAAAGTGCGTCTCCCATAGCAACCAGGGTAACCTGACCTAACAGAGTCTCTATGGCAAAACACTTCCTACCCCCATGCTTTACTTACAATGATCTCAGTCGGTCATCGGGGATCAGAGCTCTGCATATGCATACAATACAGAGCTCCTCCCTGACGGAGGGGGGGCGTGATGGATTTTCTTTCCCTGCAAAGCAGGGAAAGAAAATCCGTCAAAACCCTAAGTAAAAACAGGACACAAACTCTGGCTAGGCACAGTTAACCCTTTGATCGCACCTGATGTTTAATCCCTTCCCAGCCAGTGGTGTTAGTACAGTGACAGTGCATATTTTTAGTCCTGATTACTGCATTAGTGTAACTGGTTTCCACAAAGGGTCAGCTAGTGTCCGACTGTTTGCTGCAATATCACAGTCCTGCTGATTGCCACCCATTACTAGCATTAAAATATATATATATATTAAAAAAAAATCCAGTATACATCCCATAGTATGTAGACATAACTTTTGCGCAAACCAATAGATATATACGCTTCCCGGGATTTTTTTTTTCTTACCAAAGATATGTAGCAGAATACATATTGGCCTAAATTTATGATGAAATTGAGATTTTTTTTTAACTTTTTTTTTTTTATTGGATGCGTTTTATAGCAGAAAGTAAAAAATTGTTAATTTTTTTTGTTGTTTTATTTTAATTGTTGGCTTTTTTTATTATAGCGCAAAAAATAAAAAAGCTAACGTCGTTAATGTAGCAAATGTAAACTTGGCCATACACCACCCCAGACCTGGGAGACATTGTGTGGCATCGGCATGAGGTCAAGCTGGCCGGTTCATCACCAACCTCTTGACGAAACGCGTTGGTAAGTGAATGCAGCCAATCTTACCTGTGTGCCCTCATTTATTACAGTGTCTGGGGGGAGTCTGTGCCACCCTGAAGAGAAGAAAAGGGGGCATCAGACCGGCGATGAAGACTCCGGAACTGAAACACTTTGATAAATAAGACTGAGTGTGTGCTGGGAGTGTCCATCTCTGAGTTATGTGTATTCTTTGCTAGAAGACAATGGAGACTGAAATGGTATTTGTGAAGAATTCTAAAACACGGCATAAAAGAGAAGGAATGACTTTATACTCACAATGCACCCACTGCGGGGGGGGGGGGGGGGTGTCACAGTATTTGTGTTGCCAGATATGGTCTACCCACTGAATAATCACAGTTCTGCTGATCAGTGAGCCCACATCCCTCATCCAATCCCCTCAACCATTAGTACAAGAACCCAATATGCAGCAGCATTTCCACCAAGGCCTGTCCTCTCCATCGACGTGTCCACCAGCCAGCAGAGATTTAGCAGGAAGAAGTCTCTGCCCCGCCTTCCCAATCTCACGGCTTCCGCTCCCCCTAGGAGGACGGCGTGCCACATCACAGGAAATTCTTTGCCATGGCATTCAATGTCCTGACTTTGGCCACATCGGCAACCTTGATGGCATATTCTGAGGTAGTGATGGTGGCTCCCATACATACGGAGTGGTTCCTGGGAAACAGAAAACAGCGTGATCACAGAGGATTCCTTAAAAGTAGTGGTGTGCCAAAATGAAAGTGGTGGACTGAAGCCGAAAATTCAGTGTGCACTTTGCCGAAAAGAACAAAGAACAGTTTATAATTTTTTTTTTATTATATATATATATAAAAAAGAAAAAAAAATTATATATATAACACATTTTTATTTTAAAAATGTATAGTTTATATTTATAGTTTTTGAAGCGCTTGTGTTAAAAAATGCACAAGAAAATCTGAAGAAAAAAAATGTATCCCTTTAACCCCTTCAATACCAGGCACCCCCACCCCCCCCGGCCAATTTTTAGCTTTTTGAGTGACAATTACGCAGTTATGCAGCACTGTATCCATATGACATTTTTTTGCATTTGTTCACAAAAATAGAGCTTTTTAGTGGCATTTAATCACCAAGTGGTATTTTAAATTTTTATTAAACAAAAATAAAAAAAAAGGACAAAAAGTTATACATATTTTTTATTTATATGTATGTAATTGTATGTAGTGGTTTTTCTTTTTTATTATTGCTGGGCTACTTTATAAAATGGTGTCTTGTTTTTTTTATTGTGATGTATTGGATTTGTACATCCCTTGTAAAAAAAAAAAATAAAAAAAAAATAAAATAAATAATATATGAATAAAAAATGAATTTAAAAACGAAACTGAAAATTCAGGATGCACTTTTGAATGACAATTACAATTAAGTCATGTAATGCTGTACCAATATAACATTTTTATAATTTTTTTCACACAAATGGAGGCTTTTTCGTGATATTTAAATCACCAAATGGTATTTTAGTTTTTGTTAAACAAAAAAAAAGGCCAAAAATGTTTTAAAAAAAAAACACAGTTTTTCTTTGTTTCCATTATAAAATTCTGAAAATAAAAATAAATCTGAGGCGTGGCTTAACCTCGGACGAAGATGGCCGCTTAACCCCCGAGCTCCCGCTGACAGAGCCGACTTTCGGACTTCCACGGAGGTATTATGCACCGTCAAACACACCCGGACATCCTCCTGCAGCTCCTTCCCCTAACGGTCACGATCTCCCTGCGATTCAATTTGGAGGATTGGCACACACTATCCCGGAAATTTTCTGGTTACAAATGGCCAATATGGTGCCCACACAGAGCGGGCAGCTGACTTCTAGGTCAGACACCAGAGGGAATGTCCCTCTTGCATCCTCCTCCTAATGAGATCATGCCGACGCCGCACCAGCACCCCATCAGCCTTACCGATCTCCACTCCGTGGCAGCGGACAATAAAGAAACACAGACGACAGCAATCACGGACCTCCACATTGACATGCAGTCATTCGCGGGAAGGGTGCAGGAGGTTGAAAGAGTACGGGCATTGCATTCCACCACGATCCGCAGGGCCCACATTGATACACACCTCCCTGCAACTCCGGGATCAAAATAGGCATGTGGAGGATCTTGAAAACCGTGGCAGACGCCACAATTTGAGACCGAGAGGCCTCCCAGAAACTGTTGATGCAGACCATCTAAAATAAACAGTTGTAGGCATCTTCAAAAAACTTATTGGACAGATCCCCTACCTCCCCAATAGGGATGGAGAGGATTCATCGCACCCTCTGACCTCAGAGTAAGGACTATGATCCACCCAGGGATGTAATTTGCCACATAATTGATTATCAGCTACTTCAATACCGGGCCAACTTTGACCTTTCCGCTGTCGCAATTTGAATGACAATTGCATGGTCATACAAATCAGTACCCAAACAAATTTTTTTATCATTTTGTTCCCACAAATAGAGCTTTCTTTTGGTGGTATTTGATCACCTCTGCCGTTTTTATTTTTTTGTGCAACAAATAAAAAAAAGACTGAAAATTTTGAAATAAAATAAAAAAAAGTTTTTCTTTGTTTCTGTTAAAAAAAATTGTCAATAAGTAAGTTTTCATCTTCAATGATGGTCACTGATATGGCTGCACTGACGGGCACTTGTAGACGGCACCGATAGGTGGCACGGGTGGGCACAGATGACACAGATCGGTGGCACTGCTGGGCATCACTGAAGTTACAAATTATATAATGGTGCCAGTCAGTGCCCATTTGTGGGCACCGATTGGGCATAATTTGCACATGCGGATGATCATGGGGTACATACCTGGCTATCCACATGTTGTCCCCTTCCCTGGTGGTCTAATGTGGGCATCCAAGGGGGGGGGCTGCACTGATAAACAATCAGCACAGACCTCCCCTGTCAGGAGAGCCGCCAATTGGCTCTCCTCTACTCCCGTCTGTCAGACGCGAGTGAGGAAAAGCCGATAAACTGTTTTTCCTGTTGACATCGTGATCAGACGTGATTGGACACGACTGATCACATGGTAAAGATCGATATAGCGGTGTGTCAGACTGACACAACGCACCACTGATCGCCGCGATGTGCGCCCCCACGGGCGCGCGGAGGCCGTTATCCTGAAGGACATGAAATGACGCCCAGTCAGGATAACTGAACCACCGCCCAGCCGTCATTTTGCTATAGGCCACGTTTCGAAGTGGTACAGGAAGAAATCCTGAGAAAGGCACAAAATAAAACCCCAGATTTCCCGTAACGATGTGGAGAACTTCGGCCCGTTCTAGACGTCCTCCACACAAAAGGGGATTCCCATACAGGTGGAAGTGTCCCTTCTGCCTGTCAGCGACATCGCAGCCCTCCTCGGGGTGCCAGAGGATCTACGTCACTTTTGTGATACACCTTTGATGGGAGGTGCCAGATCGGTACGCTGAATTCCGTCCGCCGGTTACAAAACCCACACAACCCAGGAGGTGAATCTATGGAGACCCAAGAAGTTCGCTACCGGAGACAACGATCACCCTCAGAAACACGCCTTAACCAACCCACTCCTGGCGGAGAGCACCTCAAACCCGCAGAGCTCGGCGTAGTCATTAAACATTTACAGTAATGATCTCATAATCCAGTTAACCTTTGCTTACTATGTTAGACCTCTTGCCCCTTTATTCTTATTATCCACGTGGAGACATAGATAACTTTTTTTTTTTATAACAAAAACACATATACAACAAACAAGTAATTTCTTAATAAAGTAGGACCAGCATGTAATTAAAGAGTATGTTGAATGTAGGTGTGCTTAAAAGGAGTTCAGCAAGAGAACCAGCATTACTGAGGTTTCCTCACCATTTCGGGAAACAACTATTTTGCCCCGTACACACGAGCGGACTTTTCGACATCCAAACTCCGACGGACTGAGTCCGTCAGACTATCCGCTCGTGTGTGGGCTGCAACGGACTTTAGCTTCGCAAAAGTCTGACGGACTTTAGAAATTAAGCATGCTTCAAATTTTCCCGACGGAACTCCGCCGGACCCGGTCCCCTTCGAAAAATTTGCTCGTGTGTGTGCTACTCCGACGGACTAAAACCGACGCTAGGGCAGCTATTGGCTACTGTCTATGAACTTCCTACGTCGAATCCAGTCGTACGTCATCACGTTCGACTCCGTCGGAGTTTGGTGTGATGGTGTGTGGTCAAGTCCGTTCGGTCGAAAAGTCCGCCAGAACTCCGGCGGAACTCCGCTAGAACTCCGTCAGAAGTCTGTCAGACTTAATCCCTCTCGTGTGTACGGGGCATTTCACAGTCCGACATGAAGTTCAGCCACCTATACATTTGGGAAGGTTGAGTACAAGCTGATACGTAAACCGGACTAGTGGTATTCCCCCTTATCTGTTAAGCCGTAGATGGCTCAGCTAGCCATGTACGCCAAATTTTGTCGTATTTCAGGGGGCAACCCCTATTAACATATGTATCCTTGAAGCCCTAGATAACTTT
Organism: Lithobates pipiens; assembly: GCF_037356315.1. Classification (NCBI taxonomy): domain Eukaryota; kingdom Metazoa; phylum Chordata; class Amphibia; order Anura; family Ranidae; genus Lithobates; species Lithobates pipiens. The sequence continues at coordinate 231,647,077 of NW_027507787.1, forward strand.
AACTGAATCCCGATTGTATATTCACATTCACTATTTTCAAACTGTAAGAAACACATACCGTATTAGACCCCTTTCACACTGTGGGTGTTTTTTGCAGGCGCTACAGCGCTAAAAATAGCGCCTGCCCCGAGGGCTTTCACACTGGAGCGGTGGGCTGACAGGGCGTCAGAAAAAGTCCTGCCAGCAGGTTCTTTGGAGCGGTGAACTTCGCCGCTCCTCCGCCGCTGCTCCCCATTGAAATCAATGGGGCAGCGCTGCGATACTGGCGGCAAAACGCCGCTCTGGCGGATTTAACCCTTTTTCGGGCCGCTAGCGGGGCGGTTTAGCGCTGCTAAAATGACATTAAAAATAGCCCCGCTTTACGGGGTGGCTCGGTGTGAAAGGGATCTGACCGTCAGGATTTGCTCCCCCTATCTAGATTGGATATATGCTGGCCACATCTACGGCTGCTGAGGTAGTCCCCTTTTTTTTTTTTAGCCAGGCCCGAATTACCAACGGATCTGTCAAACTTACCGGGCTGAAACCATCTTCCTGACTATATCAACCGCAACTTCGGAGATTTGAATACCCTTCTTCGCACAGGGCGCTACCGGTCTATGCACGTCATTACATTTCTCTTGTTTCTACGATATACGGCCTCCTCCCCCTTTTTTGATTTCTCGTATTCTTTTAACTTTTCTCTTTTCGTTCTCTTCTTTTACTTCAAATTTGTTACTGCCGCTCTGTTTTTCTTCTGCTTATGCTATAGCGTAATATAATGAATATACTTCTAATCTTCCCATCTGTGTGGGTTGGGCTCGGGGGATGATCTGCTGGTACTTTGCTCCTTATTAGGCTACGTTATTGACACATGCAATGTTCAATTAATGGTTTAAAGCAGAGTTACAATTTTTCTCTTTTTGGTGTACCATTTTTAGTGCCAACTAAATTAAAATAAAAACTATACAATGATCTATTAATCTTATTGTAATAAATTCCTGTTTTATTTGTTTCCTCCATATTTGGCCGTTTTCCTCCTTGATGTGGGCATATGAAGCCCAATTGCGATTGCTTTCTGGAATATGAAAGGAGAGGTGCATGCTGGGTAACCAGCATGCACCTCTCGATCTCGCATGTAGCGTTGCCATAATAACGGGCATCGACAGAGGTCCCGCCCCGTTGTCATGACAACATAATGATATTACAGCCCTCAGCGCTGCCCAGTGACTCCTGGGAAATGATGACAGACATCTCCCAGGAGCACTAGCGAGCACGGGCGCCGAGGGAAATGGCGTCAGGCGCCTTGGAGAGGAAGAGGCAGGATTATGAGGGACCCCCTAGAAACAGACAAGAAAAGGTGAGTAAAAAAATAAATAAAAAGAAAAGCCCCACACAACTGCTACGCTAGACTTGACTACCTTTTCATTTCACAAAGAGATCTGACAATGCTCACTTCAGCCACCATAGACCCCATTGTTGTCAGACCATCACCCTATAACCATGTCCATAACCTTTCCAGACATCCAGATGAGATCCAACTAGACCCCTCCCTTCTTACGGATAACGCGATAGTACCCGAAATTGACCAAAGATTAGCCCAATATTTTTGGTAAAATTATTCACCAGACATCTCCCATCCCCCCAAGATCCGCGAAAGGAAGCCCCATTCATAACCCCCCCCCCCCCCCCCCCCCCCAAGATCCCCGAAAGAAAGCCCCATTCATCCCAAGCTGGAGTTTCCCCCCGTTACATCCCATACTCATGATACCCATTCCAAAGCTTCCCTATAATTAGGAACAGATTTTCTAATCCACAGAATAGACACACTTGCGCCACCAGACTCGATAGGGTTTGCTAGGGGTCCGGAGACCGCAACCCTACGAGATGCCAGTTTGAAACATATATGGCCTATACCCTTGGAACTAAACACTCCCAAACATTCCCAAGATATAGTGCTTCCATAGATACCATGTACATTCTACAAAACAAAGTTACATATCATTACGAATGCCAGATTTAATGGAGATCCTTATCGCTTACATAAGGACAAACACACACATATATAATATAATTTTATATATATATATATATATATATATATATATATATATATATATATATATATATATATATATATACATACATACACACACACACACACACACACACACACACATACATACGTTGATATGACATATACAGACATTGTCAGGTCTGGGCTCAGCCCTTCCTTTTCTGAGCTGGCCGCTAATTTCCAGCTTCTATCTCTCCGCAGTTACGCACTTGTTGATGATGTCCTGCTAGTCAGTCCTGCCTACTTAAGCCATCCAGTCCAAAAACGATCTCTCCTGTGATCCTGTTAATTGCTTGCTTTGCTGACATCCCTTCTGGCTCCTGATCCTGCTTGCTGCTTCACTACACTGATCCCTGACTTCTGGCTTGGCTGACTATCCGGTTCCGGTTACACTGTACTCATGTGAAGTTTTTATCTTTTTTTCACTCAAATAGGAGCTTTCTTCTGGTGGTATTTATTAACCACCTTTTTTTTTGCCAAATAAACTGATGTACTGACGGCCTCCCTCATGTTTGAGGCCTCAAAACACCAGGACCATACAAATACCCCCCAAATGATCTTTTTGGAAAAAGAAAAAAAAAAAAGTCTCACTTTTTTTGCGTTTTATTTTTTTATCATACTGTCACCAGTGCAGTACAGCATTATGGTATAACTGGTGACAGTATGTAAAAAATACAAATAAAATGTAATCGCTTTAATACCAGGCACTTCCCCCCCCCCTTCCTGTCCTGGACAATTTTCAGCGCTGTCACACTTTGAATGACAATTGCGCAGTCATGTAACACTGCACCCAAACTACATTTTTATCATTTTCTTTTCCTACAAATAAAGCTTTTTCTTTTGGTGGTATTTGATCACCACTGGGGTTTTTTTTTTTTTAAACCAGAAAAAAGAAAAAAAATTCTCAAAAAATAGGTTTTTCTTAGTTTCGGTTATGAAATTTAGTTTTCTCCTTCACCGACAGGCACTGATGAGGCAGGACTGATAAGGTGGCACTGATGAGCAGGCACTAATATGTAGAATTGATGGGCACCGATAGGTGTCACTGATATGCACCAATAGGGGGCAGTGATATGCACCAATAGGGGGCAGTGATATGCACCAATAGGCCGCACTGATGGGCAATAATAGATGGCACCGATGGGGTACCAAAAGCCTTTACTGATGGGCACCGATTGGCATCTGTGAGGTGCACTGATAGACAGCTGATGGGCAGATGTGGTGGGCATCTCTGATGTGGGCAGAGTTAATAATCTATGTGCTGATAATTATAAACACAGACCCCCCCCCCCCCCCCCAACAAGAGAGCAGCTGATCGGCACTTCCTGTCAGCGTGAACCGAGGAAAGCCAATTACCAGAACTTCCTGGTTACACGCTGTGATTGGTCACAGCTGATCACATGGTAAAGAGCCTCCCGTCAGAGGCTCTTTACCTAGATCGGAGTTGCAGACTGACACAGTACACCAGAGATTGCCCATTACCAGTCAGGGTAATGCAACCACCGCCCGGCCGTCTTTCGGGCAGGAAGTGGTTTAAATATTTTCTCTTTTTTTATTTTTTTACATACCGTGACCAGATCAATACTGTACCTCTCTGGGGAGCTGATTGAGATTTTTTATTTTTGTTTTGCTTATAGTAGGGAATTTCACTGCTATACGCAAATATTTTTACTGAATGACAGTGTGTAGACAAGGTCTGTTGTAATTAGCAACAGCTAATCACATTGTACAAATGGGCTGCGATTGGCCCCGTCTGCACCATGTGATCACTGTCACCAATCACAGCTAACAACACAATTGCATACAATGAATGGCATGAAACAGACATTCAATTCTCACCGGACATGTGTGAACACAGGAAGTTCTGTTTTTCTTGGTGCCTGTACTGACCAATCTGATCTCTTTCTTTCCCATGTTTCAGGCCGGATTCACATATATTTGCAGCCCCGGGGTCCGGTGCGTTTCTGTTCACCGATTCAGGTCCGAATATTTGCCTGAATTCACACCTGAACGGGATCCAAAAATGCACAGGACCCTTTTTGAAAACCGCACCATGTCCGCCCCAGAGCTGTGTGAACTAGCTCCTTTGGGAGCTGGTCGCACTCACAGGTCATGCAAATTGGGTACTGGTGAAAACCACGTCCAATTAGCCCATACGTGAACCCGGCATGAATCCTGAACCGAATCCCGTGTGCGATTCAGAAACGTTCCCAGTAGAACCTAATGAGCCTGGAATTCGCACCTGCACCGCAGAAAACGCACAGGACTCTTTTTAAATTCGTACTATGGATGCACCGCAGATATCAACAGCTTTAATGAAAATCAATGTCATTTCACAGGTCATGCGAATCGGATTCTGCTGAAGAACGAAGTATACTCTAGCCATGTCTGTTTTTACCTTTTTTTTGTACGAAAAATTAACATAATGTTAATATGCTGTAACATTGTGCATCTTAAAAAGGTAGACTATAATAGCGCCCCCCCGGTACACTGGCCAAAAATTGAGAATGACACAAATATTAATTTATTAAGTCTGCTGCTTCAGTTTTTATGATGGCAACTTTCATATACTCCAAAATGTTATGGAGAGTGATCAGATGAATTGCAATTACTTGCAAAGTCCCTCTTTGCCATGAAAATGAACTTGACCCCATAAAAAAAAAAAAAAATAATAAAATAATTTGTGAAGAAGGCTTCAGGGAGCCTAAGAAAGTCCAGCAAGCGCCGGGACCGTCTCCTACAGATAATTCAGCTGCAGGAATCAGGGGAACCACCAGTGCAGAGCTTGTTCAGGAATAGCAGGAGGCAGGTGTGAGGACATCGGCACAAACAGCGAGGAGAAGACTTCTGAACCCAATAGTGGACCCAATAGTGGACCCGGACCCAATAGTGGACCCGGACCCAATAGTGGACCCGGACCCAATAGTGGACCTGGACCAAACACTGGACCTGAGCCTAATCCTGAACCAAATAAAATACTAGACCCAATACTGGACCAAACACTGGATCTGAACCAAACCCTGGACCGAATCCTGAGGATGGGTTCTCACTCTGTGCAGCGCGGCTCAAAGCAGAGGGTCTGGTCTGTCCCCGTTCACTGTTTCAGGTCCAAAAGAGCAGTTTGAGAATCTGAAACTCCTCTTTAACCCTACCTGTCCGTGAATGCATCCTCCCCCCCATTATTGTAATAAATGGATCTGCAATACTACACTGGGTCTGGCAGCTCCTTCTCCATGCATTTTCTTTGCTGCCGATTTCTTCCTGTGCATCGTATTGGAGGCGGCATGGTTAGGGTCACTACTTCCAGACACCTTAGATTGTGGCTGCCCGGATCATCGAACGTATTTTCATGGGAAGTGAAAGTTTGTACTTATTTCTCTATTTATGTATCCACTGGTCGTTCTAAGAACCGGCTCGTTATACATCGCTTAGGCTATAGATCTTTAATACTGTAGTATTGTGGCTTTGCTGTGTACCTGTATTTCATTAATGATTCCTTGGTAGATCGGGCTGAACAGTGGAACTCTTCAACTCCAGTGCCCTCCAGGATTCGGTGCAGATTCCTCTCTGTTATACCGCCCCCTACAGGAACAGAAGGTCACATATTATTTTACCTCATTAAAAAGCCCTATTAGACCCATATAATTCATTCCTGTAATACAGACAGGATCCCCTGTGGTCTGACATGCCCCCCTCCCCCATACCACCCAATTACTGTAATGCAGTCAGGCTTACCTGTGGGCTGACACACCCTGTTCCCCCCCCCCCCCCCATATCCAATTTATTACTGCAATACAGCCAGTCTCTCCTGTGGTCTGTCATGGCCCCCTAGCCAATGTATCACTGTTTTACCACCAGGCTCACCTGTGGTCTGACACCATATCATTACTGTAATACAGACAGGATCGCCTGTGGTCTGACATGCCCCCCTCTGGCATACTACTCAATTACTGTAATGCAGCCAGGTTTACCTGTGATCTGACACACCCTACTCCCCCCCCCCCCCCCACAATTTATTACTGTAATACAGTCAGGCTCACCTATGTTCTGACAAACTGTAACGATCAACATTTTATTCCCTAGGGTCTTTGCAAACAAAAATATATAATGTTTGGAGGGTTCCAAGTAATATTCTAGCAAAAAAAAAAATTTAAAAAAAATGTACACTTTAAACAAACAAAAAGTGCCCGACAAAAAAAAAGCCTGGTCTTCAAGTGGAGTCTGTTATGCATGATGGTGACTTTTCTTACCTGGCATCACTATTATCCGGCCTTTAGCCTAAAATAAAATAAATACCGTTATGTCAAGAAAGGGGATATGAATCTCCAGACGTAGGTAGAGTATAGTGGAGTAAAAAAAAAAAAAAAAAAAAAAAAAAAAAAAAAAAAAAAAAAGGGAAGGAGGCTTGATTTACTAAAGGTAAATAGACTTTGCATAGCGCAGTTGCTCCAGAGCTTAGTAAATGAGCTCTTGCGGTCTTTCATCATCCAATCATGTGCAAGCAAAATTTTTTTTTTCTTGCATGTGATTGGGTATTCTTTGTAAAGCGAAAGCTTCCCCTCATTTACTAAGCTCTGGAGCCACTGCAGTCTATTTGCCTTTAGTAAATTAACACCATTGCACAAGAAGAGCGTTCCATCGGTGTACATGGAGTGGAATCATCTCCAATCTTACCTGCTCCACCAATCGCTTTATTAGAGGCAAGCCTTCCAGTGCAGAGCTGTCACACCCGCTGGTCAGCACCCGTTCAAACCCCAATGATATCAAAGTCTCCATCGCTAACAGCGGGTCATACACCATGTCAAACGCTGCAACAGAATAACAGACTCGCATTACTCTTACAAAGAGGTTGCATGATAACTATGGCTGCAGGAAACCTGATCAAACAGCGCAGCGGAGGACAATATTGTGCATTTTCACATACTCTGGTTATGCAGTTCAGGTCCACCTCTACACACGCGCGCAATATATATATATATATATATATATATATATATATATATATATATATTACATACACACACAGTATGTGATCCAACGCTTCTTGGGTAGGGAGCGCTCAAGTGAACGGTACCCAATGTCCTCCGGCAGATCGCTGTTCTGGCACTCTGCCAATGTGAACAAGGCAGATCGCCGTTCTGACGGGAGGGAAGGGATGGAATTTGTGTCCCTGCGAACACACACAGTATAGTAAAAATTTAAAAAAAATAAAATAAAATAAAAAACACTGGCTAGGCACACTGTTAGCACACTTTGATCGCCCCCCAATGTTGCCCTCCCTTCCAGTCATTGATATGAAATCCTTTGTATTAATTCAGCAAGCCACTTGGGCCCTCAGTACCGGAGACAGTCAGTGAAATCAATGAAAGCAAGAGAGTGAATTTTACCAAGTGTCTGACTTTTACAGAGAAAGCATGTGGGTTATATGGGGTATACAAGCAATAAAGGGGGGGGGGGGGTGCTCTTAGTGACATGAAGAGAGGGACTTTAACAAATACCAAAAACCAGTAAACTGGTCATTTAGTCATAAAATTAAGTGTTGATTTCCTCCCTTAAACAGGACATAGAAGCTTGAAAGGGCTTGACCATAAAATACACACTATAGGGTGTATGCTATTTATACAGACATTCCTACATAATCATATACAACCAGAAGCCAAGAGAAACTATACTGAGTTCTAGCAGGAACAAATCAAGAGATGGGAATTATTAAATTGGAGTCCATATGATTCATTAATACAGTGACCAGGGTGTTTTTTTTTTTTTTTGCAGGAACACGGGAGGATGCAGTTCCAGCACTGAATGTATGTAATGGTAAGAGGTGCTGGGTTGTGCTGGGGGGTCTATGGATACTGGCTGCAGGGTGGATCTCGTGTCACTGGAGGGGGTATATTTTTGCCCAGGGGGGGTATTGTTGCTGCTGAGGGATCCAATTTCGCTGGAGGGGGGATCTATTTTTGGCTTACTTATAGGTACTTTAAATATATCCTAAACATGCACTGTATAGGAGATAGTTACAGTACATGCAGCCGGAGATGTCAGTGGCACATGCTCTCTCAAAAAAGCTCTATTTGTGGGGGGGGACATCACTTTTGTTTGTGTACAGCGTCGCATGACCACGCAATTGTCAGTTAAAGTGGCGCAGTGCCGTATCGTGAAAAACGGCCTGGTCGTTAAGGGGGTAAATCTTCTAGGGCTGAAGTGGTTTTATGGTTAGCTAATAAATATAGATTTCCAACCAATTAGAAAAAGGGGCACATTGTATCCAGGCAGATTTACTACAAGGGCCCACTCTGACTTTTCAGTATAAAGTCACCTTGCTATGGCGGAAGGCTGGACGCTACTTACCTCGATGGAAAGTGACAGGAAGGGGGCGAGAGACAGCTGTGGGAAAAAAAAAAAAAAAAAAAGTATAATAAATAACAATAATAATAATAATAATAATTTGCTTATACCGCAGAGCCCAAAAACCCGCCATACCCACGTCTGAAAGTGAATCTTTGACTAACTATAACCTTAAAATGTACCAGTGTCTTAACAGGTGAAATAATGCCAGCTGTTGCCAGCTGTCCCAACCAGGAAAGACCATGCTAAGAGACTGTTGCTCCGATATCAGTCTGATGTGTGGTGCTGAGACTTCCTCAGTGGCATGCAGGCTGGACAGGTAGTCCAACGGCCTTTCACCTGACTCCACTCAAGAGCTGCGACTTTGTTCCTACAAAACCAGAAGGATTTTAGCCAACTTCACCCTGGCATTGCCAAATACGTCATTTCTATGCAACCGCTGTCCTCTATGGTGAGGCTGTTTGCACTTGCATATAAATATATTCTATATTGTACACTGGCTGCCTAACTCAATCTTCGTTTGCCTTTAACAAAGCCCATTTAATGGTTTCCAGATGTGTTGGTGGCCCCTCAGGTTCAGGTGCATAGCCAGATATCGCTGCTGCAGGGCAGGAACATGAGGTTAGATCCAGGGCCGCTCTGTGCACAGCGTGCAGAGTCCAGGGCCGCTCTGTGCACAGCGTGCAGAGTCCAGGGCCGCTCTGTGCACAGCGTGCAGAGTCCAGGGCCGCTCTGTGCACAGAGTGCAGAGTCCAGGGCCGCTCTGTGCACAGAGTGCAGAGTCCAGGGCCGCTCTGTGTACAGAGTGCAGAGTCCAGGGCTGCTCTATGTACAGAGTGCAGAGTTCAGGGCTGCTCTATGTACAGAGTGCAGAGTTAAGGGTTCTGCTATCTTTCACAGACTGTCCACTTCGCACTTCCATCCTATCTCGGCTCTGACCTCTGCACCACTCTCTCCCATCCCCCCACACTCTGCATACATCTCCCTCCACTGCCCTCTCTCATCTATTAGAATGAAGGCAGTTCTGAAGGCAATAGGGGGTCCAACTTGGGACTAGCAAGGTGTAAAGTGGCCGGTGAGTGTATCCGTTATAAATTCCTTACCAAGTAAATCCATGCACAGTTCTGTATCAATTCTGCCATCCTCTGTCAGGGCTCCAAACACCAGTCCATCCGCCCCATGGATTTTGGCAAGCCGAATGTCAGCCTTCATCACCTCCACCTCGCGGTCTGAGTAAAGGAAATCTCCTCCCCGCGGCCGAATCATCACAAATACCGGAATCTGCACATACTGCTTCACTATCTGTAACAGACCTAGAAAAACAAAACAAAAAAACCTTTGCAATGTGGAGTGGTTTGTATTGCAAGGTGAGCTTTCTTTTGGTGGGATTTGATCACCTCTGCATTTATTTTTTGCTCTATAAACAACAACAAAAAAAAAACGAAAGGCAATTTTGAAACAAAAACAATTATTTTTTTACTTTCCGCTAAAAACATATCCAATTAAGAAAAAAAATATCTAAAAAATATATTCTCTTCATCAATTTAGGCCAATATGTATTCTGCTACATATTTTGGTTGAAAAAAAAAAAAATCCCAATAAGCGTAAATCGATTGGTTTGTGCAAACGTTAGTGTCTACAAACTATGGGATATTTTTATGACATTTTTATTTATTTTTTAAAAGTAATAGAGATCAGCGACCTATAGCAGGACTGTGATATTGCAGCGGACAAACTGGACACAGACACTTTGCGTACCGGTGACATTATTACAGTGATCAGTGCTAAACATATACACTATCACTGTACTGACAAGACTGGCTGGGAAGGGGTTAACATCAGGGGTGATCAAAAGGTTAACTGTGTGCCTAGCCAGTGTTTTCTAACCATGGAGGGGGGGGGGTGCTTTTACTAGGGGAAGGCAGAGATCCATGTCACTGGATCCATGCCTTCTGTACTGACGGAACGGCGCTCTGCCTTGTTTACATAGACAGATTGCCGTTCTGCCTGTGTACAGAATGATTGGCGGGTGCTGGCAGACATCGGGTTACGTATGACCAGCTGATCAGCTCCCGCTGTGTATAATCACAGAGGGAGCGAGCCGATGGCAGCGCTCAATCGTGCCCGCTCCCCGGAAATGCAGGATCAAGTCCATATATACGCAATTCTGCACAGTGCGACCGCCCTGTAGCAGGAAAGGTGCTATATGGCAGTCGGCAAGTGGTTGGGACAGTTTTGGAGATATGGCTGAGCATTCAGGTGCTCTCACCCTGTCCTTATTAGGGACCCGGAATTTCGGAGGTTTGAAGAGTTCTGGGTGACAAGACCCTCCAAACCCAGACTACAAGGGCTCTGGTCCTGAAGGGGTTTCACACACACACACACACACACACACACACACACACACACACACACACAATCCAATGGCTGCAGCCACCAAGATTGTGTGTAGAAAAAACATCCCCGCACCCCCAGTACCAGCGCACACGCCCCGCCATGTATTCTAGGCTCTGTTTGAACATCTCTGGTGCCCATACCGACATGGCAGCTGGCAGTGGTTGGAGGGGAGGGTGAACAGCGGATGCATGTCCGCTCTCCCCCCAGTCTTGTAGTGACCCAGAAAGTGACGTGTATGATATCACTTCCGGGTCAGCCTCTGTGTCCCCGGCTACAAATAGCCAGGAAGGGATGGCTTGCAATGCGATCTGCATTGCAATACATTCAATGGAGCCCAGAGGAGGCATTGGGGGTCTTTTAGACCCTGCAATGTCTCAATAAAGAGAACCCGCCAGCTAAAAACCATCACATAGGCGACTACACGTAAAAACGTTAATTTGCGATGCACATTACATAGCGCAAAGCATGCTGGAGTGAGAGCAATAATTCTAGAACCAGACCTCCTCCATAACACTAAACTGATGACCTACAGCATCTCACAAATGTGACACCCCTGCCTATCAATGCCCACCAGTGCTGCCTCATCAGTTCCCATCAGGTCCACCTATCAGTGCCCCCCCCCCCCCCCCAACGCAGCCTCTGAGTGACGCACCAAAATGGAAATTCTGGACCGAAACTGAAAATTCTAAATACGCTTGGCCGAAAACAAAAATGGACAGTATATATAATTTTATAATAAATAGATATATATACAGTGGTGTGAAAAAGTGTTTGCCCCCTTCCTCATTTCCTGTTCCTTTGCATGTTTGTCACACTTAAGTGTTTCGGAACATCAAACCAATTTAAACAATAGTCAAGGACAACACAAGTAAACACAAAATGCAATTTGTAAATGAAGGTGTTTATTATTAAAGGTGAAAAAAAATCCAAACCATCATGGCCCTGTGTGAAAAAGTGATTGCCCCCCTTGTTAAAACATACTATAACTGTGGTTGTCCACACCTGAGTTCAATTTCTCTAGCCACACCCAGGCCTGATTATTGCCACACCTGTTCACAATCAAGGCATCACTTAAATAGGAGCTGCTTGACACAGTAAGGTCCACCAGAAGATCCTTAAAAGCTACACATCATGCCGAGACCCAAAGAAATTCAGGAACAATTGAGAAAGAATGTAATTGAGATCTATCAGTCTGGAAAGGGTTATAAAGCCATTTCCAAAGCTTTGGGTATCCAGCGAACCACAGTGAGAGCCATTATCCACAAATGGCGAAGACATGGAACAGTGGTGAACCTTCCCAGGAGTGGCCGGCCGCCCAAAATTACCCCAAGAGCGCAGCGACGACTCATCCAAGAGGTCACAAAAGACCCCACAACAACGTCCAAGGAACTGCAGGCCTCACTTGCCTCAGTTAAGGTCAGCGTTCATGCCTCCACCATCAGGAAAAGACTGGGCAAAAATGGCCTGCATGGCAGAGTTCCAAGGAGAAAACCACTGCTGAGCAAAAAGAACATCAAAGCTCGTCTCAATTTCTCCACAACACATCTTGATGATCCCCAAGACTTTTGGGACAACATTCTGTGGACCGATGAGACAAAAGTGGAACTCTTTGGAAGGTGTGTGTCCAAGTATATCTGGCGTAGAAGGAACACTGCATTTCATAAAAAGAACATTATACCAACAGTAAAATATGGTGGTGGTAGTGTGATGGTCTGGGGCTGTTTTGCTGCTTCAGGACCTGGAAGACTTGCCGTGATAAAAGGAACTATGAATTCTGCTGTCTACCAAGAGATCCTGAAGGAGAATGTCCGACCATCTGTTCGTGTACTCAAGCTGAAACGAACTTGGGTTCTGCAGCAGGACAATGATCCTAAACACACCAGCAAGTCCACCACCGAATGGCTGAAGAAAAACAAAATTAAGACTTTGGAGTGGCCTAGCCAAAGTCCTGACCTGAATCCTATTGAGATGTTGTGGTATGACCTTAAAAAGGCCGTTCATGCTCGAAAACCCTCTAATGTAACTGAATTAGGACAATTCTGCAAAGATGAGTGGGCCAAAATTCCTCCAGGACGCTGTAAAAGCCTCATTGCACGTTATCGCAAACGCTTGGTTGCAGTTGTTGCTGCTAAGGGTGGCCCAACCAGTTATTAGGTTTAGGGGGGCAATCACTTTTTCACACAGGTTCATGATGGTTTGGATTTTTTTTCACCTTTAATAAAGGTGTTTACTTGTGTTGTCCTTGACTATTGTTTAAATTGGTTTGATGTTCCGAAACACTTAAGTGTGACAAACATGCAAAGGAACAGGAAATGAGGAAGGGGGCAAACACTTTTTCACACCACTGTGTATATATATATATATATACATACACGATTGTATTCGATTTTGCATAAAAATAAAATGTAAGGAGATATATATATATATATCTCCTTACATTTTATTTTTATGCAAAATCGAATACAATCATATATATATATATATATATATATATATATATATATATATATATATATATATATATATATATATATATATATATATATATATATATATATATATATATATATATATATATGACACACACACAAAATTAAATATTATAATCGACTTTTTCATTAATAATTTCTGAAGAGCTTTTGCATAAAAATAAAAAAAGGGGAGGAGCAAGAAAAAAAAGCATCCCTTTAAAAATTCTATGTATGTCTTCACACTGGTCCACTACGCTACCCATTGCGATGTAACACACTTCCCCATTGAAATGCATTGAAAATGCAGCAAATATGCATCAAAAACCAGGGTGGAAAATAAAATAAAAATATCCTTTTTATTTTTTTTATAACAAACGGATTTATTCAATTTAAAAATCAGATTTTTTTTTTATTTTGATAAAATGCTTTTGGAGTAAAAATGTACCTAAAAAGATTTCTATTTTCTATTTAAGATACATTAATAATTTAGTTTATTCAGCATGAAATGGAGCTTAGTTATGTAGCATATTCTGCAATATTTACATTTTTGGTAAACTCACGCATTGATGCATTCACACATATGTCACATTAACCATGAGATAAGACAAAGTTCAGGAATATTCCTTTATCCCATTGTTTTGCAAATCTATGTACATTACAAACTGTATGATTGAATAGGTTCTGATATCGCTGTTTTACTAACCTGACAGCTTATTATTCTAAATAAGAAGCCTTCATTTTGTTTGCAAATATTAAAAGATTCTAACCACCAGTAAGAATGAGTCCTTACATTTAAAGAGCACCTGTCATTAGAGATCAATCATGGCAGCGCCTGTTAGCGGGCATCCACTCACAAGCTGCCGCCACGTCCCTCACCTTGTTGTGTCACCGCTGCATCACCAGCCATCCCATTAAAGTGAATGGGACTGTCGGTGAGTCAACAGCCGGTCCGAGGCAGGGGCCAACAGCCGGTCCGAGGCAGGGGCCAACAGCCGGTCCGAGGCAGGGGCCAACAGCCGGTCCGAGGCAGGGGCCAACAGCCAGTCCGAGATGACAATTGCTCTTTAAAAATCATGATTTAAAATCAGCTAGATTTAAATCAAATCCACACTGTCAAAAACGCACCAGTGTTGTGTTTTTTTTATGCGTTTTTTGAGTCATATGACTTATGAAAATCACAGCAAAATTGCATACGTTTTTTTGGCAGTCATTATCGGTACCTTTTTTTCTATTGGCATAATGCAGATAACCATTTTCAAGCAATAATTTGTAGGCGCCAATACATCAGTGCATCCCTACTGATGGTCAGTGTCCTGATAATCAGTGTAGATGTCTCCTTTCACACTTGCCAGTTCTCTCCTCACACTGCGAAAGAGTGAGGAAAGGAATGCCAATAACAGGCAAGTGTGTTTGCATCGTGATCCGCTGTGATTGGACACAGCTGATCACATGGTAAAGGGCAACAGTGATTGGCTCTTTAACCCGATCTGTGATAAGCTGCCGTGGTGGGGGGGGGGGGTGTTCTGGGGGGAAGTTAATAGAAGCCCCCCCCCCTCCCCCCCCCAAGAACTGGACGACATCACTGTAGCCGCCGCGCTCTGAACCAGTGGGACAGAGACATCGATCAAATGAGAATTAGAAAATAAATTGGAGCAAATTCTCACCTATGGTGGGTGTAATTCCTCCTTCTAACAGACTAGCACACAACTCGATCCTTCCAGCACCTAAAAAAGGAAAAAAACAACATGAGATACAGCAAGGTCACCACACATAATATTAATAAAAGTGAGGTTCATACGTAATAAACCAGCACAGGGTTCTTAGAAAACAATACAAATCATAAAACAAACCACAAAGATATACAGATCGCTCTCTTCTTGTAATACATGCAGGAATTTGTAATGCAAACATGCAGCCTTTGGCTTGAATTGGTTGTACCGGGGGGGGGGGGGGTACCCCACTTTAATAACTGCTGTTTTTATGTGTTCTAAATAATGACCGAAAATGCTGTAAAAAAAAAAAAAATATTAATATATATATATATATATATATATATATATATATATATATATATATATATATATATATATATATATATATATATATAGTGCCTTGCGAACGTAGTCGACCCCCTTGAACTTTTCAACCTTTTGCCACATTTCAGGCTTCAAACATAAAGATATAAAAATTTTATTTTTTGTGAAGAATCACCAACAAGTGGGACACAATTGTGAAGTGGAATGAAATCTATTGGATTTTTGAAACTTTTTTAACTAATAAAAAAATGAAAAGTGGGGCGTGCAAAATTATTGGGCCCCCTTGCGTTAATACTTTGTAGAGCCACCTTTTGCTGCGATTACAGCTACAAGTCACTTGGGGTATGTCTCTATCAGTTTTGCACATCGAGAGACTGAAATTCTTGCCCATTCTTCCTTGCAAAACAGCTGGAGCTCAGTGAGGTTGGATGGAGAGCGTTTGTGAACAGCAGTTTTCAGCTCTTTCCACAGATTCTCGATTGGATTCAGGTCTGGACTTTGACTTGGCTATTCTAACACCTGGATACATTTATTTGTGAACCATTCCTTTGTAGATTTTGCTGTATGTTTGGGATCATTGTCTTGTTGGAAGATAAATCTCCGTCCCAGTTTCAGGTCTTTTGCAGACTCCAACAGGTTTTCATCCAGAATGGTCCTGTATTTGGCTGCATCCATCTTCCCCTCAATTTTAACCATCTTCCCTGTCCCCGCTGAAGAAAAGCAGGCCCAAACCATGATGCTGCTACCACCATGTTTGACAGTGGGGATGGTGTGTTGAGGGTGGTGAGCTGTGTTGCTTTTACACCAAACATATCGTTTTGCATTGTGGGCAAAAAGTTGGATTTTGGTTTCATCTGAGCAGAGCACCTTCTTCCACATGTTTGGTGTGTCTCCCAGGTGGCTTGTGGCAAACTTTAGACGAGACTTTTTATGGATATCTTTGAGAAAATGGCTTTCTTCTTGCCACTCTTCCATAAAGGGCAGATTTGTGCAGTGTACGACTGATTGTTGTCCTATGGACAGACTCTCCCACCTCAGCTGTAGTTCTCTGCAGTTCATCCAGAGTGATCATGGGCCTCTTGGCTGCATCTCTGATCAGTCTTCTCCTTGTCTGAGCTGAAAGTTTAGAGGGACGGCCAGGTCTTGGTAGATTTGCAGTGGTCTGATACTCCTTCCATTTCAAAATGATCGCTTGCACAGTGCTCCTTGGGATGTTTAAAGCTTGGGAAATCTTTTTGTATCCAAATCCGGCTTTAAACTTCTCCACAACAGTATTACGGACCTGCCTGGTGTGTTCCTTGGTCTTCATGATGCTCTCTGCGCTTTCAACAGAACCCTGAGACTATCACAGAGCAGGTGCATTTATACAGAGACTTGATTACACACAGGTGGATTCTATTTATCACCATCAGTCATTTAGGACAACATTGGATCATTCAGAGATCCTCGCTGAACTTCTGGAGTGAGTTTGCTGCACTGAAAGTAAAGGGGCCGAATAATTTTGCACGCACCACTTTTCAGTTTATTTGCTAAAAAAGTTTAAAATATCTAATAGATTTCGTTCCACTTCACAATTGTGTCCCACTTGCTGGTGATTCTTCACAAAAAAATAAAATTTTATATCTTTATGTTTGAAGCCTGAAATGTGGCAAAAGGTTGAAAAGTTCAAGGGGGGCGAATACTTTTGCAAGGCACTGTATATATAGTTATATATTTTTTTCTTTGTTTCTGTTATAACATTTTGCAAATTAAGACTTTCTTCATAAATTTTGGCCATATTTTATACTACTACATATCTTTGGTAAAAATAATCCAAATGAGTGCCAATATCTGAAAATTGATCACACATGATGTACTGAAGGCCTATCTCATTTCTTGAGACCCTAAGCGCCGGTTCACACAGGGGCGACACGACTTCCAGGATGACTTTGTGAGGCAACTTGGAGACGACTTGAATACGACTTAGACACGAAATGGGGCGACTTAGTCGTGGCCAATCAGAGAATGAGCTCTCAAGGAGGAACTCCACGCCAAATTTATGAAAAAAAATTTGGCGTGGGTTCCTCCTCCGAAAGCATACCAGGCCCTTAGGTCTGGTATGGATTCTAAGGGGAACCCCTACGCCGAAAAAACGGTCCCCCCCAGATCCATACCAGACCCTTATCCGAGCACGCTACCTGGCCAGCCAGGAAAGGGGGTGGAGACGAGCGAGCCCCCCCACCCCAAAGCACCTTGTCCCCATGTTGATGAGGACAAGGGCCTCTTCCCGACAACCCTGGCCGTTGGGGTCTGCGAGGGGGGGGGCTTATCAGAATCCGGGAGCCCCCTTTAATAAGGGGGCCCCGGGATCCCAGCCCCCCACCCTATGTGAATGAATATGGGGTACAATGTACCCCCTACCCATTCACCTGTGGAAAAAAAAAAAAAAAGTACAAAAAAAATAAAATAAAAAAAACACAACACACACAAGGGTTAAAATAGTTTATTGCACAGCTCCAGGGGTCTTTTGGGGTCTTCTTGCCGGACTCCTCCGCTATCTTCTGCTAGATCTTTTACTAGCGGAGGAGCCCGGCATTCTTCTTCGCCGCCCTTTTCTTCCGACTTCGGGGGTCTTGTCCCCCTCTTCGGTTTTTCTTGCCGGGCCACCGGGCCTTCTTCTAGCTCTTTTACAAGCGGTGGCCCGGTCTTCTGTCGCTGCTGCCGCCGTCTTCTGTTCTTCTCCTCTTCAGGAGATGTCGCCTCGTCGCTCTCTCCGCTTACAATGACAGGGACGAGGCATACGGCGACTTATATAGGGACATCGCCGGATGATGTCCCCGCCCATTATGATGTCACAGTCCCAGAGGAGGCAAGAAGAACCGAAGAGGGGGACAAGACCCCCGAAGTTGGAAGTAGAGGACGGCACTGGCGAAGAAGAATGCCGGGCTCCTCCGCTAGTAAAAGAGCTAGCAGAAGTTATTTTAAACCTTGTGTGTTGTGTTTTTTTGTACATTTTTTTCACAGGTGAATGGGTAGGGGTACATTGTACCCCATACTCATTCACATAGTGTGGGGGCCGGGATCCGGGGGGCCCCCTTATTAAAGGGGGCTCCCGGATTCCGATAAGCCCCCCGCCCGCAGACCCCAACAACCAACGGCCAGGGTTGTCGGGAAGAGGCTCTTGTCCTCATCAACATGGGGACAAGGTGCTTTGGAGTGGGGGGGGGGGGGCGTGCGCCCCCCCTTGCCCAAGGCACGTGGCCTGTTACGGCTCAGGAGGGGGGGGGGCTCGCTCGTCCCCACCCCCCTTTCCTGGTCGGCCGGGTAGCGTGCTCGGATAAGGGTCTGGTATTGATCTGGGGGGGACCCCCATGCCGTTATTTCGGCGTAGGGGGTTCCCCTTAGAATCTATACCAGACCTAAGGGCCTGGTATGCTTTCGGAGGGGGAACCCACACCAATTTTTTTTCATAAAATTTGGCGTGGAGTCCCCTCTTGAGAGCTGAAAAATTCCATGAGAGTCGCCTCCGTATAGACGGAGATCCGATTTGTAAGCGACTTCCATTGAAATCAATGGGTACCAGTCGCCTACAAGTCGGATTGAAGTAGTACAGGAACCTTTTCTGAAGTCGGAGCGACTTCAGTAGTGTGCATTAAGACGGCTCTCATTCACTTACATTGATTTTTACATGTTGTTCGACTTGAGGCGACTAGGGGCGACCTGAAGTCGGATCTGAGTCGCCCCTGTGTGAACCGGCTCTAACAAGCCAGGAAAGTACAAATACCCCCCAAATGACCCCTTTTTGGAAAATAGGCCCTCCAAGGTATTTAGTAAGAGGCATAGTGATTTTTAATTTTTTTTAAGTATTTTTTTTTCCCCCCACAATTCTTTGCAAAAAATCAAGATTTTTTATTTTATTTTTTTTTCACAAAAGTGTAATATTATCAATTAATTTCTCACACACAGCATATGCATACCACAAGTTACACACCAAAATACATTCTATTTCTCCTCCCGAGTATGGCAATACCACGTGAAACTTTTACAAAGCCTGGCCACACAGAGGGCCAACATGCAGAGAGCGCCGTCAGGCGTTCTAGGAGCATAAATTACACATCTAATTTCTTGACTACCTCTTATGCCTTGTACACACGGACGAAAAAAGGTCCGATCGGATTATATTGTCAGAAAATCTGATCGTGTGTGGGCTCTATCGGACGGAAAAAAATTTGGGAGCAGGATCTCAAATTTTCCAACAACAAAATCCGTTCGGACTCAGTCCAGTCGTTTGTAGAGAATTCCGATTGGACAAAATGCCACGCATGCTCAGATCAAATTACAAGGGCGGCACAGTGGTGTAGTGGTTAGCACTCTCACCTAGCAGTAAAAAGGGTCGCTGGTTCAAATCCCAACCACGACACTACCTGCCTGGAGTTTGCATGTTCTCCCTGTGCCTGCATGGGTTTCCTCCGGGTACTCCGGTTTCCTCCCACAATCCAAAGACATGCAGTTAGGTTAATTGGCTTCTGTCCAAAATTGGCCCTAGTATATGAATGGGGACCTTGGATTGTGGGCTCCTTGAGGGTAGGGACCGATTTGAGTGTTCAATGTACAGGGATAGGGGCAATTGTAGACACTCACTCAGGTTGAACTGGATGGACTGGTGTCTTTATTCAACCTTACTAACTATGAAACTATGAAACAAGACCAAAGCTATTAGCTACTAGCCTAAACGTAGTCCCGTCGTAACGAATGAATGTCATCACGTTCCGAACAATCTGATTTTCCGTCAACTTTGTCCGATCGTGTGTATGCAACACCAGTTTCGGAAAAAATCAGTCAGATTTTCTGGTCGGAATGTCCGACCGTGTGTACGGGGGCTTACACTATTGAAAGGCCCTGGAGCACCAGGACAATGGAAGTGCCCCACAAATTACCCCATTTTGGAAAGAAAACAACCCGGTGTCTATTCTAAGGCATAGAGTGTTTTGAACATGTCATTTTTTTCTGCAAGTTTTTGGAAAAGGTGGACAGAAAATGTATACAATATTTCTAACACATTGCAAGTACATGGCAAAAATTACACCCCAAAATAGATTCTCCTACTCCTCCCGAGTACGGCGATACCACGTGGGAGACTTTTAAACAGCCTGTCCACATAGAGAGGACCAACATGCAGGGAGCACCATCAGGTGTTCTAGGGGCATAGATGTCAAATCTACCTATTACACTTTGAGGCACTGTAGTGGCATGGATGAGAACTGATGTGGCATGAATAAGCTGTGGATGGGGATGGCTAAGCATGGTTGAGCCATGACTGTGGATGGTTGAGTATGGCTGGGTGGGTATGGCTGAGTATGGATGAGTATTGCCAAGTATGGGTGGATGGGCGAGTATTGCTGAGTATGGATGGATGGATGAGTATTGCTGAGTATGGATGGATGGATGAGTATTGCTGAGTATGAATGAGTACTTCTGAGCACAGATGAGTATGGATGGGATGGATGGATGAGTACTTCTGTGCATGGATGAGTATGGATAAGATGGATGGATGAATGAATTTTTCTGAGCATGGATTAGTATGGATGGATGAGTTCTTCTGAGCATGGATGAGTATGGATGGATGGTTGAGTACTTCTGAGCATGGATGGATGGATGAGTACTTCTGAGCATGGATGGGATGGATGGATGAGTACTTCTGAGCATGGATGGGATGGATGGATGGAGGAGTACTTCTGAGCATGGATGAGTATGGATGGGATGGATGGGATGGATGGATGAGTACTTCTGAGCATGGATGAGTACTTCTGTGAGCATGGATGAGTACGGATGGATGAGTACTTCTGTGAGCATGAAGGAGTATGGATGGGATGGATGGATGAGTACTTCTGTGAGCATGAAGGAGTATGGATGGGATGGATGGATGAGTACTTCTGTGAGCATGAAGGAGTATGGATGGGATGGATGGATGAGTACTTCTGTGAGCATGAATGGGAGGGAGGGATGGATGGATGGCTGGATTGGGCACAGAGCAGCACTGTGGGCATTACACATCCAGCCCACAGAGCTGCAGCACCTGATCTCTCCCCTTGCACTGTACCAATAGGTACGGGGAGGGGAGAAAGGAACTGGATGCGACGCCAGTTTGTTTACAAGTGATCGCTCCTTCATTTGAGGGGGTGATCATGTAGTAAATGACCGCTGTCAGCAACCATTTACCGTGATCCCGGTCCCAGACGCACAGGGCCCTTTTGGAACCGGTTCCATAGAGAGCCGGTCACACTCCCCTGTCATGTGAATTGGATGCGGGGAAAGCCACATATGTGAACCCGGCCTAAAGCTTCTATGGAATTTCAGTGACTGTGATTACAGCTTAGATAAAACTTACCTCCTCGTTCAGCATTTACTGCAGACTCCACGGAATCCACACAGACCTCCATGAGGAACCCCTGCTCCGCCATCTCTCTGCGAAGGAAATAAACCGTCATATCAGAGCCAGGATTCCTGCAGCACCAATAAAAGACACTATAATGACACTAAAGCCCCGTACACACTATCAGATTGTCTGCTGAGTTTTTCCTTCAGATTTACCAAAACCATGTAGTAGAAGGGCCTGCCTGATTGCATACACATTGAAACTGCTAAGGTTTGATCTCATATTATATGGTTTTGGTAAATCTGAAGGAAAAACTCAGCAAACAATCTGAAAGTGTGTACGGGGCTTAACTGTATAGAAATGGCCGTTCATCGGTAAGAAGGACTTGAAGGAACTCAGACACCCTGGAGGTCAGTGTCTGGTAAAGAGGATCCTCGTAGACAAGGCTGCCCTCCTACTGAAGTCAGTGCCTGGTCAGGAAGATCTTCATAGACAAGGCAAGGCTGGCCTCCTATTGAAGGAACTCTTAAGCCGCGTACAAACGACCGGACTTTCCGGCAGGCTAGGTCCGAAGGGATAAGTACGGACAATCCGATCATGTGTGGGCTAGTCCAATCGTTTTTGAGAAAAAAAAATAATAAATAAATCAGACGGACCTAAAAATAGAACATGTTTCAAATCTATCCAACGGACTCAAGTCCGACAGACTAAAAATCGGGAAAACCGTTCGTCTGTGTGTTGGTCCGATGGACCAAATACGACACAAGGGCAGCTATTGGCTACTGGCTATTGAACTTCCTTGTTTAGTCCCGTTTACGCCATCACGTTCAAACCGAATGGATGTTCGAACGGACTTAGTCCGGTCGTGTGTGGCCAAGTCCGTTTGGTTCAGAAAGTCTGTCGGAACTCTGTCGGGAAGACCGTCGAACCTAGTCTGCCGGAAAGTCCGGTCATGTGTACGCGGCAAAACAGACACCCAGAGGTCAGTGCCTGATCAGGAGGAACCTCAAAAACAAATCTGGCCTCCTGCTGAAGGATCTCAAACGGACACCCTGAGGTCAATGCCTGGTAAGGAGGATCCTCACAAACAATGCCGGCATCCTATTAAAAGGAATTCAGACACACTAAAGCCCCGTACACACAATCGGAAATCCCGCCAGCAAAAGTCCAATGAGAGCTTTTGGTCGGAAATTCTGACCGTGTGTACGCTCCATCGGACTTTTACTGGCAGAATTTCCGCCAGCAAAAGATTGAGAGCAGGTTCTCTATTTTTCCGACGGAAAAAGTTGTGATCGGAAATTCTGATCGTCTGTAGCAATGCCAACGCTCAAAATTCCTACGCATGCTCATAAACAATTTGACGCATGCTCGGAAGCATTGAACTTTATTTTCTCGGCTCGTCATGGTGTTGTACGTCAGCGTGTCCTTGATGGTTCGAAAGTTCACACCGTGTGTGCACAAGCTAAGCTTGAGCGGAATTCCGTCCGAAAAACCATCAAAGATTTTTCCAATGAAAACTCAGATCGCGTGTACGTGGCATAAGCTCACTGCCTGGTCAGGAGGCTTCTCATAGACAAGATAAGGCGGGCCTCCTATTGAAGGCCGGCCTCCTATTGAAGGAACTCAGACGCCCTGAGATCAGTGCCTGGTCAAGTGGATCCTCATAGACAAGGCTGGCCTCCTTGGCCTACCAATGAAGTAACTCGCTCACGCAGCAGTCACCCTGAGTTCAATGCCAGGAGGCTCTTCATAGACAAGACTGGCATCACCTGCCCTGACCAATGGAGAACACATAGGTAGGTGTCCCCCGGAGGTCAATGCCATAGGACCCTCATGGACAAGACTGGCCTCTCCTCCCCTGATCACTGGAGATCAGAGCTAAAGGTCCCCCTGAGGTCAGTGCCAAGAGGCTCCTCAAAGACAAGGCTGGCCTCTCCTGACCAATGGAGGAGATCACTGAAGTAGGTGTCCTCCTGAGGTCAGTATCAGGAGGATTCTCATAGACAAGGGTGGTCTCTCTTAGTCTGACCAATGGAGGAGAACACAGAGGTATGTGTTCTCCTGAAGTCAGTGCCAAGAGGATCCTCATAGATATGGCTGACCTCTCCTGTCCTGACCAATGGGAGAGATCACAAAGAAAGGTGTCCCCATGAGGTCTGTACCAGGAGGTTCCTCAGACAAGGCTGGCCTCTTCTGTACTGACCAATGGAGGAGATAACAGAGGCAGATGGCCCCCTGAGGTCAGTATCAGGAGGATTCTCATAGACAAGGCTGGCCTCCCTTAGTCGAAACCAGTGATTCTCAACTAGGGTTCCTCCAGAGGTTGTAGGGGTTTCTTCAGCATTGGCCAATTTCAGCCTCTCAGATAAGATCCCACCGACACTATTGATCTTTTTATCTATCTGTAAGGAGGTAATTCTTCCCAATGACCACAAGTGTGAGGACCATTCTTCCCACTGACCACAAGTGTGAGGACCATTCTTCCCACTGACCACAAGTGTGAGGACCATTCTTCCCACCGACCATCACACTAATGTATCATGAGTTGTCGATTTCTAATTTTTAGCAGGGGTTACCTGAGACCGGAGAACTATTTCAAGGGTTACCGTGTTGAAAAGGTTGAGAAAGGCTGGTCTAAACAATGGAGAAACTCACATAGGTAGATGACCTCCAGAGGTCAGTACAAGGAGAATTGTCACAAGGCTGGCCTCCCTTAGTCTGACCAATAAAGGAGATCACAGATGTAGGTGTTCCCCTGAGGTCAGTGCCAAGAAGAGCCTCATAGACAAGGCTGGCCTCTCCTGTCCTGACCAATGGAGGATATCACAGAGGTGGGTGACCCCCTGAGGTCAGTACCAAGAGGCTACTCATAGACAATGCTGGCCTCTCCAAACCAATGGAGGAGATCAAAGAGCTAGATGTCCTCCTGGGGTTAACACCAGGAGGATCCTCATAGACATGGCTGGCTTCCCTTATTCTGACCAATGGAGATCACAGAGGTAGGTGTCCTCCTGAGGCCACTACCAAAAGGACCCTCATAGACAAGGCTGACCTCCCTTAGTCTGACCAATGGAGGAGATCAGAGGTAGGTTGTCCTCCTGAGGTCAGTACCAGGAGGATCCTCATAGACATGACTGGCCTCCCTTAGTCTGACCAATGGAGAATATCAGAGGTAGGTGTCCTCCTGAGGTCAATACCAGGAGGATCCTCATAGACATGACTGGCCTCCCTTAGTCTGACCAATGGAGAAGATCAGAGGTAGGTGTCCCCCTGAGGTCAGTACCAGGAGGATCCTCATAGACATGGCTGGCCTCCCTTAGTCTGACCAATGGAGGAGATCAGAGGTAGGTGTCCCCCTGAGGTCAATACCAGGAGCATCCTCACAGACATGACTGGCCTCCCTTTGTCTGACCAATGGAGGAGATCACAGAGGTAGGTGTCCTCCTGAGGTCAGTACCAGGAGGATCCTCATAGACATGGCTGGCCTCCCTTAGTCTGACCAATGGAGAAGATCAGAGGTAGGTGTCCTCCTGAGGTCAATACCAGGAGGATCCTCACAGACATGACTGGCCTCCCTTTGTCTGACCAATGGAGGAGATCACAGAGGTAGGTGTCCTCCTGAGGTCAGTACCAGGAGGATCCTCATAGACATGGCTGGCCTCCCTTAGTCTGACCAATGGAGAAGATCAGAGGTAGGTGTCCCCCTGAGGTCAGTACCAGGAGGATCCTCACATACATGGCTGGCCTCCCTTAGTCTGACCAATGGAGATCACAGAGGTAGGTGTCCCCCTGAGGTCAGTTCCAGGAGGATCCTCCTAGACAAGATTGGCCTCCCTTAGTCTGACCAATGGAGAAGATCAGAGGTAGGTGTCCTCCTGAGGTCAGTACCAGGCCAGGGGGTGACACAGATTTTAGGGTCACATGGCCCCCTCATATCAATGTACACAAGGGGGGGGGGCTGGGGAGGTCACATGACTGACCCCCATGTCCTCAGAGCGGGGAACACATACAACTCACACAAAGTGGATGTTTACCTCCCAGCATCACCATTCCCCTCTCCCTCCCTGCCGCGCCTCACTCCGCACCGCCCACTGCTCCCGGATTGGCCGACTTGGCCACATGCCTGCCTTACCATTGGACAACACAGGGCGCAATTACTTCCTATAGGTGCAGAACAGCCACCGCCTCGCCCGTCGTTGGGAAACCGCCCGAGCTTCTAATTGGGCAACGGACGGACAAAGCTCCTCCCAACTAGGAATACTCGTCCTGCTGGTTCCATCTCATTGGCCATAGCCCTGGTCTGAGTGGACGACTTCCTGCACGCACTATGAGGCTAGCAACGCCATCTTGGCTGTGGTACTCAGCCAAACGGTTCAGCTGGGAAGACGGTAACGGGCGAGGTGGTCTGCGCCCCCTTATCGGAGTACGAGTTCTTCCAATGCGGAGACATTGGCGATTCCTTAGGGCTCCCCGGATGTGACGTCCCAGAGAAGTTTCCGGGCGATGGAGTTTGACGTACTTCCGCTAACGTCACGTCAATATGGCGGCGTTTATGTAAGTGACATTTCTGGACTTTCCGGGGTGCAGAATATTTGAGAGGAGCTTCCTCTGAGAGGTAGATGTGTCTGCGGGGGAGAGAGCGGGCAGTACTACACCCTGTACTGTGTGTCCCCCAACATTCCCTATTCTTCATGTGAGAGCATGGAGCTGTGTGTGTACTGCCTGACACCCCAGAGCCTGCCTGTCCTCCATTGGTCAGACTTGTGCTGACACCCCCCCGCCTGTCCTCCAGTGGTCAGACTTGTGCTGACCCCCCCCCCCGCCTGTCCTCCAGTGGTCAGACTTGTGCTGACCCCCCCCCCCCCCCGCCTGTCCTCCAGTGGTCAGACTTGTGCTGACCCCCCCCCCCCCCCCCCGCCTGTCCTCCAGTGGTCAGACTTGTGCTGACACCCCCCCCCCCCCCCCGCCTGTCCTCCAGTGGTCAGACTTGTGCTGACCCCCCCCCCCCCCGCCTGTCCTCCAGTGGTCAGACTTGTGCTGACACCGCCCCCCCCGCCTGTCCTCCAGTGGTCAGACTTGTGCTGACACCCCCCCCCCCCGCCTGTCCTCCAGTGGTCAGACTTGTGCTGACACCCCCCCCCCCCCGCCTGTCCTCCAGTGGTCAGACTTGTGCTGACACCCCCCCCCCCCCGCCTGTCCTCCAGTGGTCAGACTTGTGCTGACACGCCCCCCCGCCTGTCCTCCAGTGGCCAGACTTGTGCTGACACCCAAACCCCCCCGCCGCCTGTCCTCCAGTGGTCGGACTTGTGCTGACCCCCCGGCCTGTCCTCCAGTGGTCAGACTTGTGCTGACTACCCCCCCCCCCCCCGCCTGTCCTCCAGTGGTCAGACTTGTTCTGACTACCCCCCCCCCGCCTGTCCTCCAGTGGTCAGACTTGTGCTGACACCCCCCCCCCCCCCCGCCTGTCCTCCAGTGGTCAGACTTGTGCTGACACGCCCCCCCCGCCTGTCCTCCAGTGGTCAGACTTGTGCTGACACGCCCCCCCCGCCTGTCCTCCAGTGGCCAGACTTGTGCTGACACCCAAACCCCCCCGCCGCCTGTCCTCCAATGGTCGGACTTGTGCTGACTACCCCCCCCGCCGCCTGTCCTCCAGTGGTCGGACTTGTGCTGACTACCCCCCCCCCGCCTGTCCTCCAGTGGTCAGACTTGTGCTGACTACCCCCCCCCCCGCCTGTCCTCCAGTGGTCAGACTTGTTCTGACTACCCCCCCCCCCCGCCTGTCCTCCAGTGGTCAGACTTGTTCTGACTACCCCCCCCCCGCCTGTCCTCCAGTGGTCAGACTTGTGCTGACTACCCCCCCCCCCCCCCCCCGCCTGTCCTCCAGTGGTCAGACATGTACTGACCCCCCCCGCCTGTCCTCCAGTGGTCAGACATGTACTGACCCCCCCCCCGCCTGTCCTCCAGTGGTCAGACATGTACTGACCCCCCCCCCCGCCTGTCCTCCAGTGGTCAGACATGTACTGACCCCCCCCCCCCCCGCCTGTCCTCCAGTGGTCAGACTTGTACTGACCCCCCCCCGCCTGTCCTCCAGTGGTCAGACTTGTACTGACCCCCCCGCCTGTCCTCCAGTGGTCAGACTTGTACTGACCCCCCCGCCTGTCCTCCAGTGGTCAGACTTGTGCTGACCCCCCCCCCCTGCCTGTCCACCAGTGGTCAGACTTGTACTGACCCCCCCGCCTGTCCTCCAGTGGTCAGACTTGTACTGACCCCCCCGCCTGTCCTCCAGTGGTCAAACTTGTGCTGACCCCCCCCGCCTGTCCTCCAGTGGTCAGACTTGTGCTGCCCCCCCCCCCCCCCCTCGCCTGTCCTCCAGTGGTCAGACTTGTGCCGACCCCCCCCCCCCCTCGCCTGTCCTCCAGTGGTCAGACTTGTGCCGACCCCCCCCCCCCCCCCTCGCCTGTCCTCCAGTGGTCAGACTTGTGCTGACCCCCCCCCCCCCTCGCCTGTCCTCCAGTGGTCAGACTTGTGCTGACCCCACCCCCCCCCCGCCTGTCCTCCAGTGGTCAGACTTGTACATTCATTTTAAGAGGGAAGTTTCAGGAAAAAACTAAAATTTTTGTATTGGCGTATGACACGCTATTTGCATCCGATTTTCATGGTGAAAAGGTGAGTGTTATACACCAATAAATACTGTATATATTAAAACCTCTTATTATTTTATAATACAGGATTTCTATGGAGCCAACAGTCTGCTCTGTGCTGCACTAACTAAAGGGAGACGTTACAACTGCAATACAAAAGGACTGGGAGTGTGTGGATGTGAGATCTTATAGACTAGAAGGAAAGGTAAGTGATCGAATGACTGCATCGGATGAGTTCATGGAAAAAAGTAAAATTCAGTTTATTTGGTGGCAGAGTAGGAGGACAGATTGGGGGGGGGGGTCAGAGGATGGGAGAGGCTCGGGATAGGTTGCGGTGGGGAGTTCCTGTGGAAAGGACAGGCTCTGAACAGGTTGGGGTTCCAAAATGATGGGAGAGGCTCTGGAAAGTCCTGGAGGTGAGCTTGGGGGGAAGTGGTGGGGGGGGGGGGTCTTAGGAGTTATTATTTATTTCAGGTACTTTTATAGCACTGTCAATTTATGCAGCGCTTTACATATATACAGTATTTTACAAAAGTAAGTACACCCCTCGCATTTTTGTAAATATTTTCTTCTATCTTCTGCCCCACTGGTGCATTTGGCTGCTACTGTCAGGGGGTTTTTTGCCTTCCTCTGGAACAACCATAGGTTAGCATACCCCTACCTCCGGCCTCCTTTCCATTTTTTACGCTATCCTAGGACGACTATTCCAGATCACAGCCAGACTTCTTTTCTAAGCGGAGACCTCCACCTTAAGTAAAGGCAGCTGGAACAGCCAGCAACCGAATACAACAACTCCTTCCGCATCCATATAGGCATCCCCTGATCAACTTGCGCGCTAATAGCCTCAAGCACGGCGGCAAGTCTGATACCTAGCCCCACCTCAGGATCAATACCCTGATCAGGATCATCATCTTAGGCCCATAGTACCATCAACAGCATCCACAAACCATGTGCTACTTCAAATACTCAGCTGAAGTTCTGCACAGACTAAGGAACATCAACACCACATTGCCATCTTCCATACAAAAAATACTTCAAAGGGAACAACTATTAAAAACCGGACGACAAGCAGCTCCCAACCACAGGAAGACATCTACTCGACCACTACAATTAGATTGCGCCTTGATTAACGCCAGGTCTGCAGTCAAACATAGACTGGAAGTACACGACTTCATCATCGAGAACAATGTAGATTGTCTCTTCATCACCGAAAGCTGGTTAACCTCTGACTGCAACACCATCCTCACCGAATTGGTGCCGGAAAACTACAGGATCCTAACCGAACACCGGATAGGGAAAAAAGGAGGAGGCCTAGCAGTGATCTTTAAAGGTCACCTGGATCTCACTAAACCATCATCTCAGAACCTAGTGTCTTTTATGGAAACCCTGACGCTACATTTTCAACCAACACCCCATGACACCACTCATATTCTACTGTGCTACAGACCACCGGGACCAAAGTCCAATCTTCTTTCACCCCTCACGGAATCCTTTGCAATGCACACCCTAAAATTCAAAAATTTCCTGGCACTCGGAGATTTCAACCTTTGGGCAAACGAGCCTAAAGACCCCATCGCGACTGCCTGCATCAATCAACTAGAAGAACTGGGTCTACAGCAACTGATAAAGACTCCCACGCATGTGTCAGGACACACCCTGGACCTCATTTTCAAACAGAACATCGACGTCAACATACTCGACAACATAACTCTGCCATGGACGGATCATCACGCCATCAAATTCAAAATCACTACCAACATCACCAACGCAAAACGGAAACCTGTAACAACGCACTGGACCAGATCGCATAAAAAACTGTACTCCGAAGCCTTCAAAACCACTCTGTCCAAAAAAATATCTACAATAACCTTAAACCACTCTACGGAGGAAACACTCAACTCCCTGAACAAGGCATTACTGCAATCAGCAGACTCGGTAGCACCAAAACGCAGGGCTCTCATCAGGAAGAAAAATGCTGGATGGTTTAATAGCTCCCTCTCCGTACTAAAGCAAGAACGCAGAAGAGCGGAAAGAACATGGAGAAGAAATCCCACCGAGGAAAACCTATTTAACTACAAAGGTCTGACAGAGAATTATCGGAAAGCAATCTTCAAAGCCAAAAAGGACCACTTCTCATATACAATCTCAACGGCCGCAAACCAACCACGGGAACTGTTTAAACTGGTTAATCAATCAATGAATCCGGTGTGCCTAGAACCCCCAGAAAGCGAATCCCAGGATTACTGTGACAAACTGTCAGATTTTTTCATCGATAAAGTCAAAACCATCAGGGAAACAATTTGTCAGAAGAAAACATCCGACCTCAGCCAGCAAATACATAAAGAGGATGTCCGCACCAACATACCGCAACCGCCAAAATTTTCACTATCCCCAATTACCGTAGACACCGCAAAAAACATCATTAATAAACTGCGTGACAGTACCTCACCTATTGACATCATCCCCACAAAACTACTGAAAGAATGCTCCGACATCGTGGCTCCAACCATAACCCACCTCATAAACCGATCATTCTACGAAGGGATTGTTCCCAGCATCCTCAAACAAGGCATCGTCAAACCTCTACTCAAGAAACCAAACCTGGACCCTCAGGATCCATACAACCGTAGGCCGATTACAAGCCTCAACACCATTTCTAAGATCATAGAGAAAGCTGTAGTACATCAGCTACAACTTCACCTGGATACTCACAAACTCCTGGACCCGCTGCAATCAGGCTTCCGCCCGGGTCATGGAACAGAAACAGCTCTCCTCAAGATTTGGGATGACGCCCTTGAAGCGGCAGATGACGGAGAGCCGTGTCTCCTCGTACTGCTAGACCTAAGTGCAGCGTTTGATACAGTAGATCACAATACTCTACTCGTCCGCCTCACAGAAGTAGCCGGAGTCCAAGACATAGATCTCCATTGGTTCGCGTCCTTCCTAGGAAATCGGTCACAGACAGTGAAACTAGGAAAATTCCTCTCCGAAACTCGGGCAGTCACCTGCGGAGTCCCTCAAGGCTCTCCGTTGTCACCCGTTCTCTTCAACATTTACATTCGCCCACTCCTTCAAATCATCAGATGCTCAGATCTCTGCTTCCACTCTTACGCTGACGACACGCAACTTTATTTCCGGATCAATGGAAAAAAAGATCACCAACAACAACTTGAAAACTGCCTCAAATCAATAGAGGACTGGATGACCACCAACTCCCTCCAGCTGAACCAATCAAAGACAGAGCTTCTTATCTTACACCCAAATCATAAGCCCGCAACCAAAACCTCCTGGTCTCCACCAACCGTCTTTGGGCAGACTATCTCCCCAAAGACCAAAGCCAAGAGTCTCGGGGTTATTTTAGACGCACAAATGTCAATGGATGCGCAAATAGGAGCAGTAGTCAGTCGATCTCACCATCTGCTGCGCATGCTTCGCAGACTCATCCCTTTTATCCCAAAGAATGACAAAGCAGTGGTAGTTGGAACAATCATTAATTCACGACTGGACTACGCAAACTCGCTTTACATAGGATTACCACAATATCAACTTGCGCGATTACAACTGATCCAAAACACGGCGGCAAGGCTGATAACAGGGAAAAAACCCTGGGAATCCATTTCTCCTTCACTGAGGAGCTTACATTGGCTAACCGTAAAAAATCGGATCACGTTCAAGACCCTTTGCCTCACCCACAAATGCGTGCATAGAGAAGCTCCGCAATACCTAATGGAGAAAATAAATCATTACACACCAAACCGCAGTCTTCGATCAGCCAACAAAAACCTCCTCCTCGTGCCCAAAGCCCGGTATAAATCCAAGGGGGATCGGAGATTCGCTGTCCAAGGGCCTCGGCTATGGAATGCTCTACCAATAAACATCCGCCTGGAAGAAAATCACCTGGCTTTTAGGAAAAAACTCAAGACCTTCCTCTTTTAGCAGATGATCAAAGCTCGCCACAGCGCCTAGAGGCGATTCAGTTCGCATTGTGCGCTATATAAGTATTTCATTCATTCATTCATTCATTCATTCATCTTTTCATGTGACAACACTGAAGAAATGACACTTGTCTACAATGTAAAACAATGTAGCCACGCAGACCAATTTGATGCAGTGTGTGGCGTATGGTCTGAGCACTGACAGGCTGACACCACACCCCTTCAACCTCTGCAGCAATGCTGGCAGCACTCGTACGTCTATTTCCCAAAGACAACCTCTGGATATGACGCTGAGCATGTGACCTCATCTTCTTTGGTCCACCATGGTGAGGTCTGTTCTGAGTGGAACCTGTCCTGTTATACCGCTGTATGGTCTTGGCCACCGTGCTGCAGCTCAGTTTCAGGGTCTTGGCAATCTTCTTCTAGCCTAGGCCAGGCGTCGGCAACCCGCGGCCCGCACCTGGCTTGCCACCACTAAAACTCCAGCCTGTCAGTGCCCGTGATTAATTCACGTCACCCGGCCTGCGGACAAGTGGGTATCTGTTTGGTGGTGTCATCTGCAAAAGTGTCTTGTGTTGTATGGTGGAAATGGTAGCCGTGTGCCTCGTTGGGGGGGTGCCGCTCGGGTGGCTCACCGCCTCTCTCTCCTCCTGACTGATGTCATTTTCAGCCTCGCCTGCTGCAACCGTCAGATGAGGGGAGGGGCGCCAGGTGGTGCTCTTGATGAGGTATATGGCTGCATCTTTTATTGTGTGGCACAGACACATTTGCATATGGCTATCAGGGAATTATTAGACCAGTCTGTGTGGACTGCACAGAGGAAACCCAAAACGCATGTAGGTGAAATAATAATAGTGCTTATTATAATAAGTGACAAGAAAGTGAAAACAAACCAACCACATATAATATACAATGAATGGGAAATACCAGAATCGTAAACAAAAGCCAGGCCAAGGTCAAACACACGGGGGATCAGTGGATGGGTAAGGATGAGGAACCAGAGGGAGAGGACAGATGGATGGGCTGCAGAGCAGGGATCCCAGGCAAAAAGGAGACAAGAGGGACAAGACCAGGATGGGATCGGCAGAGGTCGGGTCAGATGCAGGCTCAAGGTCAGGGCACATGGAGAGAGCGATACTAAGGCAAGCATGTGAGGGCTTGTCGGGTATTTATTAAGACTGCAGTAATTGTCCTCATGTAACACCTGAGCGCAGGAAGTGTTGTCTTCTCCACACTGCCAGGATCCATCCGCTGGTGGATGCCAGTACTGCGGCCCAATGATGACATAACACCAACAGGGAAAGTCTCTCCTGACAGTTACAAACTGCCAGGAGACACCTGCTGGTGGACCTCAGTACTGCACGCCAAATGATGGATCTTGCCAGCAGACAGACCCTTTCCCGACAATGACATTGTTACACAGAGTGAATAATAGGAATATTCAGGGTCGCCTTTAATATTGTTAGGACCCTGGGCAAGCATTTTCTATCCTCCGTCCACAGCCAACCTCTGTACCCCCCCCCCCCCCCCCCCCCTAAGTCCACAGCTGTGTGTTGAGTTATTTTGAGGGGACAGCAAATTTACACTGGTATACAAGCTGTACACTCACTACTTTACATTGTAGCAAAGTGTCATTTCTTCAGTGTTGTCACATGAAAAGATAGAAGAAAATATTTTCAAAAATGTGAGGGGTGTACTTACTTTTGTGAGATACTGTATTGCCCATTCACATCAGTCTCTTCCCCCCCAAGAAACTTACACTCTAAAGTCCCTCACCCATACTAGGGCCAATTTGGCTAGGAGACAATTATCGCCCCAGCATGTTTTGGCGTGTGGGAGAAAACAAGAGTACCCAGAGAAAACCCGTGCAGGCACAGGGAGAACATGCAAACTCTTTTGAATACTTCACAAAACGTCCTCTATACCGCGCTAGTAGGCCAGGAGTCCTTCACTAATTGCATCTATCTGCACTTCTCCCGAAGAAGCGAGGCAACTCTCGCGAAACATGTCGAGGACTAGCACAGCTATCCCAGACTACTGACAGTCATCTTTATGACATCCAGGTCTCATGAATACCAAGTTGTACCAGCGCTCAACCCCCCCCCTTGCTGTGCTTGAGGGTCCGCCGCAATCCCAGTCTTAGCCCCCCCCCCCCCCCCCGAAAAACCAGGGTAAGTGGATGATGTATATATCTCTCTTTAGGGGATTGCGCCCCCCACTCACTATTTATACTACCCCCTTCTCAATAGAATATGCTTAATAATACTTATATTCACTAAATAATCACTGTGCCCCCATATTATACAAAATATATACACAAGACATTAATTTATAATTGCAAAAAATATAGCGTCCTTATTGTGCGATATTTTAATTCGATTGCTCCAACTGTGCCGTCTTAATCACCGATCATCTTCTAATCAAAAGTCCACTTGTGTCAACTAAAATAACCAAAACTGTGCCACCATCACCAAGCAGAATGGCCACTCACCAGATGTCCCCAATCAGTAAGCCTTCGGTTCATTCAACGGATAACCAATCCACAACGCATTCCTCCCGTTAGCAATTCCTCAACGTCCATATATTCATACAAAATTAAATGGAACCAATATAGTGTAAAATCGTTTTAACTTTAATGGAAAAATCAATAAAAAACGTATTGCACTCACATTTCAATGTGTCTATTGGCCGACACCAAGCCTTTCCAGCAATGAGAAAACCGTTCTAAAATCGGGCAGTCCACTGATGTTCCACAGGTGGTGTTGATCTCCCTCCACTGGACTGACCTGTTCCTGGCTTGTATTCAAGGACCGTATGTCTCCCACAACTCCTACGTGTTTCGCATTTGAGCGTCATCAGGAAGCGCAATCCCCTAAAGATATACATATACATCATCCAGGTTTCATGGATGTAAAATTTACCAATATGTTGATATTTCATATATTTATTTTCTTTTTTCTGTATTACATGTTGTTTTTAAATGTATGTTAAAAAAAAAAAAAAATTATAAATTTTACTTGAGGTGTGCTCTTAAAGTCCCATGGGCAATTCTGTTTTTTTGTTGTGTGCATACTATTGGGGACTGAGTATCCCCTCCCACCCATCTCATACCAGCTCTACTCTCTCTGTAGTAACCATTAGTATTGTTTATTGGAGCGTTGTGCAGGGAGCGTGTCGCTGGCGTTCCAGACCTCTGTCCTCCGGAGTGATTTGCAGTGGTCCGGCTCTCCAATGTGCTGTCACTGCAGGACATCTTCATATATTAACAAAGCACTTTATATATGTTTTCATAGGTGAAAAAATGCTTCTCCTAACCCTTCGTTCCTGCGTGACGCACAGCAGGGTGCAAGCTCTGCGTTTCATCCACACTGCTGAAAGCCAGGTAAGTTTTTCACTACAGTTAAAATGGAACTATTTTCTAAATTCCTAAATACTTATTTGAATACAGTAAGGGAAGGTTATAACCCCAGTTGGTTTCTTTTTTACCATCTGTGCCCCGTTCACAAGATTTTACCTTCACTTCCTGTCCCATAGCCAAAACAGAAAGTGAGAGGCAATCTCTGCAAATTAAAGTGGGTTGTAAAGGCAGAAGGTGTTTGTTTTTTTTTGTTTTTTTTTCTTACTGCATTCTATGCAGTAAGAGAAAAAGCCTTCTGTGTGCAGCAGCCCCTCCTAATACTTACCCGAGCCCCATCTCTATCCAGCGATGTCCACAAGTCCCTCATCCATCCGGGACTCTCCCTCCTGATTTGGCTGAGACGCCGCAGCGGCGCCGCTGCTGTAGTTAGCCAATCGGGGGAGAGAGAGAGAGAGAGAGGTGGGCGGAGCCGAACTACAGCTCTGTGCCTGAATGGACTCAACAGGAGGGAGGGGCCAGGAGCAGCAAGGAGGGACCGGAGAAGAGGAGGATCCAGGCGGCTCTGTGCAAAACCACTGCACAGAGCAGGTAAGTATAGCAGGTTTCTTCTATAAAATAAAA
Source organism: Lithobates pipiens (assembly GCF_037356315.1). Classification (NCBI taxonomy): domain Eukaryota; kingdom Metazoa; phylum Chordata; class Amphibia; order Anura; family Ranidae; genus Lithobates; species Lithobates pipiens. Next base: position 231,683,289 of record NW_027507787.1, read on the forward strand.
TATAAATAAATAAAACAAAAGTGTACAATCACTTTAAGGAGATCCCTTGGGGACCCCTAGACCATCAGAATTAATGCCCCCTATTGGAGATTGCCCCTCTATTACTTTTCTGGGGACAACCCAAAATGTGGGATTTTCTTTTACTTTCAATGATAATGGTAAGCAGGACAAATAGAGAGGATGAATCTCCCTAACTGGGACACAGACAGCAAAAAACTGACAGGGGGTCTAATCCCTCTCCACACTATCCAAAACGAAAGAAACAATTTTGCCTTTAGTTTTGCATTCCTAAGTAAAAAAAGGATTATGCTTGTATTTTTATCATTGCTTTACAAGCAGAAAGAAATGCATTAGTATATAGCCCAGGTGTGTGTGTGTGTGTGTATTGTAGTGAGTCAGGCTTGAAGGCAATCGAAGCTGGACTCCAGGAAAACATTTAAATTAGGGGCGCATTGATGCGGATACCAAGCATTTGCGTGAGTATCGGTACTCGTTCAAATGCTCCCGAAACCGATACTTTACGATGTAATTTGCGTCAATACAAAACAAACTAGCTCAAATTGAACTGCAAAGAATTACATGCGATTTAAATGGGAATGCAGTGCAATTCCTGTTTGAATTGCATGCAGTTTTCCCCCACCGCTCGTGTGTGTGTGTGTGTGTGTGTGTGTGTGTGTGTGTGTGTGTGTGTGTATAGAAAGGGATAAGCGCCATTTAAAAAAAAAAAAAAGTTGGCGCTCACAGTATATACACTATATTACCAGAAGTATTGGGACACCTGCCTTTACACGCACATGAATTTTAATGGCATCCCAGTCTTAGTCCGTAGGGTTCAATATTGAGTTGGCCCACCCTTTGCAGCTATAACAGCTTCAACTCTTCTGGGAAGGCTGTCAACAAGGTTTAGGAGTGTGTCTATGGGGATGTTTGACCATTCTTCCAGAAGGGCATTTGTGAGGTCAGGCACTGATGTTTGATGAGAAGGCCTGGCTCAGTCTCCGCTCGAATTCATCCCAAAAGTGTTCTGTCGGTTTGAGGTCAGGACAGACAAGTCGTCGCCCCCAAACTCGCTCATCTGCGTCTTCATGGACCTTGCTTTTTTTTTGGGGGGGTGTAAATCTGACGCACCTTTTTAAAGTACAAGTGTTAGCCTTATCTAACTTTCTAGAAATCAAATTAGCAGAAGAGCCTTATTAACCACCTGCCTACCGGGCACATTCACCCCATTCCTGCCTAGGCCAATTTTAAGCTTTCAGCGCTATCACACTTTGAATGACGTTTGCGCAGTCATGCAACACTGTACCCATATGAAATTTTTAGTATTGTTCTGAGACAGATTTCTTTTGGTGGTATTTAATCACCACTCGATTTTTTTTTTTTTTTTTTTTTTTTTTTTGCTAAACAAAAAATTGAGAAAAACTTTTTTTTTTCTTTTTTTTTTTTTCTAGTTTCTATTATAAAAAAAAATTTCAAATAGGTAATTTTTTTTTTTTTTTTCTCCTGCACTGATGTGGAAAGCCCCGATGGGCGCCACTGATGGGGAAAGCCCTGATGATCTGTGCCCTTATTATCTGTGTAGATATCCCCTGGCAGGATTACGGGCTACCCACTCTCCTCTCCTCATGCTGTTACAATGCATGAGGAAACTACTGCTAATAACCGGCAACTCCATTTACACTGTGATCAGCTGTGATTGGCCCTTTACTCTGATCTGTGATTGGCTGTGTCTGAAGGACACAGTGATCACAGAGCACACCGGATGCACAACATAGGTGGCGTGCGAGGGGTGTGGTTCCAGGGGGTTGTCCATGGGCGCCCTCCTGGAACAACAGAACCAGGCTGTAGCCATCTTTCGGCTATAGAGCATTAAGGCAGTGGTTAAAAACTTATTAAAACGGAGCTGCAGTCATTTTTGTGTTTTATTAAGTCAGGAGCTTCAAAAAGTGTATCTGCTGACTTTTAATTCACACGCTCACCTGTCCCAGGATCCAGCGATTGTGGCCAACCGAACCATCCATTCTCTCCCTCTCTTCTCCCCAACGCCAACATTACATCTGTGGGCACCTGGCTGTGACAGCTTGCAGCTTCACAAACGTGCAAAAACATTGCATGCCAAATATGGCATAGAAGGGGGGGGGGGGGTGGTGCTTAAAGCAGAACTTCCCCTTTTGGGGGGGGAGCACCGCTTTAAATGTTTTTTTCTAAAAAAGCAAGGAAGAGGAAGCCCCCGATCAAGAAATTTCCTACATTGGATCTTTTTACAGTCCTAAAAGGGGTTTCTACAACCTCCCTTCAAACACATAGAGATATATGCAGAAAAAGTTGTGACATTTGAAATGGTTCTACTAGTGTCAGGAAGGAGGATCAGTGTTATTCACGCTCTCTCCAAGCTACTTTCACACTGAGGCGTTTTACAGGCGCTATAGCGCTAAAAATAGCACCTGTAAAGCACCTCTCCAGTGTGAAAGCCCGGGGTCTTTCACACTGGAGCGGTGCGCTTGCAGGACGTTAAAAAAAAAAAAAAAAAAAAAGGCCTGCAAGCAGCATCTCTGGGGCGCTTTAGGAGCTGTGTACACACTGCTTCTAAAGTGCCTCTGCCCATGGAAATCGATGGGCAGTGCCACCAAAGCGCCTACGGGAGCTATTAACCCTTTATTCGGCCACTAGCGGGGGTTAAAAGTGCCCTGCTAGTGGACAAAAAAAGCGCCTCTAAAATTACAGTAATGCGCCGCAAAAACTAGCAGGGCTTTACCGCCAACACCCCCGCGCCTCAGTGTGAAAGTGCCTTCAGTGTCAGAATCATATTGCACTATTCTGTCCAACGTGGTTGTTTTGGAGACAGTAACTTACAGTATTTTCATAAATCACAAGATATTATTCCATTGTTCTGTGACAATCCAATCTACTGATAACGAAGTCAATTTCCACAATTTAGAAGCCTGAAGATGTTTGTTAGCTTTTCAGGAGCTCACTAAATTCTGGAGGAAGTCCACCAACATATTCATACTTCTTCTTTTTTTTTTTTTTTTTTTTTTTCATTTCCAAGAAAAGAACTAGAGCAACCAAAAAAATACAATATCTAGGTGGATTAGAAAATCTATTATAGCAGCCGATCTGTCTCAAATCAATCTGATGTATAGCTGCACTTGCCCTCTATAAAACTGTGCAAATCAAACAAATAATCTAAACCTATAATTAAAAGAGAAGTATGGGGGTTCCCTCCCCCCCCCCCCCCCCCGTCATGCTTACCTGCGGATGGTGCATCTGTCCCCCGGCACCTCTGCAAGAACTGAGCAGTTGAATATCACCAATGGCTCGGTTCTCACAGTTCCCCGAGCAGAGAGCTGCTGCCTGTCAATCGGCAGCACTCTGCTCCTCTATGCTAACTGGAGCACTGAGCTGTGGAGGTGCGGGGAGCGGCTCGCTAAGAGGCTGAGACGGGTGTCGGTCCAGGCACCTGGCGGATCCAGGCTTCCATTGTCGGGATGACGCGGTGCTTGGACTGATTCCTGTGACATCAGCAGAGAGCGGACTACAGTCAGGCTCTCTGCTGAAAATGGGTCACAGGAGTGCAAAACGAACCCCCGGGATCATCTGCCGATTTTAGTAGATTACTGCCACTCTGTGGAAGCGGCTTCCAAACCACGTATGACCCCCTAGGCGTACGTGTTTCGTCACTCCAGGGACATCATCAGGAGCCAAGAAGGCTCAGGTGCATCCTGATGTATGTGGCGTGCCATAAAAACACGTATCCGTGGGGGTGGGTCACACTGTGACCCAACCAGCCACATCATCTGATCGTTTCTTGGGTGCGCCAATAAAAATGGTAAGCCTAAGAGACACTTGCTTTTGAAAGAGATCTAGCAGGTAATGAGCCGTTCGGACCGCTTTCATAAACTAAAAAAAAAAAAAAATGCTGGACTTATGGCTGATAACTGGAGTCTGCACCTCTAAAGTAATTGAGGGAACACTGTCTTTGATATAACCTTGTAGGCATTGAGCACGGTGTCTGCAGACAGTTCTGCAATGAAATAGACAGCTGAGCAACCGAATCTTTAGTGTTCATAGTAGTTTCAAAGGGCAGCTGGAGGAAGGAAAAATGTGAACGATTTAATTTCCAAGCTTGCGTGATATGCTAGAATATATTAAAGGCTGTTTAATTCTTTATCTGTGATTATTTTAGCAGACCGGCGCCCTATGGAAACATGGCATACAGAAAAGATGGAAAAGCACTACAATATCCGACATGGTTACACCTTCCAGAGCGGCTGTGGGGTCCGTACCAAATGCTGTTGCAAACAGAGCAATAGGACGATGGCTGCTTCTATGTAGTGGCATGGTAGGGGGCGCTGTTCTCCTCGGAGGAGTTACTAGGTAAATTCATTGTTTTTGTCCTCTATCGGCATTCTCTTTGCCTCTTTGTCTTGTTATTGGCTTTTATCACATATAATTGTTGGTGATAGAATTAGAAATGAGCACCTTCAAGGATGCATTGACATGTTTTCTGCCTTGTTTTTCTCAGGTTAACAGAGTCTGGCCTGTCAATGGTCGATTGGCACCTCATTAAAGAGATGAAGCCACCAACCAATGAGCAAGAATGGGTGGCGGAGTTTGAAAAATACCAGCAGTTTCCTGAGTTTAAAGTGTAAGTAGCAAGATTCACAGTGTAGGATGTGCGAGGATGCAAATAAATAACCGGCACTAGGAAAGGCGTGAGGTTGAGCAATCGATGAGCGAAGTCTCATCATACATAGAATACACACGCAAGGACATTGGCCCCTGGTGCAAGCTCACACGCCGGCTGTCAGTACCAGGCATGCCAATCTGACTTGGCAGTTATCCCACAAAGGTACTGCTCTTAGGACCCTTTATCACATTTCACATAGCAGTAACTTATAGTGTGTTCAGTAAAGGATCCTAATTAGGTTTGCACTGATACCAACATTAGTATCGGTCTACTCGTGCAAATCTGATACCTGGGCAGTCGGGGATGATAGGTGCGTCAGTGGGGGCCTTTAAAAGCACTGATCTCCCTGTAAAGATTTCAATAAAGCTGCTAACAGCCGCTTCTGCTCCTCTCCCTCCTGCGGCTTTCAGCTGCTTTATTGAAATCTATACAGGGAGATTGGTGCTTGTAAAGCCCCCCACCACCACACCGATCATCCCCTGACTGTCCCGTGTCCTCCTTCTCCCCCCTCCGCGCCCTCCTTCTCCCCCCTTCGCACCCTCCTCCGCTCTCCATCCTGACAGATCTGGAGCAGGGGTGCTTGTAACGCCCCCCACCACCGCACCGCACTGACAACTGGAAGAACTGAGTCTGAAAGTATCGGTGCATTTGCTTAAGGGGGCAGGGCCAAGCCCTGCTGTCCTGTGTCAATAGACGCAGCAGGAGGACACAGGAGCACGCCCGCACGGGTACCCTGAGGGCGAGCGGCTCTCCATGGAGGCACTCAAGAAGAGGAGGAGCCAGGAGTGTCACTGAGGGACCCCAGAAGAGGAGGATCGGACCACTCTGCAAATCCAACTGTACAGAGGAGGTAAGTATGACATGTTTGTCTTTTTAAACAAACCTTTGGATATCCTTTAGTATCGGTGCAACCCTGTTAATGATCCTACTTTGTTGGCCTAGAGGCCTACAGTATTTGCATCATGATTTTCACTCCTGTAATGAAGTGTCCTGCCTGACATTTGCTGTCTGCATAATGTCCTCAGTGGCTGAACCGGCCTCTTCTTTCTGTGTACATCGAGCGTTAACTTGTTGTTTTCTTTCTCCTTTAGATTGAATCAGGACATGACGCTGAAGGAGTTCAAGTTCATTTGGTTGATGGAGTACTCCCACCGTATGTGGGGGCGAGCAGTGGGTCTGGCGTACATTCTGCCCACTATTTACTTTTGGAGGAAGGGATGGTTCAACCGTGCACTGAAAGGACGGGTGCTCTTCCTGTGTGGCTTCGTCTGCTTCCAGGTGAGGACTGATCAGCAGGAAGAGTCATATCATGCCCCCTTGTGTAGCGATTTGGCTTTTTCCAGCTCTCCCACCTGTATGTCTTTCTGCAGGGTCTCCTGGGCTGGTACATGGTGAAGAGTGGATTGGAGGAGAAGCCGGACTCCTATGATGTTCCCCGCGTCAGTCAGTACCGGCTAGCCGCACATTTAGGCTCCGCCTTGGTTTTGTATTGTGCAAGTCTTTGGACGGGATTGTCTCTGCTCTTCCCAAGACAAAAGGTATAGCAATGCGTTGGTGAGATGAATGCAGCTCATCAGAGCTGGTAACTTCCCCGAGATCATGTGTGGTGGAATTGTATTATATTCTTATTTATTGTGCCATCTCTTTGTATTTCTATATGGAAAAAAACTAAGATAACACACAATGAGGTTTAATTACTAAAGCTAGAGAGCGCAAAATCAGGCTCACTTCTGCATAGAAACCAATCCGCTTCTAACTTCAGCTTTTTAAATTTAAGCTTTGGCAATAAAACCTGGAAGCTGATTGGTTTCTATTCAGAAATGAGCCTGACCTTGCACTCTTAAGCTTTGGTAAATAAATCCCAGTGTCCTGATGTCTAATTGGAACTGGAAATTTGGCTTTAAACCCGCTTTCAATCAGCTTAAAGTGATGGAAACTATTACCTTGTAAAATTCATTCAATTTAAAATAAAAAATGAAAGGCACAACATTTGTGTATAGAGCTGGCCATACACTTGTAGAGTTTTTTTATTTGAATTTATTTTCATTTTAACCACTTCCTTACCACACTATAGCCGAAAGACGGCTACAGCATGACTCTGTTGTTCCAGGAGGGCGTCCATGGAAGTCCTCCTGGAACCACACCCCTAGGTGGGCACTCTGTGATCGATGTGTCCTTCTGGACACAGCCGATCAGAGATCGTAGTAAAGGGCCAATCACAGCAGCCCTTTGCCACGTGATCTTCTGTGTCCAATCACAGCTGTTCACAGTGTAAACAGAATCGGCAGTTATTGGCAGTCCTCTCCTCACGTTTTGTTACAGCGTGAGGAGAAGAGAGCTGGTAACCCGCAATCCTGACTGGGGGCGTGCACACAGGTAATCGGGGCACTGATCATCAGTGCTGCCCCTCCTCATCATTGTCTCGCCTATCAGTGCAGCATCATCATTGCCTCTGCATCAGTGCAGCCTAATCGGGGCACGTCGGCGAAGGAGAAAAATTACTTATTTGCAAAATTTTATAACAGAAACTTAAAATAAAAAAACAATTTTCAGTCTTTTATTTATTTTATTTTTTTCGTTTTGTTTTGCAAAAAATAAAGAAAACATCTGTGATTAAATACTACCAAAAAAATGGTCGGTCTCCAAAAAGTGATAAAAATCTAATTCGGGTACAGCGTTGCATGACTGCGCAATTGTCATTCAAAGTGTGACAATGATTGGCATGGGCAGGGAAGGGGGTGAAGGTGCCTGGTAGGCAAGTGATTAAGAATGTTCGATAATTATTATTTTTTTTTTTTCTTCTATTAGTTGGGTCAAATCAATGTTAGTTTTCAATCACAGAGATGTGAAATTTTGAAGGAGCTGGATGGGGGGGATTTCAAACTAATATCTAATAGTGTATACAGTTTTTATTGGGGAAAGTCCATTCATTTCGAAATAGAATTCTAAAGCAAATAATATTTTGAAGTTTCAAACATTTGTCACGTTCCTCAAATGTGCTGAGAATTTTCAGATGACTGTTCCTATGAACATCTACTAATGCAGTGCTGGTGAACCTTGGCACCCCAGATGTGTTGGAACTACATTTGCCATGATGCTCATGCACTCTGCAGTGTAGTTGAGCATCGTGGGAAATGTAGTTCCAAAATATCTGGGGTGCCAAGGTTCTCCATCACTGGCCTAGTGTATGGCAAGTTTTACATAAGGTGCAAATCTTGGCAGTCAAGGTTTCAGACCCTCCCCCATGTGTGTTTTTCCTCTCTGGAGGGGTGGGAGACGCCCCCCCGGGGACTTTTGGTGGCTGATGGTTTCCAGTGTAGCAACATGAAATGGATAAGAACTATAAATTAGTTCTTGGTTATCTGCTGCTATTCCTAATTAAAAAGTATAAATGTGCATGCACATTAGAAGTAAACACTCTCTGAGATATGTTCAGCTCAGGCTACTTCTAAATACTGATTTATTCGTGGGCGGTGTTAATATTTTATACAGAAAGATACGTCATTATTATGTCAGTCTAATTGGTACATCTTATTGGTTACAATACAAGAGAAATGAAGAAACTTGATGCTTGAAGTTTGGTTGAAGCTGGTTCTGTTATCTCGAATGCATTCTTCTGCACGCGTGGGATGTAGGGTGTAGACGCCATCTTGGCTCCGCAGAACAGGGTCAATCTGTATGCTAAATAATAAGTAAGGAGCATGGGAACATGTATACACATAAGCAAATAGACATTTTCTGATTATCATTATGTGCATTGGATTCCTTAACAAACAGTCCTTCAAATTTCTGTACAGTCGAGGAGGAGGCACATAATCCTCAAAGTAGGGACATAATATGATGTGTGTGTATATATGGTAATGTATTCATAACTCCGATCTCTTATCTACTCCTCTTCCAAATGTAAATTGCATAACATTTATTTCCCTAGAAGGTGAAGGTTGAACCGGTGATTGAAGGAATGTCCCCTTAAACATTGAATTACGATTTTGTTTCACTCCATAGTTGCCTGAGACCCGTCAGCTGTTGAAGTTGAGGATGTTTACACACTGGACCACAGGCCTGGTCTTCCTCACCGCACTCTCAGGTATCCAACCATAGAATGATACCTCTGTACAACATAAGGGCTCGTTCACACAGGTGCTCAGCTCCATGAACCATTTACTTTTTAAAATTTTTTATTTTTTTAGTACTGTGTACAGGGTGCGGGGGTTCGGGGCTTGCGCTGTGTACAGGGTGCGGGGGTTCGGGGCTTGTGCTGTGTACAGGGTTCGGGGCTTGCGCTGTGTACAGGGTGTGGGGTTCGGGGTTTTGCGCTGTGTACAGGGTAAGGGATTCGGGGCTTGCGCTGTATACAGGGTGCGGGGTTTGGGGCTTGCGCTGTGTGCGGGGTTTGGGGCTTGCGCTGTGTGCGGGGTTCGGGGCTTGCGCTGTGTGCGGGGTTCGGGGCTTGCGCGGGGTGCGGGGCTTGCGCTGTGTGCGGGGTGCGGGGCTTGCGCTGTGTGCGGGGTGCGGGGCTTGCGCTGTGTGCGGGGTGCGGGGCTTGCGCTGTGTGCGGGGTGCGGGGCTCGCGCTGTGTACAGCTCTTTCACACGATGTCCATATATCTCACTTGTACCTCTCCCCCATGTGGTTCTGGCTTTGAGCTTCCGGAGGATTTGGATATCTGTTTTTGCAGTGACTTTATCTGGACTAGTGCTGCTAGCTTCCTCACCTTGGGATGCTTAAGAATTTCTCATGTGTGCTTAGAGAGTGACCTCCTGTTGTGTTCACAATGCAGCAGGACAGCCGCTCTGCATGTGACCAGGAAGTACGGTATTTGCATAGTTGCATTAGTCCAAGCTGAATCAATGTAAATATATAAAACAATACCTGGGAATCTTCTTTAACGTGTCCCTTAATTTTTGTACTCATAAAATCCATTCCTTGGAATCTATTGAGCGACATAGGCCCCGCCCCTCCCTGATTATGATCATATTCTCCATACGGCATGCTAGGAGAGAGAATCTTGGGCCAGTTTAGTTTTCTTGAGTATTTTTTGTTTGGTGTCCAATCCCCCTGTAGGTGACAGTATAACCTGAAGATGAAAGATTTTGTATCCCTTCTTGAACGCCATATAATCTTCTCCTTGGTGAGTTCAGGAATTCCGTTTATACTTAGGTATACGTCGCATAGCAAACGGCATTATCCTAATCCTCCGGTTGTCTATAGAAGTCTACATTTTCTCTAGCGTGTCCCATCATAACCGGGAATCTTCCACTCTGTATCTTCTTAGGGGCCTTTGTGGCTGGTCTGGACGCTGGCCTTGTCTACAACTCCTTTCCAAAGATGGCGGACCGCTGGATTCCAGATGACCTTCTGGCCTTCTCCCCAACCTTCAAGAACATCTTTGAGAATCCAACAACTGTACAGTTCAACCATCGCATCCTTGTGAGTAAAGGAAGCCTTGCAGTTTAATTCTGTAGCTTCTCACAACCTTGTTTCTGAAGAGCTTTGTTCCTCCCATAGGGGACCACTTCTGTAGCCGCCATTACTGGGTTGTATTTCTATTCCCGGAATATCCCACTTCCTCGGAGGACCAGGCTGGCTGTGAACGGTCTACTTGCTATGGCGTATTTACAGGTAATTCCTCTCTGACGTGCTACAGGTGAACTCTATCGCGTCACTTCCACTATATAGATATACAACGGAACCATAAGAATCCTCTGCTGACTCTCCCTCTGTTTTCTGTGTGTGAGGGTCACGTATTCTGCTGGTTGAATCCAAATTACATATGTAGGGCGACACTTTGCATCCTAAATGTAATGGTATCTATAGTAGCCAGCGTAGGAGAGTAATGTTCATGGTAATGCCAGCTCATTAAAAACATAGAGAATTAAAGTGATTCTAAAGTCAGAAGGAACAAACCTTTTGTGTGCAGCCCCCCCCCCCCATACTTACCTGAGCCCCATCTCAATCCAGAGCCTCAATGGCTCACACAACAGCGGGCGCCATTGGCTCCAATTAGTCAAAGCCAGTGAGCCACTGAGGAGAAAGTGGGGGGAGAGGCGCCAATGTCCATTTACAGGAGCACAGCTTGGGAGCGAGCCTGCTTGAGTGCCCTTATAGCTTGCTATTGGGGGTGGGTACTCGGCAGGGGGGAGAAGCCAGGACCGCTTATACTTACCAGTGCCCTATCTTGATCCAGTTATGTGCATTAGAGCAGCAGCTCTCTCGGGTTTCCCTTTCCTCACTGGCTCGCGCAGGAGTAGTTGCTATTGATCGAGCCAATGAGGAAAGAGAGCAGGTGATGCAGCTGAGCCACGATTTGTGTGTGAATAGACAATGTACATTCACAGGAGTGTGGCTCAGGAGCGAGCCTGCTCGAGTGCCCTGATCGCAAGAGGCTTGCTATTGGGGGCACTCAGCCAGGGGGGAGGAGCCAGGACCACCGGCGAGGACCCATAAAGAAGAGGCTGGGGCTGCTCTGTGCAAAACCAATGCACGGAGCATGTAAATATAATATGTTTTTTTTTGTAATTCATTTTTAATTCTAATTAAAAACAATATCCCCCGGTGTAGATTCAATCACAATGAACGCTACCGATGACCCTGAAAAAAAACTGCACCCGTCACTAGCTCCCACTAGCTGACAATTCTTAGGCCCCTTTCACACATGCGGACATTATGACCGTATTTCATCCATCCGTTTGCGGATGAAATACGGACATACATGCATCCCTGTGGGATAGCGGGTGTCTGCGGATGAACATCCGCAGACACCCGCTATTGTCCGATTCTGCAGACGGAGAAAAATCCTATTTTTCTATCCCTCTACAGAGCGGATCGGATGAACACTGACAGACGGTCCATGCTCATCCGATCCCCATAGAGGAGAGCGGAGACCGCCCTGTCCGCCGCCGGCTCAGCGGGGACAACGGAGCGATCGGATCATCACGGGGCGGATCATTTCTGATCCGCCCCATGTGAAAGAGGCCTTAGTGATTGTAAAGTCTCATTTTTGTGTTTTGTTATTTTTATTGGAAAAAAAAAAAAAAACACGTTATACTTACCTGCTCTGTTGCAGTGGATTTGCACAAAGCAGCTCCGATCCTCCTCTTCTCAGGTCCCTAGACAGTAGCGTTCATAATGATCGATGCTGGATCTACACCAGGGGGCGTTTTTTTATTTTAATTTTTTAATGAGGGATAAAAACAAACTGTTTATTGTTTTGTTTTTATTTATATTTTTTTACACTTTCACACTATTCTTTATTTCAGGTGACTCTTGGAATTAGCACTTTGCTTCTGTACGTCCCTACTTCACTGGCAGCCACCCATCAATCTGGCTCCCTGGCCCTGCTCAGCATGGCCATCTGGGTTATGAATGAATTGAGACGTTTTCCAAAATAGTGACTTTTATCCAATCGGATGTGTCGGTGTGGGATATTTCATGATTTAATGCAGAGTGTGGATTCGCATATTGTTTCCGATTTTTTTTTTTTTTTTTTTTTTTTTTTTTTTTTTTTTTTTTTTTCCATTAAAGGGACTGAAAAGACCTGAAGGATAATAAATTGCTGTAAATATATTTTGTATTTGGGCAGAGAGGCCTCCAAGTAAACATTTGTCAATCTGCAAACCAAAGTTAATGCTAAAATAAAGAAAAATAGACTTTTCAGTATCATGTTGCCTTTTGTCTAATTTTTGGGGGATTTATTTATTGCTGAGTTCATCATTATCTATAAAAAGAAATCTAGGGGGTGGGTGGTATCTGCTCCATACTTTTTTTTTTTTTTTATATATATATATATATATATATATATAACAAGAGCTCCCTCCAGTGGTCGGGTGTCACAACCCTTCCATTGCCCCACAAAGGACTCTTGGCCTTTATAAAGAAAAGATATTAGTTGACTGCAACCCATCAGACTCACATAACTATATATATATATATATATATATATATATATATATATATATATATATATATATATATATATATGTGAGTCTGATGGGTTGCAGTCAACTAATATCTTTTCTTTATAAAGGCCGAGAGTCCTTTGTGGGGCAATGGAAGGGTTGTGACACCTGACCACTGGAGGGAGCTCTTGTTTATAAAAAAAAAAAAAAATGTGTGTGTGTGTGTGTGTGTGTGTATATGTATGTATATGTATGTATGTATATATATATATATATATATATATGTATATGTATGTGTATGTGTATGTATATATATATATATATATATATATATATATATATATATATATATATATATATATATATATATATATATAGTGTGTGTGTGTGTTATATATTTTTTTTTTTTTTTTAAGCAGAGACCATAGGGAATAAATTGACGATCGTTGCAATTTTTTATGTCGCACAGTATTTGCGCAGCAATTTTTTTAATGCATTTTTTGGGGGGGAAAAAAATCCACTTTAACGAATTTAAAGAAAAAAAAAATACAGTGTATACCCCAGTTTTTAGGAAGAATGCAAAGTAAATAGATAACTAACACGTCCCACTTTAAAGTTGCACTCATGTGATGGAGACAAACTACGGTATATAAAAATCTCTATAGGCGAAGCTTTAAAAAAATGTTTACAGGTTACCTGCTTAGGGTTACAGAGGAGGTCTAGTTCTAGAATTATTGCTCTCGCTCTATTATTCATGGCAATATCTCACATGTGTGGTGCAAACACCGTTTAGATATGTGTGCGTGACCTACATATGCAAGCAAGGAGGGCTGGGGGCGCTTTCAAATATTTTTGTTTTTCCTTATTTTATTTTTACACTGTCCCTTTTTTATTAAATTTTTTAATCACTTTTTTATTCCTGTTACAAGAATGTAAGCATCCCTTGTAATAGAAATAAGGGACGACAGGTCCTCCTTTTATAAAATAAATATGTGTGATTCCGTGTAAAGCAAAAGTACAGGCAGGGGAAAAAAAAGGGGAAATAAGGACCCCAAGACCCCAAATCCCTCCTTCACCTTCAAAAGCAAAAGCACCCTGGACTGAAAGTGACATGATATTGCTCCGATCCTCCAAGGCCATAGAGGCGATCAGAGTCCCAGACTGCCTCTGTGTCCAGCCAGCAGTACCGTTGGATTGTTTTTTTGGGTGCTCCAGTAAAAACGGTAAACTCGAGAAACAGCGGCGGGAGGGGGGGGGGGGTAACGTCCCCTTCCTGGCGCTTCTAAAAGCGATCCAGTGGTTAAAAAACCACTCTGACTGAGAGACTAAAAATAAAATATCGGGAATATGGCTGACAGCCAAGTTGACAATGAACCACTTGCAAACCTCAATGTGGATATATATGCATTGCGGTCAAGTGGGCAAGTACACCAGGGGTCTTGAATTTAAAATTTACGAAGGTCCAGTCAGTGAAAAAATTTCTTTCGGCAGAGGTCTGAATCTAATGTTGGCATTAGAACACATCACAGCCCCCCCCCCACAACAGTCTTGGCCTACCCTGAACATCTAGCCTCTATGTCCTTAGCCAGTCCTTCGCATCACAACTCCTCCTAACATCACAGTACCCTGGTCTCCCCGGTGGGATGGGAGAGCCCAAGAGAGCGGCGGGGGGGGCGTGGATGTCTCCTTCCGCTGCTTATAATAGAAAGCCGGCCACTGGCTCTAAAGAACAATACCAGGGGGAGTGGGGTGATGCATAAACTCGGTATAACCACTGATAAGAAGTGGTTAAAGAGCCACCTCTGCCCTTCTTCCTGTCGGCGGCGCCTCCCCCTGAAAATGGCACCCAGGGCAAATGCCTTGTGTGCTTTGAGGTAGGTACACCCCCCTCTGCACAGCCAACTGCGGTGGTCATTGCTGGACGCACTTTACTAGAAGAGTTTTGTTCCCCCTTCAATGCTGAATTGTGATGTGACCGGCGGGGGTAGATGTATAGGTCACCATTAAGTTGGGTTGATGGACACCAATCGGCATGACGGTGACTTCACTAAATCACTGAAGACTGCATGACGTTGTATTCACTGATGTGAACATTCGATGCGTGTTCCAATGTCATTCAGCTCACCCAACGTCATTGCTGCATTTCCGGAATTATTCTCAGGGTGGGGGGGTGTTTCTATTGGGTCTCATGCATACGGTCACTGTTATTCATACATTGTAAAGTGTTGGAAAGCACGGTGCTGTATACAGCTGGCAATGAAAATGAATGTCTCTGCTGGTTGTACACTGAGACTCGGATAAACACATGTATAGCGCATGGTGTATGCCATGGATCACTAAATGGTGGACCGCGGACTGTGTGACAGTCCTATCCGGACGTCGGCCACCACGTATCGGCTGTGTGATCTTTCCTGAGTCTTGCACCCGGCCGCTGCTGTCATCCTCAGCAGCAAGCAGGGGTGGGAGGTGCTGCAGATCAGGAGTTTTTATTTTTCAAATTAACAAGGGGGTTAATTGCCCGCTTGTTCACATAGTAAGTTGGGCAGCTCCCACCCTCCATCCCAATCTGCAGCTCCTCCCGCCCCCCCTGCCTGCTGTGAAGAAGATGGCAGCGGTCGGGCAGGAGACTCAAGAGAGCTCACAAAGCCAACTGTTACTCTACCCTGCTGACAGTGGGGGGGGGGGGGGGGCTTACATTGAAAGAAGAGCTGTAATGTGGAGCGACAGCGCTGTAGGGGGTACTCCAGCAGGTGGGGTAATGATCCTCATATGAGGACGCTTCCTGGCTGGAGCGAAATGCATTAAAGTAGAAAAGTTGAATAGAGCAAGGGAGGTTTTAAACACCTGTCTGGTTTTTTTTTTCTTTGTTTTTTTTCTCCATCTGTGTCCCATTGCCGAGATTTTCCTTCACTTCCTGCCCAAATGCCAAACAGGAAGTGAAATGAAATCCCTGCATATCAAGGGAATTCCTTGGGGGACCCCCCAGTTCACAAGAAGTAGTGTCCCCATTGGAAGATTTCCCCACTTATTACTTTTCTGGGGACAACCCAACATTAAAGTGGATGTAAACCTACTACCATCATTTGCAAGAGATTAACATAGTTAATATCTATAATGATATACATGCCTCCTGCATGTATCGTTTTGTTTAAATACTCTCCCACCTCAGCTGTAATTTGCCCCTTAATATCGCCAAATTAGTGGGCGTTTCTCCACTGGAAAAGAAATATACTGCATACATAGATTGAATAAAGACACCAGTTCAGCCTGAGCAAGTGTGGGTGCCACAATTGTCCCTATCCCTGCACATTGCATCTCATCATGATGCTCCTCCATTATATATATATTTTTTTAGGGTACCCATATAGCACCATCAATGTATGTAGCGCACCACACACACACACACGTCCCCACAATCCAAGGTCCCCAACTCACATTCATATACTAGAGCCAATTTTGGACAGAAGCCAAGTAACCTACCAGCATGTCTTTGGAGGATACTCACGCAGGCACAGGGAGAACATGCAAACTCCAGGCAGGTAGTGTCCTGGTTGGGATTTGAACCAGCAGCCCTTCTTACTGCTAGGTGAGAGCGCTGACCACTACACCATTGTGCTTCCCTGCAGCTGCTGGTTTTTAAAATAAGGACACCTGCTTGTCCAGGACGCCCATGATGTCCTCACCCAGAGCTGACCCATCCCTCGGCTCCGGGTGGAGGTGCCGACATCTTCAGTAAGGAAGTGACCACAGCCTGGTTCCCTACTGCGCATGCACGTTCTGAATGGTCCCTCCTGTCTTCTGGGACCTGTGTGTCTCCCAGAATACCGCGGGGGGAGGGGCCGGACATGTCATAGTTCGCCGTGGAATCAGCGGCGTTCTTTTGCCGGAAGTGGGAGCAAATACCTGGATTAGACATGTATCTGCTCCCCCCCCCCCACCCAAAAAAAGGTTCCAAATGTGGCACCGGAGAGTGGAGAGGAATTGGATTGTCGGAAGTTCAATTTCTGAGTGGAACTCCGCTTTAACCGGGGGGGGGGGGGGGGGGCGCAGACAGCAATAAACACTGGACAGACATTCTAATCCCTCTCCACTCTATCCAAAATCAAAAAGTTTTGGCTTTTATTTATACTGTATTTATCAGTATATAACACGCACCCAAAGTTTAGGAGGGAATTTTAAGGAAAGAAACATCATTGCAGCCTCGCCCAGTGTCTTTGCAGCCTGGTGTCATTTAAATAGAATAAGCCTAAGCGCAGATATGGCAATGTATATGTGCTAAGAATTAAAATAGAAAAAACCTTAACGATTAAGCTGCGACCATGTGTAAAGTGTTGTCACCCAATAGGCTATGATATCTAGTAATGGTGCGCTCTAATCAATTTCCTATTTTACAGTGCACTAAAAATATAATAAATACCGTACTAGTCCGTGTATAAACATAAGATGTAATCAAATCCGTGCATGTATAATAAAGTGCTCGGTGCAATAATATGTCTGCAAACACAAAGAAATAAAGTGCTCAATGCTGTGCAAAAATAAGTATATACACCTCCACAGGTGAAGAGAAAAGTGCTACGTGTATTATATGACCACAGGCACCTACAGAATAAAGTGATAAATGCTGTGCACAAATAATGAATACACCTCCTCAAATGGAGATAAATATATGACGAACAAAATAAAGTGCTGTATACCACCACACAAAAAATCCTAAAAATATTGTTCGAACTAACCAACGTAATTTACGTAAAGTAATAAATCAAGGAAATGAATCATCCTATTGCTGATCTCATAGGTGAGTTTGATATTATTTTGATTCTCATTCAATTTCACAAAAAACTCCATCAAGCTGTCCTCACTGCCTTTCCATATCAAGATGCAATTGTATATAACCTTTTTTTTTTTTTGAAGCCTGGATCTGCACCTGTGGGAGATGACTGAGCTTTTCTTTACACTGAATTATTTAACATATTGACTTATGATGAACTTTTCCTATTTTTGATTTGCATTTTATAATTTATTTCGTTCGGACCATATTTTTAGGATTTTAATGTGTGGTGGTATACAGCACTTTATTTTGTTGGTCATATATTTATCTGCATTTGATTTTGAGGAGGTGTATTCATTATTTGTGCACAGAATTTAGCACTTTATTATGTAGGCGCCTGTGGGCATATAATACACTTGGCACTTTTCACCTGTGGAGGTGTATTTAATTATTTTTGCACAGCATTGAGCACTTTATTTCTTTGTGTTTGCAGACATATTATTGCACCTAGCACTTTATTATACATGCACGGATTTGATTACATCTTATGTTTATACACTGACTAGTATTTATCATATTTTTAGTGCACTGTAAAATAGGAAATTGATTAGAGCGCACCATTACTAGATATCATAGCCTTGTGTCATTGCAGCCTGGTGTCATTGCAACCTTGTGTCTTTGCAGCCTGGTGTCTTTGCTGCCTTGTGTCTTTGCAGCCTTGCGTCACTGCATTGCAACCTTGTGTCACTGCAGCCTTGTGTCACTGCAGCCTTGTGTCTTTGCAGCCTTGTGTCATTGCAACCTTGTGTCTTTTTGTCTGGTGTCATTGCAGCCTTGTGTCTTTGCAACCTTGTGTCACTGCAGCCTTGTGTCTTTGCAGCCTTGTGTCACTGCAGCCTTGTGTCTTTGCAGCCTTGTGTCATTGCAACCTTGTGTCTTTGTAGCCTTGTGTCACTGCATTGCAGCCTGGTGTCATTGCAACCTTGTGTCTTTGCAGCCTTGTGTCATTGCAACCTTGTGTTACTGCATTGCAACCTTGTGTCTTTGCAGCCTTGTGTCACTGCAGCCTTGTGTCACTGCAGCCTTGTGTCATTGCAACCTTGTGTCTTTGCAGCCTGGTGTCATCGCAACCTTGTGTCTTTTCAGCCTTGTGTCTTTGCAGCCTTGTTTCACTGCAGCCTTGTGTCTTTGCAGCCTTGTTTCACTGTAGCCTTGTGTCTTTTTGCCTGGTGTCATTGCAACCTTGTGTCTTTGCAGCCTTGTGTTATTGCTACCTTGTGTCTTTGCAGCCTTGTGTCTTTGCAGCCTTGTTTCACTGTAGCCTTGTGTCTTTTTGCCTGGTGTCATTGCAACCTTGTGTCTTTGCAGCCTTGTGTTATTGCTACCTTGTGTCTTTGCAGCCTTGTGTCACTGCATTGCAACCTTGTGTCTTTGCAGCCTGGTGTCATTGCAACCTTGTATCTTTGCAGCCTTGTGTCATTGCAAATTTGTGTTTTTGCAGCCTTGTGTCGCTGCAGCCTTGTGTCGCTGCAGCCTTGTGTCATTACAACCTTGTGTCTTTGCAGCCTAGTGTCTTTGCAGCCCTGTGTCACTGCATTGCAACCTTGTGTCTTTGCAGCCTGGTGTCACTGCAGCCTTGTGTCATTGCAACCTTGTGTTTTTGCAGCCTGGTGTCACTGCAGCCTTGTGTCATTGGAACCTTGTGTTTTTGCAGCCTGATGTCATTGCAACCTTGTGTCTTTGCAGCCTTGTGTCACTGCAGCTTTGTGTCACTGCAGACTTGTGTCATTGCAACCTTGTGTCTTTGCAGCCTTGTGTCACTGCAGCTTTGTGTCACTGCAGCCTTGTGTCATTGCAACCTTGTGTCTTTGCAGCCTTGTGTCACTGCATTGCAACCTTGTGTCTTTGCAGCCTTGTTTCGCTGCAACCTTGTGTCTTTTTGCCTGGTGTAATTGCATCCTTGTGTCTTTGCAGCCTTGTGTCTTTGCAGCCTTGTGTCATTGCAACCTTGTGTCATTACAACCTTGTGTCTTTGCAGCCTTGTGTCACTGCAGCCTTGTTTCACTGCAACCTTGTGTCTTTTTGCCTGGTGTCACTGCAGTCTTGTGTCATTGCAGCCTTGTGCAGCCTTGTGTCTTTTTGCCTGGTGTCACTGCAGCCTGGTGCTATTGCAGCATTGCTGGCTATATAAAATTGTCGCCGATCTCTGCTGACTGTGAGCGGAGAGGAGCAAGTGCCGCCGACATACACAAAGCCGAGTGTACTCGGCTCCTCTCACAGTCCCGCCCAGTCCGGCCCTATGATGGACATAACACAGGTCCAATGGCGGGACTGGACATTACTGCGAGAGGAGCCGAGCCTAGCCGACTACACTCCGCTATGTGTATATCGGCGGCACTCGCTCCGCTCACAATCAGTGGAGATCTGCGGGGATCGGTGTATAACACGATTTTCCCGATTTTAAGGGGGAAAAGGGTGCGTGTTATATGCCGATAAATACGGTACTTTAAGCGAGGAAATACTCCTGTGACGTCACGCCCGCTGTTCCTGCTTCACAGGAACACAAGATCTCTGTCTTCTCCCTTGTCAGAACAGTGATCTGCCTTGTTTTACATAAGGGCCGGTTCACACAGCGATGCGATGCGAGGCGACACGGCTCGCCTCGCCTCGCTCCCGCAAGTCGCCCCCATTCAGTACTATGGAACCGTTCTGAGAGGAGCGACTCGAGTCGCTCCGACTCAGAAAAAAGGTTCCTGTACTACTTCTGGGCGACTTCGGGGGCGACTTGCATTGACTTCTATACAGAAGTCCTCTGCAAGTCGCCGCTGAGATTCCCGCAGGTCGCGGCGAGGCAAGTCGGAGACGCCTCGCCGCGCCTCGCTGTGTGAACCAGCCCTAAGCAGATCGCTGTTCTGCCTCTCCCTGGAACGATTGCGGGCTGGGCGGGGGACATCAGGCCCACCAGACCTGCTGATTGGCTTCCCCTCTGTCCAATTAGCACACGACCGATCCCCTCCGGCGGCGCGCACGCTCCCCAGTATCCTCTGCAGGGAGCGGCGTACAGGCATGTCGTTTCGTGCAGGAAGTGCGGAAGTCTGTCCAGGACCGGTTACAGGAGAATTATATATTTTAAAAGAATTATGAGTTAGCCTCTCAGCTCCGAGCGGCCACATATTTGTGTGTGATATTGCAAGAACAGTTGTGCCGAAAGAGCGCGCTGTATGCGCCCCCCAGCACCGTTACCGGCGGCTAAAGGAAAACTCGCAATCGCTGCTTGTGATCAAATTTCTGATCGTGTGACCGCCAATCACGGAGGTCATGTGATTGTAAACCCCGCCTCCCGGCATCCAAAACCCCTTTAAGAGACGACAACCTTCCTAAGGGGTTAAACTTACAAAAAACTTTTTTTTATCACTATTATTCCTTTTTATTGGCTTTTGAAATGTACAAATTCAGCATTAGAAATCAGATGAAAGGTTTAGCGCTGGGAAACAGTTCTTGAAAGATAAGAAGTGCATTTTCTATACTTGTATATAGAGCAGACCAAAATGAAGGACATTGCTCTGAATCAGGGACAGTCCCTTGAAATCAGTGACAGTTAGGAGCTATGGATTTCTGTGTGTGACTGTGAGAGCCAATCAGGAGCCGCCCCGTTGATCACATGACTGATGAGGGCGCCCACCACTCAGCATCGTTATAACTAAGCGCGTCATCGGCTGCAGCATCTCCGCACTCGGCTTGTTTTGCCTGAAACTGGCGCATGCGTAGTAGCAGGAGGTGAAAAGCATCTTTCTCGGGATACCCATCTTCTCCCGGGGGTGTGTTCTGGATCGGTGGTACCCGAGGCAGACCCCGCCCCTTAACCCCCCTGGAAACACCCTTTTCCCCCGTGAGTCCGCAAACCCCGCCCCCTCCATTGTACGCTCCGCCCCGCGGTCCATCGTTTTTCATCTGCAGAATGGCCCTCCTTGTTCTATGGGGCGGAGCTTGGTGTTATCTTCACCTCTGACAGACACTCAGCTCAACCAATAAGACTGAAAGGGAGAGAGAGAGAGCATCAGCCAAAGAAAGGAGAGCGCTGCAGGAGGGAGGCGGGGCCAGTGCTGGATGAAGAATACATTGTAGATCTGATCTCCAGCCGCCGGGATGACGGCTCACTCCTCCACCATCCCCTTCATCATCTTCACCACCTTCTGGGGCCTCATCGGCATCGCCGCCCCATGGTTCGTCCCCAAAGGCCCCAACCGAGGGTAAGAGCCCGACCGGGGAGGGGGTCAGCATCATCCTCATCACCATATTCGTCATCCTCCATATCCTAACCCTCATCATCCTCATCATCTTCATTCTCCATATCCCAACCCTCATCATTATCACTATCCTCATTATCATAATCCTCCTCCTCCATATCCTAACCCTCATCATCACCATCCTCTTCCTCCTCCTCCATATCCCAACCCTCATCATCACCATCCTCATCACTATCATCATCACCATCTTCATCCTTCTCCATATCCCAATCCCCATCATCATCCTCATCATTATTATCCGCCTCATAATCATCATCCTCCTTCATATCCCAACCCCCATCATCACCATCCTCATCATCTTCATCATCCTCCATATCCCAACTCCCCTCATCATTATTATCCGCCTCATAATCATCATCCTCCTTCATGTCCCAACCCCCATCATCACCATCATTTTTATCATCATCCTCCTGCTACATATCCTAACCCTCACCATCCTCATCATCTTCATCATCAATCTCCTTCATATCCCAACCTCCATCATCCTCCTCCATATCCCAACCCTCATCAACATCATCCTTCATATCCCAACCCTCATCATTATCACCATCATCATCATCATCCTCCTCCATATCCTAACCCCCATCATCATCATCCTTCATATCACAACCCTCATCATCATCCTCCTCCTCCATATCCCAACCCTCATCATCACCATCCTCATCATTATCATCATCACTATCATCATCACCATCTTCATCATCCTCCTCTATATCCCAACCCTCATCATCATCCTCATCATTATCATCCGCCTCATAATCATCATCCTCCTTCATATCCCAACCCCCATGATCACCATCCTCATCATCTTCATCCTCCTATTAATCATTATCATCCTTCTCCATATCCCAACCCTCCTCCTCATCATCAACCTCCTACATATCATCATCTTCCTCCTCATCATCATCAACCTCCTACATATCATCATCTTCCTCCACATCATCATCATCTTCACCATCCTCATAATCATCCTTCTCCATATCCCAACCCTCCTCCTCATCATCATCCTCCTCCTTCATATCCTCCTCTTCTATATCCCAACCCTCATCATCACCATCTTCATCACTCTGTTTAGAGGAGGGGGGCAGGGGGGGTCATCCTCATCCTCCTCCTCCATATCCCAACCCTCATCATCCTCCTCCATATCCCAACCCCCATCATCTTCCATATCCCAACCCTCCTCATCCTCCTCCATATCCCAACCCTCATCATTCTCTTCCATATCCCAACCTCCATCATCCTCCTCCATATCCCAAACCCCATCCTCCTCCTCCATATCCCAACCCTCATCATCCTCTTCCATATCCCAACCTCCATCATCCTCCTCCATATCCCAACCCCCATCCTCCTCCTCCATATCCCAACTCCCATCCTCCTCCTCCATATCCAAACCCCCATCCTCCTCCTCCATATCCCAACTCCCATCCTCCTCCTCCATATCCCAACCCTCATAATCCTCCTCCATAGCCCAACCCTCATCCTCCTCCATAACCCAACCTCCATCATCCTCCTTCTCCATATCCCAACCTCCATCGTCCTTCTCCATATCCCAACCCTCATCTTCCTCCTCCATATCTCAACTCCCATCCTCCTCCTCAATATCCAAACTCCCATCCTCCTCCTCCATAGCCCAACCCTCATCCTCCTCCATATCCCAACCCTCATCTTCCTCCTCCATATCTCAACTCCCATCCTCCTCCTCCATATCCAAACCCCCATCCTCCTCCTCCATATCCCAACTCCTATCCTCCTCCTCCATATCCCAACCCTCATAATCCTCCTCCATATCTCAACTCCCATCCTCCTCCTCCATATCCCAACCCCCATCCTCCTCCTCCATATCCCAACTCCTATCCTCCTCCTCCATATCCAAACCCCCATCCTCCTCCTCCATATCCCAACTCCTATCCTCCTCCTCCATATCCCAACCCTCATCTTCCTCCTCCATATCTCAACTCCCATCCTCCTCCTCCATATCCAAACCCCCATCCTCCTCCTCCATATCCCAACTCCCATCCTCCTCCTCCATATCCCAACCCTCATAATCCTCCTCCATAACCCAACCTCCATCATCCTCCTTCTCCATATCCCAACCCCCATCATCCTCCTCCATATCCCAACCCTCATCCTCCTCCATAACCCAACCTCCAACATCCTCCTTCTCCATATCCTAACCCCCATCATCCTCCTCCATATCCCAACCCCAATCATCCTCCTCCATATCCCAACCCTCATCCTCCTCCATATCCCAACCCCCAACATCCTCCTCCATATCTCAACCCCCATCATCCCCCTCCATATCCCAATCCCCATCGTCCCCCTCCATATCCCAACCTCCATCATCCTCCTCCATATCCCAACCCTCATCATCCCCCTCCACATCCCAATCCCCATCGTCCCCCTCCATATCCCAACCTCCATCATCCTCCTCCATATCCCAACCCTCATCATCCTCCTCCATATCCCAAACCCCATCATTCGCTTCCATATCCCAACCTCCATCATCCTCCTCCATATCCCAACCTCCATCATCCTCCTCCATATTCCAACCCTCATCATCCTCTTCCATATCCCAACCTCCATCATCCTCCTCCATATGCCAACCCTCATTCTCCTCCTCCATATCCCAACCCCATCATCCTCCTCCATATCCCAACCCCCATCATCCTCCTCCATATCTCAACCCTCATCCTCCTCCATAATCCAACCTCCATCGTCCTCCTTCCCCATATCCCAACCCCCATCATCCTCCTCCATATCCCAACCCTCATCATCCTCCTCCATATCCCAACCCCCATCCTCCATATCCCAACCCTCATCATCCTCCTCCATATGCCAACCCCCATCATCCTCCTCCATATCCCAACCCTCATCATCCTCCTCCATATCCCAATCCCCATCGTCATCCTCCTCCTCCATATCCTAACCCCCATCATCCTCCTCCATATCCCAAACCTCATTATCCTCCTCAAAATCCCAACCCTCATCATCCTCCTCCATATCCCAACCCCCATCATCCTCCTCCATATCCCAACCCCCATCATCCTCCTCCATATTCCAACCCCCATCATCCTCCTCCATATCCCAACCCCCATCATCCTCCTTCATTTCCCAACCCTTGTCATCATCATCCTCCTCCATATCCTACCCTCATCACAATTCTCATCATCCATTGAGACAATCATCGTCTGTGCTGTCCCTTCCCCCACCCTCCTATATAAAGGAGAGACCCAATTCTTCCAAATATTTCAAAGTGAAACTTCCCACCATAACAACCAATCACATAAAAGGGCCTTATTATAAAGAGACCAATCCAATAATTGTCCCATTCACACTCCTCTCCTGTACATACTGCCCCCATCATACCCTCCACACTCCTCTCCTGTACATACTGCTCACTGTCATACTTTCCACACTCCTCTCTTGTACATACTGCCCACTGTAATACCCTCTGCACTCCTCTCCTGTACATACTGCCCCCAACATACCCCCCGAACTCCTCTCCTGTACATACTGCCCCCATCATAACCTCCACACTCCTCTCCTGTACATACTGCCCACTGTCATACCCCCCACACTCCTCTCCTGTACATACTGCACCAATCATACCCTCCACACTCCTCGCCTGTACATACTTCCCCCATCATACCTCCCACACTTCTCTCCTGTACATACCACCTTATCATACCCCCGCACTCTTCTCCTGTACATACTGCTCACTATCATACCTTAGACACTCCTTTCCTGTACATACTGCCCCATCATACCTTCCACACTCCTCTCCTGTACATACTGCCTACTGTAATACCCTCTGCACTCCTCTCCTGTGCATACCGCCCCCATCATACCCCCACACTCCTCTCCTGTACATACTGCCCCATCATACCCTCCACACTCCTCTCCCCTACATACTGCCCTCTGTAATACCCTCTACACTCCTTTCCTGTACATACTGCCCCCATCATACCCCCCGCACTCCTGCTCACTATCATACCCTCCACACTTTTCTCCTGTACATACTGCTCACTGTCATACCTTCCACACTCCTCTCCTGTACATACTGCCCACTGTAATACCCTCTGCACTCCTCTCCTGTACATACCGCCCCCATCATACCCTCCACACTCCTCTCCTCTACATACTTCTCCCATCATACCCCCACACTCCTCTCCAGTACATACCGCCCTCATCATACCCCCCACACTCCTCTCCTGTACATACTGCCCCATCATACCCTCCACACTCCCCTCCTCTACATACTGCCCACTGTAATACCCTCTACACTCCTCTCCTGTACATACTGCCCCCATCATACCCCCCGCACTCCTGCTCACTGTCATACCCTCCACACTCCTCTCCTGTACATACTGCTCACTGTCATACCTTCCACACTCCTCTCCTCTACATACTGCCCACTGTAATAGCCTCTACACTCCTCTCCTGTACATACTGCCCCCATCATATCCCCCGCACTCCTGCTCACTGTCATACCCTCCACACTTCTCTCCTGTACATACTGCTCACTGTCATACCTTCCACACTCCTCTCCTGTACATACTGCTCATTGTCATACCTTCCACACTCCTCTCCTGTACATACTGCCCACTGTAATACCCTCTGTCCTCCCCTCCTGTACATACCACCCCCATCATACCCTCCACACTCCTCTCCTGTACATACTTCCCCCATCATACCCCCACACTCCTCTCCTGTACATACCACCCTCATCATACCCCCCACACTCCTCTCCTGTACATACTGCCCCATCATACCCTCCACACTCCTCTCCTCTACATACTGCCCACTGTAATAACCTCTACACTCCTCTCCTGTACATACTGCCCCCATCATATCCCCCGCACTCCTGCTCACTGTCATACCCTCCACACTTCTTTCCTGTACATACTGCTCACTGTCATACCTTCCACACTCCTCTCCTGTACATACTGCCCACTGTAATACCCTCTGCACTCCTCTCCTGTACATACTGCCCCCATCATACCCTCCACACTCCTCTCCTCTACATACTTCCCCCATCATACCCCCACACTCCTCTCCAGTACATACTGCCCTCATCATACCCCCCACACTCCTCTCCTGTACATACTGCCCCATCATACCCTCCACACTCCTCTCCTGTACATACTGCCCACTCTAATACCCTCCACACTCCTCTCCTGTACATACCGCCCCCATCGTACCCGCCACACTCCTCTCCTGTACATACTGCCCCCATCATACCATCTATACTGGTGGTGCTACATCCATCATTTTATCATCCTTTTATTGGGGGCTTCCCCAATGTAACATTGTATCAGTCGAAGTGATTGGAGCTGGTTCTCCAGGTGTGGATCCCTCACCTGATATGATGTGTCCCTTCCGTCCTGCCATCTGTACTCTATGGCTGAGCTCCAGTTGACCTGAAACGCGTTGGGTGGAGCAGGTCGATTATCCTGTATCTTTTAACCCTTGTACACACGGTCGGACATTCCGATGGAAAATGTCCGATCGGACCACGTTGTCAGATAATCCGACCGTGTGTGGGCTCCATCGGACTGTTTCCGTCGGAATATCCGACCGACAAAGTTTTAGAGCTGGGCTATAAAACTTTCCGACAACATGATCATAACTTTGTCCGATTGTGTGTAGAGAATTCCGATCGGACAAAGTACCACGTATGCTCAGATAAAATTCCTAGACCAAAGCTATTGGCTACTAGCCTAAATGTAGTCCCGTCGTAAAGAAATAACGTCATCACGTTAAGTACGATCGGATTTTCCGACAACTTTGTCTGACCGTGTGTATGCAACACCAGTTTCGGACAAAATCCGACGGATTTTGTTGTCGGAATGTCCGACCGTGTGTACAAGGGCTTAGAGCGTTGAGCGGCTCCACTTCTATTCTTTTGCATTATAATCTTCAGCTGGTGATGTTTGGAGTGGGCACTTTTCTGTCTGTGCTGCGTAAAGTGCTGCGTGGGGGGGTGACCCAGAGCGGAGTATTTGGCGGTATCCACAATAAATTACATGTAATTGATATTTATCTGAGGTTATTTTTTGAAAATGTGTTAAAATGAAGGTCCAGTGACTGGGAATGGCTTCCAATAATGAGTCTATTGATCTCTTCTCTTCTCAGGGTCATCATAACGATGCTGGTGACCACCGCCGTCTGCTGCTATCTCTTGTAAGTATCCCCCTCCCCCTCCACACACACACACACACGAGTGCGGCAACTAACCAGAATTCAGTTTGCTGCACACACCAATGCAAGGCAGTCTCTGATTGGCCACTGATTGGAACTTTTTATTACATAGGGTTCGGGTTTAGAGGTGTGGAATTTAGGAAATGTTTTGTTGGAGCTCATGCTCTCTTTAATGTTCTAATTTTTATTTTGTTTTATTGGTTTTTGCTTTGTGTGGTTGGAGTGAAAAGTAACGATGGTGACCTTTCACCTTTTTGTATTCCTAGCTGGCTGGTGACGATCTTATCGCAGGTGAATCCATTGTTTGGGCCTCAGCTGAAGAATGACACCATCTGGTACATACGCTTTGTGTGGGAGTAAGCGTTGGATCTTCAGTCAGTGATGGTATGTATTGCACCCTGCCGCCTGCTACAGAGCCAAGTCCAACTCCTCATTGGATTGTAGATGCTCAGATGTGGGGGCTGTGATGTCATCCACCTCTCCAATCAGAGGAAGCCTTGTATTTATTGATAAAATTCAAGCCTTCCTGTGAATGGCTGAGCAGAGATCAGCCCCTCTCTACTTTCTGGGAGAGGGACGGGGAGTCCCCATGGTGGTGCTGGATCATGGCGCTGCGTACAGGATGTAGCCAAGGCCAGAAGCCGGCGCTGTATACTGTATGTAGCCGAGGCCAGACCCTGGTGCTGTATACTAGAGGCAAATGATGCTGCTTTATACAGTGCTGACAGCAGGCAAATCTGTGAAGGAAATAGTTTGGGGGGGATTGTGAAGTAATGCACCCACCTTCTTCACCTCAGCCAATCGGAATTCATTGATAAAATTCAAACCTTCCTGTGAATGGCTGAGCAGCAGTCAGCCCCTCTTGACTTTGTTCGGGGAGTGGGGTGGGAAGTTCCTCTAGTGCTGCCACACCTTGCCGCTGTATACTGGATGTAGCCGAGGTCGGACCGCGGCGCTGCATACTGGATGTAGCTGAGGCCGGACCCCGGCGCTGTATACTGGATGTAGCCGAGGCCGGACCCCGGCGCTGTATACTGGATGTAGCCGAGGCCGGACCCCGGCGCTGTATACTGGATGTAGCCGAGGCCGGACCCCGGCGCTGTATACTGGATGTAGCCGAGGCCGGACCCCGGCACTGTATACTGGATGTAGCCGAGGCCGGACCTCGCCACTGTATATTGGATGTAGCCGAGGCCGGACCCGGGCGCTGCATACTGGATGTAGCCGAGGCCGGACCCCGGCGCTGCATACTGGATGTAGCCGAGGCCGGACCCTGGTGCTGTATACTGGATGTAGCCGAGGCCGGACCCTGGCGCTGTATACTGGATGTAGGCAAGGCCGGACCCCGGCGCTGCATACTGGATGTAGCCGAGGTCGGACCGCGGCGCTGCATACTGGATGTAGCTGAGGCCGGACCCTGGCACTGTATACTGGATGTAGCTGAGGCCGGATCCCGGCGCTGTATACTGGATGTAGCCGAGGCCGGACCCCGGCGCTGTATACTGGATGTAGCCGAGGCCGGATCCCGGCGCTGTATACTGGATGTAGGCAAGGCTGGACCCTGGCGCTGTATACTGGATATAGCTGAGGCTGGACCCCGGCGCTGCATACTGGATGTAGCCGAGGCCAGACCCCGGCGCTGCATACTGGATGTAGCAGAGGCCGGACCCCGGCGCTGCATACTGGATGTAGCAGAGGCCGGACCCCGGCGCTGTATACTGGATGTAGCAGAGGCCGGATCCCGGCGCTGTATACTGGATGTAGCAGAGGCCGGATCCCGGCGCTGTATACTGGATGTAGGCAAGGCCGGACCCCGGCGCTGCATACTGGATGTAGCCGAGGCCGGACCCCGGCGCTGCATACTGGATGTAGCCGAGGCCGGACCCCGGCGCTGCATACTGGATGTAGCAGAGGCCGGATCCCGGCGCTGTATACTGGATGTAGCAGAGGCCGGATCCCGGCGCTGCATACTGGATGTAGCAGAGGCCGGATCCCGGCGCTGTATACTGGATGTAGCAGAGGCCGGATCCCGGCGCTGTATACTGGATGTAGCCGAGGTCGGACTGCGGCGCTGCATACTGGATGTAGCTGAGGCCGGACCCCGGCGCTGTATACTGGATGTAGCTGAGGCCGGACCCCGGCGCTGTATACTGGATGTAGCCGAGGCTGGACCCCGGCACTGTATACTGGATGTAGCCGAGGCCGGACCCCGGCGCTGTATACTGGATGTAGCCGAGGCTGGACCCCGGCGCTGTATACTGGATGTAGCCGAGGCCGGACCCCGGCGCTGTATACTGGATGTAGCCGAGGCCGGACCCCGGCACTGTATACTGGATGTAGCCGAGGCCGGACCTCGCCACTGTATATTGGATGTAGCCGAGGCTGGACCCTGGCGCTGTATACTGGATGTAGCCGAGGCCGGACCCCGGAGCTGCATACTGGATGTAGCCGAGGCCGGACCCCGGCGCTGCATACTGGATGTAGCCGAGGCCGGACCCTGGTGCTGTATACTGGATGTAGCCGAGGCCGGACCCTGGCGCTGTATACTGGATGTAGGCAAGGCCGGACCCCGGCGCTGCATACTGGATGTAGCCGAGGTCGGACCGCGGCGCTGCATACTGGATGTAGCTGAGGCCGGACCCTGGCACTGTATACTGGATGTAGCTGAGGCCGGACCCCGGCGCTGTATACTGGATGTAGCAGAGGCCGGATCCCGGCGCTGTATACTGGATGTAGGCAAGGCCGGACCCCGGCGCTGTATACTGGATATAGCTGAGGCCGGACCCCGGCGCTGCATACTGGATGTAGCCCAGGCCGGACCCCGGCGCTGCATACTGGATGTAGCAGAGGCCGGACCCCGGCGCTGTATACTGGATGTAGCAGAGGCCGGATCCCGGCGCTGTATACTGGATGTAGGCAAGGCCGGACCCCGGCGCTGTATACTGGATATAGCTGAGGCCGGACCCCGGCGCTGCATACTGGATGTAGCCCAGGCCGGACCCCGGCGCTGCATACTGGATGTAGCAGAGGCCGGACCCCGGCGCTGTATACTGGATGTAGCAGAGGCCGGATCCCGGCGCTGTATACTGGATGTAGCAGAGGCCGGATCCCGGCGCTGTATACTGGATGTAGGCAAGGCCGGACCCCGGCGCTGCATACTGGATGTAGCCGAGGCCGGACCCCGGCGCTGCATACTGGATGTAGCAGAGGCCGGATCCCGGCGCTGTATACTGGATGTAGGCAAGGCCGGACCCCGGCGCTGTATACTGGATATAGCTGAGGCCGGACCCCGGCGCTGCATACTGGATGTAGCCGAGGCCGGACCCCGGCGCTGCATACTGGACGTAGCAGAGGCTGGACCCCGGCGCTGTATACTGGATGTAGCAGAGGCCGGATCCCGGCGCTGCATACTGGATGTAGCAGAGGCCGGATCCCGGCGCTGTATACTGGATGTAGGCAAGGCCGGACCCCGGCGCTGTATACTGGATATAGCTGAGGCCGGACCCCGGCGCTGCATACTGGATGTAGCCGAGGCCGGACCCCGGCGCTGCATACTGGACGTAGCAGAGGCTGGACCCCGGCGCTGTATACTGGATGTAGCAGAGGCCGGATCCCGGCGCTGTATACTGGATGTAACAGAGGCCGGATCCCGGCGCTGTATACTGGATGTAGGCAAGGCCGGACCCCGGCGCTGCATACTGGATGTAGCTGAGGCCGGACCCCGGCGCTGTATACTGGATGTAGCCGAGGCCGGACCCCGGCGCTGTATACTGGATGTAGCAGAGGCCGGATCCCGGCGCTGTATACTGGATGTAGGCAAGGCCGGACCTCGGCGCTGTATACTGGATATAGCTGAGGCCGGAGACCCCGGCGCTGCATACTGGATGTAGCCGAGGCCGGACCCCGGCGCTGCATACTGGATGTAGCAGAGGCTGGACCCCGGGGCTGTATACTGGATGTAGCAGAGGCTGGATCCCGGCGCTGTATACTGGATGTAGCAGAGGCCGGATCCCGGCGCTGTATACTGGATGTAGCCGAGGCCGGACCCCGGTGCTGTATACTGGATGTAGCCGAGGCCGGACCCTGGTGCTGTATATGATGCTTTATACCATGCAGACAGTGGGCACATCTGTGAAGGAAATTGTTTGTTTGGGTCAGTTTGGCCAAAAGTATTTTAAAGTCCTAATAAACCTGGGCTTAGGCTTTACCTCCAGCGAAGAACCAGCCAGACAACCACACACACTCTCGCTTTCTTTTTGCTCCTATGTAAAGAGTTTACACTAACAGATGGATATCTTGATGGTTTCAGGTGTTGCCGGGGTCGGTAGAACGTTGTCCTTCCCTTCCTCCTCAGATACAATTCTACAGAGTCCTACAAGAGCAGATCGGTCCTCAGCATCAAGTCAAATTCCTCACCATCTTCATGTCAACATCTAATCTGAGCGATCAGCCTCGTGTGCCATGTACAATGTAATCACAAATGTCTGTGTGCTTCATATACCTTCTGTATTGTGTATATCCTGTACAGATTGGGGGGGTTGGCATCAGTTTCATTTTTTTTATTTTTTTTCCTGGCGGTCTGAAAGTTCTTCCCGGTGTAGCCATGAAAGCCGGTTTATAACATTCCGATTGTAGGAAATCTTCAATCCTTGTCCTAGAATACTTCATATAATCTCTACAGAACTTTGCATTGCTCACAGCTGCCAATCAGAGTGAATCTTCCAGAGTTAGAAGATCTCTACCAGTTCTGAGAGAATACACAGGATTATCGCCACCTAGAAGACGAGACTCCTAATTTACTGGTTAAAGACTTGTCCCAGACTTGTTCCCCTTCTCTGAACTCTGACCTGGGTGTATCCCTCAGCACAGAGCGAAGTAAGGAGAATCCCCTCCGTGTCCCCCCAGACAGTGCGGAAAATTCCCCCTCCGCGTCCCCCCCAGGCAGGGCTGAAAATCCCCTTCCGCGTCCCCCCCAGGCAGGGTTAAAAATCCCCTCCGCATCCCCCCCAGGCAGGGCTAAAAATCCCCTCTGCGCCCCCCCCCCGACAGTGCTGGAAATCCCCTCTGCACCCCCCCAGGCAGGGCTGAATATCCCCCCCCCAGACAGGGCTGAAAATCCCCTCCTTGTCCCCCCAGATAGCACTGAATTCCCCTCCGCATCCCCCCAGACAGGGCTGAAAATCCACTCCAAGTCCCCCCAGACAGGGCTGAAAATCCCTTCAACATCCCCCCAGACAGGGTTGAAAATCCCTTCAACGTCCCCCCAGACATCGCTAAAAATCCCCTCCCCGTCCCCCCAGACAGGGCTGAAAATTCCCTCCACGCCCCCCCAGATAGCACCTCTCCATGACTGTAGGTATATGTATATAAGGCATGTACTAGGGCTGACCAGCCCACCCCCCCCCTATGACATCATCCAGTACTATAATTGGTCCATTTCTCTAGCAGTGTGGCTGATCCCCCCTATTCATTGTCCCATAGAGGGGACCATCCCGGGTGTAAAGTTTAGGATTCCTAGTGGCAGAAAAGTGACTTGTGTGACGATGTATTTATTTATTTATTAAAATAAATGTATTATTAATGTGATTATAATGGTGTCCTTTATTGAGGAATCCAGTCCATAGGGGAGGTTCTGCTCCGCCTCCAGTCCATAGGGGAGGTTCTGCTTTGCCTCCAGTCCATAGGGGAGGTTCTGCTCTGCCTCCAGTCCATAGGGGAGGTTCTGCTTCGCCTCAAGTCCATAGGGGAGGTTCTGCTCCGCCTCGTCTATAGGGGAGGCTCTGCTCCTCCAGTCTATAGGGGAGGTTCTGCTCCTCCAGTCCATAGGGGAGGCTCTGCTCCTCCTCCAGTCCATAGGGGAGGTTCTGCTCCGACTCCAGTCTATAGGGGAGGTTCTGCTCCGACTCCAGTCCATAGGGGAGGGTTCTGCTTCGCCTCCAGTCCATAGGGGAGGTTCTGCTCCGCCTCCAGTCTATAGGGGAGGTTCTGCTCCGCCTCCAGTCCATAGGGGAGGGTTCTGCTCCGCCTCCAGTCCATAGGGGAGGTTCTGCTCTGCCTCGTCTATAGGGGAGGCTCTGCTCCTCCTCCAGTCTATAGGGGAGGCTCTGCTCCTCCTCCAGTCTATAGGGGAGGTTCTGCTCCGACTCCAGTCCATAGGGGAGGGTTCTGCTTCGCCTCCAGTCCATAGGGGAGGTTCTGCTCCGCCTCCAGTCTATAGGGGAGGTTCTGCTCCGCCTCCAGTCCATAGGGGAGGGTTCTGCTCCGCCTCCAGTCCATAGGGGAGGTTCTGCTCTGCCTCGTCTATAGGGGAGGCTCTGCTCCTCCTCCAGTCTATAGGGGAGGCTCTGCTCCTCCTCCAGTCTATAGGGGAGGTTCTGCTCCTCCTCCAGTCTCTAGGGGAGGTTCTGCTCCTCCTCCAGTCTCTAGAGGAGGCTCTGCTCCGCCTCCAAGCTATAGAGGAGGTTCTGCTCCGCTTTCAGGCTATAGGGGAGGCTCTGCTCCGCCTCCAGTCTATAGGGGTGGTTCTGCTCCTCCTCCAGCATCATCCACTCCCTATCTGACAACCGGAAGATTCCTATTGGACTGGATTTGGTAAACAAGGCCCATATACACGAGAAAAAAAATCCAATGTATCAGCACCAGATATCTCCTGTCATTTCACTGGCAGTACCTGAAGCTGATGGCTATGGGGACAC
Source organism: Lithobates pipiens (assembly GCF_037356315.1). Classification (NCBI taxonomy): domain Eukaryota; kingdom Metazoa; phylum Chordata; class Amphibia; order Anura; family Ranidae; genus Lithobates; species Lithobates pipiens. Next base: position 231,717,845 of record NW_027507787.1, read on the forward strand.
AGACAATACTTATTTCAGGTGCCTCGATCCACTATAATGTCAAAAGTATTGGGACGCCTGCCTTTACATGCGCATGAACTTTAATGGCATCCCAGTCTTGGTCCATAGAGGTCAGTATTGGGTTGGCCCACCCTTTGCAGCTATAACAGCTTCAACTCTTCTGTGAAGGCCGTCCACAAGGTTTAGGAGTGTGTCTATGGGAATGTTTGACCATTCTTCCAGAAGAGCATTTGTGAGGTCAGGCACTGATGTTGGATGAGAAGGCCTGGCTCACAGTTTACGCTATAATTCATCCCAAAGGTGTTCTATCGGGTTGAGGTCAGGACTCTGCGCAGGCCAGTCAAGTTGCTCCACCCCAAACTCTCTCATCCATGTCTTTCTAGACCTTGCTTTGTGTCTTTGGTGCCCAGTCATGTTGCAACAGGAAGAGGCCATCCCCAAACTGTTCCCACAAAGTTGGGAGCATTAAATTGTCCAAAATGTCTTGGTATGCTGACGCCTTAAGAGTTCCCTTCACTGGAACTAAGGGGCCAATCCCAACCCCTGAAAAGCAACCCCCACACCATAATCCCCCCTCCACCAAATGATTTAGATCAGTGCACAAAGCAAGGTCCATAAAGACATGGATGAGCGAGGTTCGGGGTGGAGGAAATTGACCGGACCGCACAGAGTCCTGACCTCAACCCGATAGAACACCTTTGGGGTGAATTAGAGCGGTGACTGCGAGCCACGCGTCCCAATACTTTTGGTAATTTGGGTGTATGAAGCATGTGGTTTGAAGAGATTGGTAGAAGAAGTAGACAAGTACACTGAAAATTGGAATGTTTCTTTACTGAGAGACGAGATCACATGATACACACAGAAGTGTCAGACGGGATGAACGATCGCAGTACATATACAACGATCAGCATTGGCCTCCTGTATTAAATATTTCAGAAAGGCCGCTCTGGTTACTCACAATGGCAGAAACCAAAATGTGTGATTATTACTTTCAGACATTTTATACATCAGAAAAGGGAATCCAGATCTAGGATTGAGGTAGCAGTGACCCACTAGAACCAATGATCAC